>NC_084847.1:9297400-9601525 GCF_033115175.1 Lepus europaeus
ATCTGCAAAATGGGTGTAACGGGCACTGACACTGCGGGTAAAGCCGCCTCCTGCAGCACCAGTTCGAGTCCCGGTGGCTCCACTTTTTTTTTTTTTTTTTTTTTTTACAGGCAGAGTGGACAGCGAGAGAGAGAGACAAAGAGAAAGGTCTTCCTTTTGCCATTGGTTCACCCTCCAATGGCTGCTGCGGCTGGCGCACCGCGCTGATCCGATGGCAGAAGCCTGGTGCTTCTCCTGGTCTCCCATGGGGTGCGGGGCCCAAGCACTTGGGCCATCCTCCACTGCACTCCCTGGCCACAGCAGAGAGCTGGCCTGGAAGAGGGGCAACCGGGACAGAATCCGGTGCCCCAACCAGGACTAGAACCCAGTGTGCCGGTGCCGCAAGGCGGAGGATTAGCCTAGTGAGCCGCGGCGCAGGCCAGGCGGCGGCTCCACTTCTGACCCAGCTCCCTGCTAATGCGCCTGGGAAGGCAGTGGAGGACGGCCCCAGTGCTTGGGCTCCAGCCACGCACGTGCGAGACCAGGATGGAGTTTCTGGCTCCTGCCCTTGGCCTGGCCCTGGTCCAGCCCCAGCTGCTGTGGGTATCCGGGGAGTGGACCAGCAGGTGCAAAATCTGTCTCTGTCACTCTGCCTCTCAAATGTACGCAAGAATGAGCGAACAAACAGAAAATAAATCTTTGAAGCAGACGTTCGGCACAGCCTCAGCCCCTCCACAGCCGGCTGAGCGGCTGCCGCATACGGCGGTGAGCCAGCGAGCACTGCCGCCGTCACGGAGCCTGCAGCCGGGGGCTCCCAGGGACAGGGAGGGACCTGCCTGCACACACGCAGACACACACATATACACGCATGCACACACATACACTCATACACATACACACACATACACACATACACACTCATACACATGCATACACATACACACATACTGCGCACACATGCGCACGTACACACACTCATACACATACACACATGTACACATACACACGTGTGCACACATACACATATACACATGCATGCACACACACTCATACACATACACACGCGCGCGCACATACACACACACTCATACACACGCGCGCGCACACACACCCACAGTGAGACCAAGCACAGACCGCTGAGGCCTGGGAAGCCAAATAACAAGAGCATTCTGTGAAGACCGGGCAGGGCAGAGAACTGAACCAAAGATTCATTCACGCACGCATTCGTCTGAAAACAGAGAGAGGGAGAGAAGGAGAGGGGGAAAAAGAAAGAGACAGAGATCTCTCATCCTTTGTATCACTCCTCAAATGCCCACAGCAGCTGGGGCTGAGCCAGGCCCAAGCCAGGAAGCAGAGCCCCGAATGGATCCCCACGTGGGTGGCAGGGGCCCAAGTACCTGAGCCACCTTCTGCACGTCCCAGGGTCGTAAGAGGGAACTGGTTTGCATACAGAAGAGTCAGGACTTGAACCAGAGACTCCCAACATGGAATGCAGTCACTCCCACCAACGGCTTAACCCACACAGCCACAACACCCGCCCCTAGATAAAAACCAAACTGGGGGCTGGCACTGTGGTGTAGCAGGTAAAGCCACCACCTGTGGTGCCAGCATCCCATATGGGCCCTGGTTCAGGTCCCAGCTGCTCCACTTCTGACCCAGCTCTCTGCTAAATGGCCTGGGAAAGCAGTGGAAGATGGCCCAAGTCCTCAGGCCCCTGCACTGTGTGGGAGACCTGGAAGAAGCTCCTGGCTCCTGGCTCCAGATTGGCACAGCTCTGGCCATTGCGGCCAGTTGGGGAGTGAACCAGCAGATGGAAGACCTCCCTCTCTCTCTGCCTCTCCTTCTCCCTGTATAACTCTGACTTTCAAATAAATAAAATAAATCTTTTTAAAAGAAAACAGAACCAAACTGAAGACAAGTGGGAGTCAGTCCAAGGGCAGAACAGCCCAGCCCTGCCGGAGACAAGGGATTTACTGTCTGGGGAAACTGAGGCAGAGACACCGGGCACAGAGAGGGTCCTGCCGAGTGTGAAACAGGGACAGTTCCCTGCCCAGGTGCCGCCCCCCGCCCCCAGCAAACAGGAAGAGAGCTCCACTGAGGAGGCGGCGGCAGAGGAGGGCAAAGCAATCCACAGACCCGGACCCTGGGGGCCCAGGGAGAGCCAGCCCCTTCCCCGTCTCCGGCAGGGAAGCCCCCGTCAGCACCCAGAGAGCCTCCTTCCAAAACAGCTCGGAGCAGCTGACTGTTTTACTCCCACTTCATTCATGTTTATTGCACCGTGGTAAGGGTCTTATCTCACTTTTGGGATCCCAGCCGGGAGGGGGTGACCTCTGACCCCACAAAACATCTGGTTGCTTATGCTAAGCTTTATGAGAAAGGCTTTAGGGAGAAAAACTTAGGCGAAGCAAACTTCAAATTCGGTTCCAGAATATTAGATCCCAACTTTGCTACAGGGCTGATTTTAATTCCACCCTCGAGCCGACCGTGAGCACGCTCAGAACAGAGCCCCCTGTGTCGGAACAGGGTGTCCCACTCCCAGCAGCCGACCCAAGGGAAGCCCGTATCCAGGGCTCGTGTAGCACGCCAGCAAAGACGCCAACAGGAAATACAGACGCCGAAAGGAGAAACGCGAAGGGAACAGATAAAACCCCCGACAGTCTCCAACTTGCGCTCCCGGGAAAGCAAGAGGAGATGCCGTACCCGCAGGGCAGAACAGGCCAGGAGCAGAATTCGCAGGAGCCAGGGCGCCTGAACACGCCACAGTCGAAACCGAGATGCCGGCAGAAGGACGGACGGACAGCGGAGGAATTCCGCCCCAAAGCAGCGAGCAGGACCACACGAGAGCAAAGTAAGCGCCCGAGACTCGGCTTCTGCAGACCAGCGTCGGACCCACAGGCGTTCCAGGTTGTGGACAGACGGAACCGCCATAGAAACGGCTCCCAAAATCACCCTAAGGCCGAGACGGGCATCCCAGGGCCCAAGGCCCACCCCAGGGACACGTGAGGACACCAGGGACAGAGAGGCTCTGAGAATCCCTGGAGACAGAGAAGCGTGGCTGACAAACAGCCCGGAGCCTTCAAAACCCCCGGAAACCACCGCCTACCCAGAATGCTCCACTCCAAGCACCCAGGTGGGATGTGTTCATTTTCAACATTCAGGGTCTCACAACGCTGACATCGTCTTATGGGTCAGGCTGTGTCCTCCAAAAAGATCCGTCCTGGAGTTAGTCTCTGGCCCTGACCCCCATGACTGGGTCCGGGCTCTGGTGACCCTGGAGGGGGCAGCCCTTGCAATTGGTAGAACCAGAGGGAAATTGAGACCCAAAGACACACAAAGGAAGGATGGCTCATGACCAGAGAAGAACCAGCACCAACTGGAAGCTAGGAAAGGTTCTTTAAAAAAAATAAAAATAAAAAAAGATTTGAAATGCAGAGTGACAGAGAGAGGGACAGGGGACAGACAGACAGCGAGGTCTTCCATCCGCTGGGTCACTCCCCAAATGCCCACAGTGGCCAGAGCTGGGCCAATCCAAAGCCAGGAGCCAGGAGCTTCTTCCAGGTCTCCCATGTGGGTGCAGGGGCCCAAGCACCCAGGCCTTCTCCACTGCCCTCCCAGGCCATCAGCAGGGAGCTGGATCAGAAGTGCAGCAGCTGGGACTCTAACTGAGGCCCACGTGGGATGCTGGTGCTGCAGGAAGAGGTCCAACCCACTACGCCACAGTGCCGGCCCGGTGGGAAGGGTTCTAACCAGGGCCTCCCAGGGGACGTGGCCATGCTGACTCCCTGATTCCAGACTCCCACCTTCAGCCGATGTCAACAGCCACCTGGCATGTGGTCATTCTCACAGTAGACCTAGAGGACAGACCCCTTCCCCACAGCGTCCTCTCTGGAAGCTGCTGGAGGACTTGCTCCATCACAACCATGAGCCAAACCACAAAAGAGGACACAGGTACAAGAAACAGGGGCTGTGACCTGGAGGAAACGTCAAAGGTGGCCCCAGGACAACGGCCATGAACTGAGCTATGCTCCAAGAACAGTGTCTCTAAATACCAGAACCAATTCAAGCGGATACATCATCTGATATGCCTATCCATCCAGAGAACAGTGTTTCTCTGAAAATGCTGGGAGCCATTAACAAAAAGCAAATGGAAAACCAACCATGGAGAAAAGCAAAGGCAACGCTAACTCCAGGAAACACAAGAAGCCTTCAGCCCCGCTCACAGGTGCCTCGGCTATGAACGTGAGTCACGGTCTCTGTGAGTGGAGAACTGGCAGAACCTCATCTTCCGAGGGAATGGGAGGAAAAGGGTGCGTGTCACAGCAAGTCCTCGTCATCTGTAGTACCAGTTCTGCAGAGAGTGCCGAGACAGAAAACCCGAGACACAAGCATGACTGCGTACTAACGACGGGACGCCTTCACACCACTGACAAGGAGGGCAGCGCGGAAGAGGGTTTATAGAAGCCACCGACTAAAGCCAGATGGCGGGAAGACGCGAGGCAGAGACTTCGACTTTTTAAAGCTGAGTTTCAGAGCTCACCTTGGAGCAGAGATTAATATGTGAGCCCCCATGGGACCTCGTCCAGCTTCAACAACGCCCAGATCATGCCGCAGCCATTTTTTTTTTTTTAATTCATTTACTTATTTGAAAGGCACAGCTGCAGAGAGGCAGAGAGAGAGAGGTCTTCCATCCGCTGGTTCACTCCCCAGTTGGCCGCAGTGGCCAGAGCTGCGCTGATCAAAACCAGGAGCTTCCTCCAGGTCTCCCACGTGGGTGCAGGGGCCCAAGGACTTGGGCCATCTTCCACTGCTTTCCCAGGCCATAGCAGAGAGCTGGATCGGAAGTGGAGCAGCCAGGACTAGAAGCGGCGCCCATATGGGATGCTGGCGCCGCAGGGAGTGGCTTTATCAGCCATGCCACAGTGCCGGCCCCACTGCAGCTCACTTTTTAAATCATGCGCTACCTAGGTAAGAATAAAAACGAACTGGTGCCGCTGACTGGACACCCACATCCCGCGTCGGAGCACCTGGGATCAACCCCACCTCTGCTCCGATCCAGCCTCCTGCTAACACAATCCCTGGGAAGCAGCAGAGGACGGCCCAAGTGCCTGAGTCCCTGCCACCCACGTGGGAGACCCGGATGGAGTTCCAGGCTCCTGGTTTTGGCCCTGTCCAGTCATGGCTGTTGCAACCATTTGGGGAGTGGAACAGCAGATGGAAGATTTCTCTCTCTCTCTCTGTCTCTCTCACTTTATACCTGTCACTCAAGTTAATATTTTAAAAAAATTTAAAAAAGGAATTCAAGGCTAAGCTGTGGCAAATGTATTTTTCTAAGGTAAGAGAGCGTCTTCCAGGGAGCCCGAGCAGGTAGCTTCCAAGTCCTGGGCTACGTTTGGGGAATGCAACGCAGGCCTGTGGGGGCAGGGAGTACGGGCAATGGGGAGTCAGAGGGGAGACAGGCCCAGAGAGGGGGGCAGGGTCTCCGTGACGTGCATGTGAGTGGTAAGGCCAGGAAGTCAGGGCGTAACGGTAAGGGTCACAGACACACCAAGGTTCGAGCCCTGAGTCAGCCCAGCGAGCACAAGGAGAGGGTACCCAGGTAGGGGGCGTGGCTCAAGGAAAGGGGCAGAGGCCAGGGTCTCAGTCACTACCCGGGGAGACTCCCCAATGGGCACTTACCTTCCCACCTCCACAGGGCGGCCCGGGACGTGTCCGTCCACTGCCAGCCGGCCACAAAGGGCAGCCGGCCATTGAGCTGCACCTTCAGGTGGGTGCTGCTGTCCACATGGGGCTGGCGCAGGCTGGAGTGGGAGAGCTGCACACGGCCATCCAGCTGCCTGGCGGGCACCTGCAGCACAAACTGGAGAAGTCCCGCCCCCGGGACGCCCATCGGACCATGCCCCTCCCAGCAGACACACACACACACACACACACACACACTGGCTCCCGGCTCCAGCCCAGGGCACCCCTGCCCTTCCACCCCAGCCCCCCATGCACCATCTGCTCAGGAGAGGGAGGAAAGATCCGGCAGCCCAGGAGCCAGTGGACAAATGTGCTGGTCAACTGGACCACACAAAAATCTAACACCTGTGCACCTGCGGGTTAGCAGTGTGGAATGGAGACTGAGAAATGGCAAGAGAATAAAGGGCTGACGCCACAATGTCGCAAGAGCTCCTACGGTTCAACAACAAAAATACACCAATCCAATTCAGTATCAGGAAATGCTCTCCAACAAACATTTCCCCAAAGAGGATAAAAGAGTATCAACAAGGGGCCAGCACTGTGGCGTAGTGGGTAAAGCTGCTGCCTACAGTGGCAGCCTCCCATAAGGACACCGGTTCAAACCCTACTGTTCCTTTTCTGATCCAGTTCTCTGCTATGGCCTGGGAAAGCAGTGGAAGATGGCCCAGGTGCTTGGGCCCCTGCACCCACGTGGGAGACCTGGAAGAAGCTCCTGGCTTCCAATCAGCGCAGCTCCAGCTGTTGCAGCCATTTGGGGAGTGAACCAGCAGATGGAAGAGCTCTGACTCGCTCGCTCTCGCTTCCGTGCTCTCTCTCTCTCTCTCTCTGTGTGTATGTGTATAACTGCCTTTCAAATAAATAATTAAATCTTAAAAAAAAAAAAAAAAGAATACCAGCAAGCACATGAAAAGATGCTGATATCACAAACCACGGAAGAAATGCCAATCAAAACCCCTGCAAGGTCCACTTCCCATCAGGCAGCATGGCTGTCAGGAGAAGCCAAGGAACCCGAGGAAGCGCAAACAACAAGCGTGGGTGCGACCGCCATGCCAACGGCACCAGGGCCCTGCAAACACCCAGAGTCACATGACCGGCACTTCTGCTGCTGGGTGTTTGCCCACCAGAATTGACAGCAGGCGCCCCCACTCACGCGTGGCTACTCAGCCGCAGCAGCCAACACACAGCAGCAACCGTGTGCCCCTGGGCAGACCAACGGATAAACGAAACCATGGCGCCTGCACACAGCGGAGCAACTTTCATCCTTAAAAAGGAAACGGGGCCGGCGCCGTGGGGTAGCAGGGGAAGCCCCTGCCTGCAGTGCCGGCATCCCAAGCGGGCGCCGGTTCCAGTGCCAGCTGCTCCACTTCCGATCCAGCTCCCTGCTAAGGCACCTGGGAAAGCAGCAGAGGATGGCCCAAATACTTGGTCCCTGCCACCCTTGTGGGAGACGTGGATGGAGTTCCAGGCTCCTGGTTTCTACCACAATGAAAATCGAAAATTTTTTAAAAATCAACCTTAAGTAAATAAACACACACAAGTGTGTGCCCTTTAAGGAAAGGGCACCTGTTCAGCCAGTGAGCACTTGCTCATTCCTTTCAAAAAGAACCTTCCAGAAAAACCTAGAAGCGAACCCATTTCCATAGCATATTTTCCCAGGTGGGATTCTGTGTCCCAAGCCCTCTTGACAACCCTGGCATCCCAGGAAAGGGTGGACACCCCGGGGGACCAGGGGCTGGAGATGGGAACTGTGACCTGGCCATGCCCAATCTGAGCTCTGTCACCAAGGCCTGCAGGGATACGTGGGGGGCCCCGACACCAGGGCCCAGTGCTCACCTCCAGGAAGTAGTTGCTCAGGGCCGGGCCCGAGTCATTCCTGAAGGTCTGGCTGAGCCGCAGCCACTTCTTGCCGCTGTCACTCCACTGCTTCCCATAGCTCACCTCCATCTGTGAGTGCAGGTGGCCTGGGCCCTCCTGGTGCCGCAGCTGGACCTGGGGACACAGTGGGGAGAGCCCCGAGGCAGCCCTGTCCACAGAGTCCCTGGGCCACCCACCCTATAGCTTGCTGTATAGGGGAGCCCCTGCTGTAGGAACCGGGGGAGGGATTTTCACACAGATTTGATTTTGTAAAATACGACCTTAAAATAAGACTCATGCTGATGGCTGAATTTGTTACCCCCTTAAACGTGGGGTCTTCCAAACTGCCTCTTCCTGGCCGATGCCCTGAGCAGGGGTCAAAGAGCCAGCAGCAGCAAATCCCTCTCTCCCATCGCCCCTCCCTCAGCCCCGGGGCTGTCCCCAGACGCCCACCCAGCCTGAGCACCCACCTTGTGGCTGAAGGCCGGGATCTGCGTGCAGTGGAACTCGTGGTCCAGCTCCAGCGTGGACACGTCCATGGCCATGGCGCGGCTCTGCACCTGTAGCTTCTGGCTGCTGCTGCACTCATGTACCGGCTGCTCGGCCTGACCTGTGCGTGTAACCAACAGCCCCTGCCCCCTCAGCCGGGCAGCCCTGCACCAGGCAGCCAGAGGGAGGCCCAGCCCGGCATGGGCTCATCAACGCCCCCTCCCCAGCTCTGTGCCAGCCATCGGCACCGCCAGTGGGTTGGTTTTAATAGACAGGTGGCTGTCCCCACCCACCCACCCACCCACCCACACACACACACACACACACACTGCTGCTTCAACCCGCAGGTGCTCAGTCCATCAAGGGCACCGCCCCAGGGATCGTGCAGGCCCTGTCCCCCACGCCCTAGCCCGTGTCATACCCAGGAGGCCGTATCTGATCCTCAGGGTGCTGCTCCGGAGGCGGCCCCTCTGCTGCAGCCGGCCCAGGACGTGCAGCCCCAGGAGTCCCGGCGCCAGGAGCTCACCACTCACGGCCGCCACCTGCAGTCCGGCTTCCACCTTCTTCTCCAGCAGCACTGGGGGGACAGCAGGCAGCCCAGGGACAGGCGTGGGTGTCCTGCACCCCGGGGACTGACCCCCCCAGGCCCAGGCAAGCAGGGGGGACCCCCGGGGGCCTGGACTGGGAGGGGCTCCGCCAAGAGCCCACACTTGGGTCTTGACCCAGGGATAGGGACAACAGGTTACAGCTGACATCACAGGCACAGTCAGTGACAATGGCCCAGTGTCGCTCACTCCTGTGGGTCCCAGTTTAAAGGAAGCAGGATGTAACAAAAGCCAACAGGACTGAAGAGAAGGCCAGAACCCCACGAGGTGGGGGCGGGGAGGCTGCACCTCTGACTTGTGCCCCTGCGACACTGCTGTCAGCCAGGAGGTCGGGACAGCCCCCAGAACACATGGGCCAGGTGGCCAGCAGCCACGCCCTGAGTCCCCCAGCCCAGGGGCCTACTTTCCCTCGGAATCCTCCAGAACACCATGGGCTGCCAAGAGCCTGGCAGAATCTGTGTTCAGGATTTTAAACAACGCCCTCTATGTTTTAGGGCAAAATGCAAAAGAGGCTTCCTACTGAGGAGTCAGAATCAAAGTGGCCCCCAAAAAGGACCGGGGCCGGTGCTGTGGTGTAGTGGATGAAGCTGCCTGCAGTGCTGGCATCCCAGGTGGGTGCCGGTTCAAGTCCCGGCTGCTCCACTTCCAATCCAGCTCTCCGCTGTGGCCTGGGAAAGCAGTAGAAGATGGCCCAAGTCCTTGGGCCCCTGCACCCGCGTGGGAGACCCGGAGGAGGCTCCTGGCTCCTGGCTTTGGATCAGCGCAGCTCTGGCCATTGTGGCCACTTGGGGAGCGAACCAGCGGATGGTTCTCTGGCTCTGCCTCTCTGCCTTTCAAATAAATAAATCTTTAAAACAAAACAAAAACTGCCCCAAAGCTGCTCTCCTAAGGTTCGTGGTGGACAGTGGGCAGGCTGGGGGACCTGGGGGTCTCCAAAAGAGGCTGCGAGAAGAAACAGGGCCTGGAACTCTCCTTAGACAGGACGCTAACATTAAGGGTGGGGGTGGGGTGGGGGTAGCCATGGGTATTTGGGGGCCCCGCCTCCCACCTGTCACATGTGCCGGGTCACCCAGCAGGTGGCTCAGCGACGCCGAGAAGGCCAACTTGCTGCCTGCCTGCCACGTGAGGTTCCCCGTGATGACCACGGGGCTGCCGGCCGTCACCAGCTTTGCCTCCAGCTGGGCCTCCAGCTGCCGGGCCCCGCCATCAGCTGCCGGCTGCAGGTCACTCCAGCCCTGCAAAGGCCCCCGTGTCACTGGCAGTGCCAGGCTTGGCTGACCGCACACACTGAGCCGGGACAGAGGGCAGGAGATGGTTCTGTTAACACTTCCAGCCTGAGCCTCATCTGGGTTCTTCAACAGGGAACACAGGGAGAACGCCGCTCACAAGCTGAGGGCCCTAAGGCTTCCAGAAGCTCAGAGGGGGCCTCTGGCAGCTTCTCCCTCCCTGCCCTCATGAGGAACCCACGGGCTGCATGGCCACGAGACAGTCAGGTGAGGCCACCCACTGTGGCTTGCCCCGCCACAGCAGCCCTGGGAGGCTAAGCCAGGCGTCTGCGTGTGGGGACCGGGACACCCCGTGGGGAGCTCAGGAGGGACACGCTGTCGCTGGCCATCTTGTGCCTTGCTCTGCTTGTGGTTAGTCAAAGTTTCTTCCCGGGGCCGGCGCTGTGGCGTAGCAGGTTAAGCCTCTGCCTGCAGCACTGGCATCCCACATGGGTGCCGGTTTGAGTCCCGGCTGCTCCTCTTCCATCCAGCTCTCTGCTATGGGCTGGGAAAGCAGTAGAAGATGGCCCAAGTGCTTGGGCCCCTGCACCCACGTGGGAGCCCCGGAAGAAGCTCCTGGCTCCTGATTGGCTCAGCTCTGGCCATTGCAGCCATTTGGGGAGTGAACCAGAGGATGGAAGACCTCTCTGTCTCTCCTCCTCTCTGCCTCTCAAATTTTATAAAAGGTTTCTCCCTGTGTCCCTCACATCAGAATCTTTCCCATCAGCGGGGTGGGACGTGAGCCTGTTTTGTTCTTTGTCCTTTTGTGCGTGACCAGAACTGAGGAAGACCGGCGGGCAGAACAGGAAGAACTGATCCGATCTGATGCTGGGTGGGGGAGCCAGGGCCAGGCAGCAAACGCCCAGGCGGCGGCAGAGGACACGGGGCCCACCTTGACATAGTAGACGTCCCTGTCATCCAGCACGAGCTCCAGGTGACCCACAAGAGCACTCCCCAGGGCCTCCATCTTGCCTGGGGAGCAAACCAAGGCTTTAGAGACCAGAGCCCCGCCCCCACCCTGGCTCTGACCCTGCAGCTGCCCGGGGCAGGGGAGGAGGGGCCGTGCTGCTCTCCTCTCTGACCCAAGCTCAGGGTCTGGCCCGTGGCCGGGGCCCGGGGGACAGAGAGGGCGTGGCTGTTACCGTCCAGCTCCATCTTCTTCCTGGGGTGCAGGAGTTTGAGCCGGAGCCGCCTCCCGGGCAAGCTGTAGCTGACGTCCACCCCGACGTCCCTTGGCACTTCCGAGCCAGGCGTGCCCAGGTAGAGGTGGGCGGCGGCCACCTGCGGGAGCCAGCTGTCCTGCAGGAGCCAGCGCACTGTCCTCAGGGAGGCGGACACCCCCTCCTCGGCCCCCTACCCACCCTTTAAAACCTCAAGGTTGCAGCCTTGTCTCCTTGACCTTGGAAGAGAAGGGCCCCGGCACAGAGCTCTCTGGCTCCAAGGCGGCTTCCCCGGGAAGGGCAGGGCTCACGGGGCTCATTTACTGGGAAATGAACACAGAGCTGCCACCACGCTGGGCACACCTCCTCTGGGCCAAGGGTGAGAGACACAGGTGAGCAAAGCACGCCCCGGGCCCCCTGAGGAGCTGAGTGACTGGAGGGGAAGACAAATGTCAACCAACTAATTGTTCTAACAAATATAAAAGTGACCAGGGAGCCGGCGCTGTGGCGTAGCGGGTAAAGTCGCCCCCTGCAGTGCCGACATCCCATATGGGCACCGGTTCGAGTCCCGGCTGTTTCACTTCTGATCCAGCTCTCTGCTATGGCCTGGGAAAGCAGAAGATGGCCCAAGTCCTTGGGCCCCTGCACCCACGTGGGAGACCCGGAAGAAGCTCCTGGCTCCTGGCTCCGGATCAGGGCAGCTCCAGCCGTTGTAGCCCTCTGGGGAGTGAACCAGCGGATGGAAGCTCTCTCTTTCTTTCTTTCTCTCTGTCTCTCTGCCTCTAACTCTGCCTTTCAAATAAATAAATAAATCTTTTAAAAACCAAAGTGGCCAAGGAGCCAGCACTGTGGCATGGCGGGTAAAGCCGCCGCCTGCAATGCCAGCATCCTATGTGGGTGCCGCTCCAAGTCCTGGCTGATCCAGCACCCTGCTAGCGCACGGGGTAAAGCAGCAGCAGGTGCCAAGTCCCTGGGCCACTGGCAGACCTGGAAGAAGCTCCTGGTTCCTGGCGTCAGTCTGGCCCAGCCCTGGCTGTGCGGCCACTTGGGGAGTAAACCAGTGGATGGAAAGCCGATCTCTCTGTCTCTACTTCTGTCTATAACTTTGCATTTCAAATAAATAAAATAGACCTTTAAAAAATGTTAAAATGGGCAGAAACGTGGTCCTATGAGAACAAAGAACAAAAGACAGACTATGATGGGCTTTGAGGTAATCAGAGCAGGCTTCCCTGAGGAGGTGACCCCTGAACTGAGATCTGAAAGTCTCCAGGATGAGTGAGCTACAGAGCCTCAGTGAGAACCAGCATACGCAAAGGTCCTGGGGCAGGAAGGAGCCCACAGCACCAGTCCAGTCCAGAGGCTGCAGAGAAGAGCCCCATGGCCTTGCCAGAGGGCCCCAATACTGACCAAGATGATCCACAACCGGATGGGACAGGCAGGGCATACCTGGGGGTGGAGGGTAGAGGCAGCTTCCAGAACATACTGGCGGAGGCCCCGGTCCTGCTTCCTCAGCGTCACAGCCACAAACACTGGCACGGAGAGCAGGTAGGGCCGGCCAGGCGCCGGCCAAGCCACTGCCGTGCACAGCTGCCAGCCCCAGGCGCGGGCCACTGCGGAGAGAGGACAGCGGGGGTCAGCAGGGGGCAGCAGAGAGCCACAGGGAAGGGGCGGGGTGGGGCGGGGCGGGGGCGGGGCTCAGCACAGCTCACAGGCCGAGGAGAAGCCCCTCTAACTTCTAAGGTACAGCACCGCGTGGACCACAGTTTGCCAAGCTCAGCAGCACAGACGTGGGGGCCGGGGGGCCCTGTGCGGGGGTCCACTGTGTGTGTGGTGGGACACTGAGCAGCCCCTCTGATCTCCATCCCCCACCCTCAAAACCAGCTACGACACCCCAGCCTGATTCCCCGTCCGCACCCAGAGCCCCCGGTGTAGACGTATCAGAGTCAGGAGGATGCCGTGTTGAGAACACAGGCTGCAAGTTCAAGTTCTGGCTGTGCCATCTCCCGGCTGTGTGACCTTGGGCAACTGACTCAACATCTCTGTGCCTCACTCGGACTAGCAACAAGCACAGAGCTAGCCCGGGGGTGCGGCTGTGAGGACGGACAGCTGGGCGAGCGTGTAGGGCGGGGCCGGGCCTGCTTGCCATGGGAGAGGTAGCGATGTTCTCTTCCCGCTTGTTGGGAAAGGTTTCTCAAAGCTCTGACAGCTGTTACACCTTCAGAGGGGAATTTATGATTCTGAAGGCGACTTCAAGGCAAAGGGAGGTGTAGGGGGGCAAAGTCGACCCCTCCACCTGCACCAACAGGCGCTGACCCCACACCCAGCGGTGGAGCCTGCGCTGGGTAACCCCAGCAAAGACTTTTTTACGGGGCTCAAAATGCTCGCTCGTGACAAGGTTTCAAAGTCAGGACCCGGCCAGGGAATGAATTCAACTGGGAGGCAGCGGCCGCGACCAGGAGCTGATTCCGGCTGGGACAAGGGGGCAGAGTCTCCTCCTGCTGTCCCCTCTCTGTCACACACAGCCCCAGGGGCCATCACCCAGGGCGAGGCCGCGCCCTAGCTCCACTTGGCCTCTGGATGCGGAGATGTGAGTTCCAGGCCGTTACACAGCTGTGCTTCCTCCACCTGAGGGGCCAGCACCGTGGCGCAGTGGGCGGAGCCACCGCCTGAGTGCCCGCATCCCATGTGGGCACGGGTTCCAGTCCAGCTCTCTGCTGTGGCCTGGGAAAGCAGTAGAGGATGGCCCAAGTCCTTGGGCCCCTGTACCTGCCTGGGAGACCCAGAAGAGCTCCTGGCTCCTGGCTTCAGATCGGCGCAGCTCTGGCCATTGTGGCCATCTGGGAAGTGAACCAGTGGATGGAAGACCCCCCCCCCCCTCTCATTCTATAACTCTGTCTTTCAAATAAATAAATAGATCTGGAAAAAAAAAAAAAGAAAAGAAAAGAAAAACCACGGTAGAAAACTGGCGCGGCCCCGCGCCCGGGGAATAAGCCATCTCGTCTACCCGCGGTAATAAGAGCGGCTTCCTAGGTTTTGCTCTTACAAACAGCAACACCACAACGAACTCCCCCACGCACAGGACATTTAAGGGGCTTTGGTGGGGCCGGTGCCACGGGGCAGCGGGTTTAAGCCACACGTGGGATCCCACATCCCACACTAGAGCGCGGGTTCGAGTCCTGACCGCACCGAGCTTCCAGTTGGCTTCCTGCCGACACAAAGGCCGGAGTCCATGGCCCGAGCGTGCCCGCGGGTGACCTGGATGGAGCTGCTGGCTCCCAGCTCCAGGCCACACCAGCCACGGCTGCTGGGGCCACCTCAGGAGTAAACCAGGGGATGGAAGACCCCGTGTGTCTCCCCCTCTGTCACTCTGCATTTCAAATAAATAAATAAAATAAATGTAAGTGGCTGTGGTTTCAATTCACAGGACAAAAATCCCGGGCCAGAGCACTGAGCAAAGGTACATGTTTCTGAAAAGACTGAGTGGTTTACAAACACAGAGCGACAGAGGGAGGAAGACGCGCGTGTGGCGCGGCAGTGGGGCAAGGCTCTCCCACCCACTGGTTCATTCCGCAGCCACAACAGCCGAGGTGGGGCCAGGCCATAGGCAGGAACCAGAAACTCCACCCAGGTCTCCCACATGGGGGCCGGGGGCCCAAGGCCTGGGCCACCCCCCACAGTTTTCCCAGGCTCAGGAGCCGGGCGCTGGGCGGATGGCACGCAGGAAGCAGAGAACCGACACTCCAGCAGGGGACTTGACCCGCTGTGCCCGGCACCCACCCCTGGCGCATAAACCAGGCAATGCGGAAGGGCAACACTGGCACGCGGAGCTTCCAGCCCCGGCTCCCTCCCGGGACGACTCTCGTGCGACGATGGCATGGAGCCCCCACCTACCTTCCTCGCTGGTGCAGGACGGAGCCTCGGGCGGGCTGGGATGGCGGCTGAGGCTCCGCACGCCATCCCCAGTGATGAGATATAGCTCAGAGCTGGATGGCGACAAGAGAGCACTTAGCAAGGCCACAGGTCAGCCCTTCTCACTCGCTCATCGCGTGGACGGCGCCTTGAGCCCTCCCGGCCAATCCTAGCCTGAACAGGGCAGGCCTTTACAGGCTCGTACTCCCCTGGGAGACACCCCACAAACACACCAACGAAACCAAAGCACCGACAGTGACAGGGGCGTGAAAACCCTAAACAGGGATGGCTCAGGCCCAGGGTCTGTCTGGGGGTGGGGTGGGCCCCCGTTAGCTCTAGAAGCAACATGTGCACACAGACCTAAAGCCTGACAAGGGGCCAGCACACCTGACAGCGGGGGCAGCAAGTACAAAGGCCCTGGGGTAGGAACGAGGTCACCTCTTCAGAAAGGAGGCGGGCAGCAGGGGAGGAGATCACCTCCCTCGCAGGTGGGGACAACAGGCCCCAAAGGGACCTAAGGCAGGACGGATGAGCAAGGGAGTTCCCCTCCCCCACCCATCCCTCATCCCAGGCACAGCCTCATGCACACACACTTGCACACGCGTGGTCACACGCATGTCCCAGCTCCCACCCTCTCAGTCCCCCCCACACACACACACCTGAAGCTGAACAGCTCCGTGGTCTCCTCGGGCGCGTTCAGATGCACTTTGAGGTCCTGGCCCTTCTTCGCTTGGATCCCGCCGTCCAGGCCGGCAGTGCCCCGGATGCTGGTCACCCACCTCAGCCCAGCCTGCCCCAGGACGCCCGCCGTGCCCATCTGGGCCGAGATCCGGAGCAGGGCACTGAGGGAAAGGTGAGCCACTGCGTCTCGGCACCCACCCCCCCTGCTGGCTGTCCTCAGCAACCCCGAGCCACGGCAGCTCTGCACAGCTGGCCCCTGCGACAGACAGGCGGACGCACCTGCTCGGGCCCCCTGCTGGGGCGCTCCAGTTGTCTGGGCCCAGACCGCGCTCTCCCCTGAGAGCACAGCTGGAGTAGAACACCCAGGCCCCCACGACACAGCCAGAACCAGAGGGCAGCTCCACTGCCAGGGGGCGCAGATGCCCAGCAGGGGCTGGGACGGGCTCCGGAATGACCGTGTCCCCACTACAGCGGGAATCACCGCGGCCTCGCTGGGCACCTGTGCATGCGCAGTCACTGGGGGAGCCGGCTGCTCCCCTCCCGAGAGGCCGAGCGGGCTGTGGTCCGAAATCCCAGCTGCCCGGCTCTGCTGTGGGACCTCGGGCACGAGACCCCCATCTCTGAGTCTCAGTCTTCCCACCTGCAAAGTGGGCTCAAGGCCCAGGCTTTCCTCACAGCCTCCTGGCCCCAAAACACAACAGGAGGCCGGGATGTGCAGGGCAGGGGTCCCCTCCGGCCCCCAGCCCCAACGCCAGCTACCTGGGCTTGACGTAGCCGCTCAGAGAGAGATCCGCACGCTGTCGGAACACGGCCCTTCCTCGGACCCGGACGCTGACAGCGGCTGAGACGTTCAGGGTGAGCCGGGCCGGAAGGCCAGACAGGGTGGGGAAGACCAGCTCTGCAGCGGCCAGGCTCAGCCTCCGGGTCACGCGCACCTCCTGCCCCTGCGGCCAAAGAACCGATCGGGCACCGAGAGACCCCACGTGGCCTCAGAGGCTCCTAGGCCCACTGTCCAGACAAGCAGACTGAGCCCCAGAGGTGGTAACGGGGAGCATTGGGGAGCCCAGGGTGGCCAGGTCAGGGGCACGGCCCCGGACCAGGCCTCTAGGGAGCTCCGTGCCGCATCTTCACGACACCAGCACCTTTAACCCCACAGCCCCAGCAGGGCAGGGCTCTATTCTCTCCATTTCAGACGGAGAAACCAAGGTTCAAGGTGAACAACAGGAGGTAAGCAGTGGGGCTGGGGTTCGAACTTGGGCGATCTGGCTGCAAACTTTGTGCTGAGTGTGAACGGGGAAGCAGCGGGGTGGGGGAGGGAGAACACGCAGGGTGGGGGAGGGAGGACAGGTAGAGGGGGTACCTGCAGGAGCTTGGTCCCCAGCTCAGCCAGTTTCAGGTGCTGCTCCGCCAGCCGCCCCAGGGACCCGCAGTTCACCAAGCTCAGCTCGTGCCCAAACACCTTCAGGCTCAGCTCACACCATAGCCCCTGCCGGGCCCCACGGCTCTGGGCCACCTGCGGGAGACCCCAGACCGGTGACGAGGCGCTGGGCTGCGCTTACCATGGGGCAAAGCGGCCTCAGGAGAGAAAGACCAAGGACTATGGGACCCGGATCGTGGCTGGCAAAAGTCCAGGGCCACGGACCAAGCCCCACGCCCACGCCACCTTCCTGGGCCTGCCTGAGGCCGCCGACACCCAGTGCCACGGTCTGTGTTTCAGGTTTTGGAACTCGTAACTCGCACATAATAACTGGACAAATTTAGAGGGTACACGGCGACATCTGAACACCGTGAAATGATACCTTCAGGTAACTGGCAGATCCGTCATCTCCAACAGTTTCTGTTTGTGTTGCAAACACCTGCAATCCTCTCTACTCGCTATTTTCAAATATATGAGATTTCAAAGAAAGGCATGGAAAATGAATTCAGAGACAAGTTTATTTTGGCGCAAAACATGAATTCCAGGTACGTGAGGAGTCTTCAAAAATTCACGGAAAGTGTACGTTATGCAAAACTCTGCAGGAATTTCAAAACTGTAAAAGAAATTCACCTTTTCATTCCATCCGCCAACAGCTCCTTCGCACAGCTCATGGCTGTGGCCCACAGCTACCGTACAAACTTTGCCTGCTGGGGCGGGCGTGTGGCACAGCCGTCAAGAAGCAGCTGGGGAGGGAGTGGGGGGTGGCGACGCGGTGCAGCGGGTAAAGCCACCACCTGTGATGTGCCACCCCTGTGGGCTCCAATTCGAGTCCCGGCTGCTCCACTTAAGATCCAACTCCCTGCTAACGTCCCTGGGAAAGCAGGGCGAGGACAGCCCAAGTGCTTGGGCCCCTGCACCCACGCGGGAGACTTGAATGAAGCTCTTGGCTTCTGGCTTGGACTTGGCCCAGCCCAGGTGTTTGCAGCCATTTGGGAAGTGAACCAGCAGATGGAAAATCTGCGTCTCTCCTTCTAACTCTCTCAAATAAATAAAAAAACGGAGGAGGAGGAGGAGAAAGGAAGAAGAAGGAAAAAGCCGCCACTGGGGATACGCGTGTCCCCCATCAGAGTCCCTGGGTTCAAGTTCGGGCTCTGCTACCAATGCGGCCTCCTGCTAACGCACACCCTGGGAGGCAGCAGGTGATGGCTCCAGTACCCGAGTCCCTGCCACCCACGTGAGAAAATGCCAGCATCAATTCCAGGCCCCCGGATCAGGATCCAGCCACTGCAGGCACCTGGGGAATGAACCAGCAGACACTGTGTGTCCGTCTGTCTGTCTCTGCCTTCCAGATGAATAAAGAAGTTATTCCTCCTGCCGTGTTACCCATCCTCTGGTTTTCTGCCATCACCCAAGCCCCGTGCCTCCCCAGGACCTCAGCGCGCCTCCCATCACCATCCCGGCTCGGCTCCCAGGCCCAGCCCAGCAAACCCCACCCTGTCTCCCCTGTCCCGGTGCTGGCTTCCGTCTCCCTTTCACTACCTCTCACACCATACCCACTTTCGACAAATTGAATTTTATTCTAACGTTTCTAAACTGGGAGCCTTGGAATGAAATTCAAATCTCTGGCTTCTCTACATAGAGCCAACAGTGGCCTGCTCCCCTGGCACGAGGAGCAACAAGTGGCCAGAGCTGAGCGGCGCCGGCCACCTCTCCCCAAGGCGGCGCTTCCTCTGGCTGTGACCAGCTGCTCCAGCCACTCGCCTTGTTCATGGTACTGACTGTGAGAGCCAAGAGTTATCAACTATGTGTGCCCACCAGTGGGAGAAGACGGAGAAGGCCGGTCCCCACGCATGGGACAGCTATCAATCAATCAATCAATATCTCTCTCTCTCTCTCTCTCTCTCTCTTCCCTTCTCTGCCTCTCAAATACATTTTGAAAGAATTAAGGCCCAGGGGCTGGCACTGTGGCATAGTAGGTAAAGCTGCTGCCTGAGGTGCCGGCACCTGATATGGGCACCGGTTTGAGACTGCAGCTCCACTTCCGATCCAGCTCTCTGCTATGGCCTGGGAAAGCAGTGGAGGATGGAACAAGTGCTTGGACCCCTGCACCCAAGTGGGAGACCCGGATGAAGCTCCTGGCTCCAGATCAACTCAGCTCTGGCCGTTGCAGCCATTTGGGGAGTGAACCAGCGGATGGAAGACCTTTTTTTCTCTCTCTCTCTCCAACTCTGCCTTCTAAAGAAATAAATTTTGAGAGAGAGAGAGAATTAAGGCCCAGAAGTCCCACTTCCCACGAGGGAAACAGCTGAAACAGATGGCGAGGAGATGGGGGGCGGGGTGGGCCCTCACTCACGGCTCACGGGAATTCAGCATGGTACAAGCGCCTGGGCGGACAATTTAGCCGTGTCTGAGAAAGTTAAACACGCACTGACCACACGATCCAGCCACTCCTACAAAGTCATCCCAGAGAAGGAACACACACGTCCACACCAAGGTCTGGAAACGAGGGTTCACAGCCTGGGCCGGCAGTGGGGCTGGCATAGATTAGCCCCATGTGAGCGCTGGTTCGAGTCCCGGCTGCTCCACATCCGATCCTGCTCCCTGCTGAGGTGCCTGGGAGAGCAGCGGGAGACGGCCCAGATGCTTGGGCCCCTGCACGCACGTGGGAGACTCAGATGGAGCTCCAGGCTCTCAGCCATTTGGGGAGCGACCAGCTGGTCAAAGATCTTGCTCTCTGTCTCCCCCTCTTTGTAACTCTGCCTTTCAAATAACTACATCTTTAAAAAAAGCTAAATGATTACCAATGCCAAGAAATCCCCTGGTGCTCTCTCCCAGTTCCCCACCCAGTAAAAGCAGAGATAAGTAACATCTAAGTAACAGCTTAACTTTAAGCCCATAGATTGCACCAAAAAGCCAAAGTTCACGGTTGCTTCGTGTGTGACAGCCGAGTGTGTCAAACAACTACCTCCAGCTACAGATGGAGGATCAGCAGGGCGCATCCGTGGGACCGAACCCCGCTCAGCCAGCCACAGGACCCCTCAGCAGCGCCCACAGCAGGGTCGCACGACGACCACGCACGACAAGAGGCCAAACCCCAACAAAGACCTTTTCCTCGAAAGGACCTACCACGTGACCCAGTTAAGCGCCATTCTAGAAAATTCCATCTGGTTTCTGCTGGCAGAAAGCCACGAGCACCCCAGGGACAGGAGCAGGGTGCTACACACGAGGACGCTCTCGGTGGGAGGGCGGCGCTCACGGCCTCGTGGTGCACACGTGGGCAAACGCTCATGACACAGGCTACAGGCCCAGCGTGTGCCACCGTGGTTAGGACGCCGGGGCCCACACCGGAGGATCTGAGCCCAGCTCCCAGCTCTGGCTCCCGACTCCCACTTCCTGCTAGCACTGCCCCTGGGAGGCAGCAGGGGTGGCTCGAGTGGATGGAGTCCCAGGCTCTCGGCTGCAGCCATCATGGGCACATGGGGAGTGGACGAAAAGATGGGAGATCTCTCTCTCTCTCTCTCTCAACACTTTTTTAAAAAAGATTTCTTAAGTCACTTGAAAGGCACGGTTACAGAGAAAGCAAAGGAAATAGAGAGAGAGAGGAGGAGTGGGAGAGAGAGGGGGAGAGAGAGGGAGGGAGGGAGGGAGGGGTGGGAGAGAGATCTTCCATCTGCTGGTTCACTCCCCAAATGACCGCAATGATCCGGCTGGGCCAGGCCAAAGCCAGGAGCTTTCTCTGGGTCTCCCACATGGGTGCAGGGACCAAGCACTTGGGCCATCCCCCAGGGCTTTCCCAGGCCATCAGTAGGGAGCTGGGTCGGAACTGGAGCAGCCAGGACACGAACCAGCGCCCATATGGGATGACAATCCTGCAGGCTACAGCTTAACCCACTGTGCCACAGCACGGGCCCGAGAAAACCACTGAATAAAACCCTTTAAACACGAGCTGTTCATCTCGTGTCAGTCCCACCTCCGCGAAGCCGACCTGTGCCAGGCAGAGCTGCAGCTGGCTGAAGTCGGCTTCGGGGAGGCGGGGACACACGGCCGGCTGGCCGCTTCGGGCTGAAGTCGGCAGGCGCAGGCTGCCCACCGGCCTCTCAGCTCCGGAGCAGCAAGCAGGGGCAGAGGCCAGGGACCCCTCCGCGCCGACCACTCCGCAGCATGGGCTTGCATGGCCGTGGCCGTGGTCCTCACCTTCTGCTGTGCGTCTCTCATCCCTCTGGGTCTCTCTCCCGGACACTCAGGCCTGGTGGTCGGCCCCGGCTCTGGTCCCGGCGGACTCTCCGGCTGGGCCTCTCTCTGCTCCTCCTGCCCCCAGGATGGCTTCTGGCCCAACAGCCTGTGGACGACGTCCTCGGCATCTTCCAGCCGGAGCCGCAGCTGGGAAGGAAAGCCGGGGCTCAGGGAGCTGACCAAGAGTGTCAGGGCTGGGGGGCTGGGTGTGCCGAGGGCTCAAACACTCTGGGTCCCCAGGGTCCACCTGGTGCACAGCCCTGGGGACTATGTCTCATACTCCATCTGCTTGGCAGAGGCCAGCACAGTAAGCACTCCTGCCATTCTGGTAGTCGGTGCTCCGAACGCCACCACCTCCAGGAAGCCTTCCTGGAATGCCCTCACCCACCACCCGCAGGCCAACGCTCACTCCTCCCTACAACTCCAAGGTCACAGCTAGACACCGCCGTTTGTGTTGAAGTGACGTCCTGACAGTAGGACTCCATTTTCAAGACAGACGAGACTCCATCCTGCGAGACTGTGGTCTAAAACTAAGACAATAACCCCACACCCCATCCCACTCGGCAGAACACAGAAAACCCCTAGAGGATCGCGCAAGCCGACACCAGACAGGCTGCAGCAGGACTGACATCAAGGCTGTCATCTGTCTGTCCCACATGGTACCTGGACCGATGTCAGGATCGTAACCGATCCGAGTTTCCCTTGGGCTTCAGGTCAGCATGACCCTGGCAACCATGCAGTCCCCTCCCCTCCCCTCGCCTCCCCTCCCCTGGTTCCTGCCTTCACGGACCCTGTCACTCTGAGCTTCGGGGTCTAGAGTTCTCTAGGGTACAATGATCCCGCCCTCAGACCCCAGCAAGGAAGGAGTCCCAGCTCATCAGTGTGTACCGGTCCAGACACGGCCGTGTCCCCCTTGCAGGATGCCGGGGGGGGCAGACTCTCAGCTCTCCCACACTGGGCGCCCAAGGCCTGGCCACCTGGGTCTCGGAGCCCAAGCACTGACGGAGCCCTCCCCCTGTGCCCCTCCCTCCCCCCCGCACCCCCTCCTCTTTCCCTGGTTCCAGCCCCCACCGTTGGACACTGTGGACCCTGCTCCTGCCCTCCACCCATTCCTCCCTCCCTCCCTCTTCCCAGAAGTTCTCACAGCTTGGGGAGAAAAACCAGCCCAGGTCCAGGCCTCGGCAGATCTGAGCCCAGGCATGGAAGACCGGCCCAGCGCTCCGCAAACCAGGAGGAGCCGGGCCAGGACGTGGAACAGCCCCCTCCAGGCCTATGGCAGGGGTCTGGGGGCAGGAGCAGGAAGGGCCCCGGCACGTGGGCCCTCAGAGGTGGTCCCTCTCCCACCAGGGCCCTATAGTCTGCTTCCCATGCCCCAGCCCGAAGCTCACGTCACATCACGTCATTCCCCAGCCTAAAACCCCGCCAAGACCTGGCCCTGCCACCTCTGCCCCCTCCCACTTCATTGCCTGTTCTCCCTGGTGCTTCAAACACATCAGCCCCTCCCCGGCCCGGACCTCGGCACTCGCCGATCTCCCCCTGCACCCGGCACCACAAGCCCACCCTTCACTCCCTGAACACGCTCACAGCTGCCACTGACCCGTTTGTCTACTCGTTCGTCTGTCTGCCTCTCTGGGCTCTGAGCAGCAGGGCAGAGCCCGGGTCTCCCCTGGCCATCATCTGATTTCTAGAGACCAGCACGGCACCCGGTACAGCGTCAGCGAGCCGTCGAGCGCTGGTGCAGTGGATGGCAGGTGCACGGGCGGGGAGGGGCGGGAGGGGGGATGGCAGGTGGGTGACCAAGGACAGGAATGAGCGGAGAGGTAGATGGACAGACCGATGAGCAGAGAATCAGCGAAGAGATGGGGTGGGGGAGGATGGACGGTCGCACGGATAAGGAAGGAGGGAGGGGTGCAGGTGCACAGATGGAAGTGGGTGATTGGACGTGTGGATATGTCTATGTATGGACAGGGGAAGAGATGGGTGGATGGGCTGAAAACTCAACAGAGGTGGGGCCGGCACTGTGGCGTAGCAGGTCAAGCCTCTGCCTGTGACATTGGCATCCCACAAAGCCTCTGGTTCAAGTCCCGGCTGCATCACTTCCGATCCACCTCCCGGCTAATGGCCTGGGAAAGCATCCAAAGATGGCCCAAGTGTTTGGGCCCCTGCCAAGTTCCTGGCTCCTGGCGTTGGCCTGGCTCCGCCCTGGCTGTTGCGGCTGTCCGGGAAGTGAACCAGAGGATGGACGATCTCTCCCTCAAACTCTTTCAAATAAATATTGAAGCAGCAAACAGAATCTGGAGCAGAGTGATGGATGCCGGGGCAGAACAGGGGCAGCAAGGGTGGGAGGTGGACAGGGGGACCACCGCTGACCGTGCAGCCAGGAGAGGCCCCGAGGACCTGCACAGGGCGCTCCCTACCTCCAGCACGTTGAAGGCACGGCCTAGGGCGTGGATGGTCAGGTTGGCCATGGCGGCCCGCGGCAGGAAGGACGAAGGTGAGAAGAGGAGGCTCCTCTCCAGGTTGGCTCCCAGGCTGCCGGACGCTGGGACAAAGGGACGAGGGTCAGGCCCCCATGAAGCCCTCATAGGGCAGGGCTGGCCATCAGGGGTGCACCCCCCAGCCAGGACAGGCAATAGCCTGGGCCTCACTGAGGCCTAGGGAGGCCTGGCCAGGAGGACCACAGCCCACGAGCCAAAGGGGGGCACCTGAGCTCGCGCCACGCACACCTCGCTCCCCAGCACGGCTGAGGCGGCGCCCACAGCCCCAGTGGAGTCTCGGTGTAGTGACAGCCAGGAGGCCGCTGGGCCGTGCTTGCCTCTCTTCAACGCAAGGAAAGCCTGGTCTCCAAATTCAGCCATCAACAGATTTTAACAACAGGGACTGGGGCAGCGCTGTGGCTCAGCAGGTTAAGCTGCCAACTGCAAAGCCGGCATCCCATGTGGGTGCTGGTTCGAGCCCCGGCTGCTCCACCTCCAATCCAGCTCTCTGTGGCCTGGGAAAACAGTAGAAGATGGCCCAAGTGCTTGGGTCCCTGCACCCTCGTGGGAGACCTGGAAGAAGCTCCTGGCTCCAGACTGGCTCAGCTCTGGCTACTGCAGCCATTCGGGGAGTGAACCAGCAGATGGAAGACCTCTCTCTCTTCCTCTCTGTAACTCCGACTTTCAAATTAATAAACAAATTTTTTTAAAAAAGAGAGGGGCAACTTAAAGAGGAAAATGAAAGGCAGGCAGGAGGCGCCTCCCAAAGTTCATGGCAAAAAGAAATCACAAGGCGTGCTGATTTAGGGACAACCAAACTCAGAGATTCATGCTGGTTTTTCCTCATTCTCATCTTCTTTTCCTCTTTCCCTGAAGCCAGGAGCTTCTTCCAGGTCTCCCCCAGGGGTGCAGGGCCCCAAGCACTTGGGCCATCTTCTACTGCTTCCCCAGGCCCATAAACAAGGAGCTAGATCAGAAGTGGAGCAGCCAGGACCCGAACCGGCACCCATCAAGGATGCCGGCATTGCAGGCCGAGGTTTTCCCCGCTAAGCCACAGCGCCAGCCCTGCACCTTGGCTGACGCTGGGCGATCCTTTTTCTCCTTCCACAGAAGCGGCAGGGGTGCAGGGGAGAGGGCCCATGTGCACCTGACACTTGGAAGACAGTGCCGCCGTCCATCCATTCCTTCCCTCGAAGCAGTACCGGCACTGCCGGATGCAGCCCTACCTGAGCGGAAGGTGACGTCCGAGTAGGACGAGTGCTTCCAGCCGTCGGGGCTGAGCTCCTGGCTGACGATGTCCTCGGGGAGGGCTTCTCGCAGCGCCTGCTTCAGGGGGTCGTCCGTCTCCAGCAGCTGCAGGAGGTGGCTCCACACGAAGGAGCCCACTGTGGGGCAGCCACGGCCGGGGCAGGGGGATGGTGAGCAACGGCTCACAGCCCAAACGGCCCATGCAAAGACCCTCTGAGCCCATCCTGGGTCCCTCTGGCCCCACATACAGGGGCTTCTCAGGAGCCTAGTGCCTGACACCCGGTGACCCAGGCCACGTGTGGGATACTCGCATGCTTAGAGGGAATGGGGAGGATGTGGGCAGAGCCTGGCAGAGTCATGCCTGGGGCGGGCTGGGGGCCGCAGGTCAAGCCGCCCCTCGGGACACCCACATCCCATTTCAGACAACCTGGGACACAGTCTGGCTTCTGCTTCCAACCCAGCTTCCTGCCCGTGCACCTGGGAGGCAGCAGATGCTGGCCCGAGGGCCTGGGCCCCCGCCCCCCACGTGGGAGACCCAGACCACGCACTCTCGGCTCCTGACTTTGGCCTGACCCAACCATGGCTTTTGTGGGCATTGGGAGCAGGAACCAGATGGACAATCTCACCCTCTCCCTCTCTTAAAAGGGCAGAGAATCAGAGCGGAGTCTGGATCCCAGCTGCAGGGCTTACAGGCTGGGTGAACTCGGGACGGCCGTGCCACTTCCCTGAGCCTGAGTTTCCCCGGGTGCAGAGCGAACCCAGAACCCATCCACGGGGCTCTCTGTGGAGCTCGTTCAAGAGCGGAGCGTGGACTTCAGGCCTGAGGGTCTGAGCCGAGCAGGGGGTGATGCACCGTCCAGGCCGGGGACCCTCCTGGGGGAGAGAGCTCAGACGAGGGCACCAATGGGAAGGGGGCACCTCCTGCCCTCCGGGTCGTCCCCGGAAGGCCCACAAGGGAGCTTCTGGAACAGTCCACCATGGGACAGAGTTGGCTTTGGAAGGACGAGGAACCTACGCATTTCCACCAGGCAGCACACAGTCTGGTGCCCGGGGCCTCTGCTGAGGGCAGTCCCCTCACTGGGGACACTGCTGGGCTGAGTGGCCGACGCAGCTCAGTTCGCGACAAAAGCAGACCCTCTCCAGGCCACACCTCTGCCCTGAGACAGCCGGGGCAGGTGGCTGTGTCTCACACGCCATCGTTTCAGACGGCGACAGCACAGGCCACACCCGATCTCCAGACACACACAGCCTCGCCCAGGCACGCTCCCTCCCGGGAAACCATCGCAAGGCCGGAGCAACACGAGGGCCCTGTGCACACACACACAGGGAGGGCTGCTCTCAATAGCCAAAGACCACAAACAACCCAGGCGCTCATCGTCAGGGCTGGTGAAACAGATGAAGGCACCAGCCCCATGGGGACCCCACACAGCCACAGACAGGAGGCCGCCTGCCCCGGCTCCCATAGTGCTCCCAGCCACGGCCAAGGCAAAAGCAAGGACGTGACCCTGCGTCGCTGCTTTACGACAGACACAGGTGCGTGGGTTATGGGAACGTGGTCAAGGGCACTCACAACGCCACGAGCTGACAGCTCCCACGGGAACACGGTCACAGCCATGGTCCCTGTGGTGTCATTGTGCCAGGCGTGCTCTGGCCTGTGCGTTGCAAGCCCGGACCCACACACAGACAGCTGCTCACAGCGAGCGGCTCCAGGCCACGGGGGTGAGCAGCAAAGAGCCGTTTTCCACTCGTCCCTCGCCGTGTGCTCGGAGCCCGGAGCACAAACCCGGAGCACGTGGTTCTGCCCTAACGGGAGTGGTGGTAACCTGGGCGTTAAAAGCAGCGGTCCCAGCATGCTCGTCCAGGGCTGTCCGCGTCCCCATGTCCCCAGCACGCTCATCCAGCCTGTCCACGTCCCTGTGTCCTGACAGCTTTCATGCTCACAACACTCTCCGGGGAGGGCACGGTGTGCACAGGGTTTGAGGGGCCACCAAGGACCCCGGGTGTCACGATTCTACCCCCACCGTGAGGTCTAAGAGGAGAGAATTTAATCTGTGCTGCCTCCAGGGGGGCCTTGGGAGGTGACCAGAGATAAGGTCATCAGAGCAGGGCCCTATGGTTAAACCCTCGGGCTTTGTAAGAACAAGAGGCCAGACAGACACCGGCACAGGCACACCCCTCCCCAGCCCCTGTGC
The DNA here is from genome assembly GCF_033115175.1 of Lepus europaeus. Taxonomy (NCBI): domain Eukaryota; kingdom Metazoa; phylum Chordata; class Mammalia; order Lagomorpha; family Leporidae; genus Lepus; species Lepus europaeus. Next base: position 9,324,649 of record NC_084847.1, read on the forward strand.
CACACGGCGCCTGTGCCACCTTGGAGCCCTGCCAGACAGGAGGCCACGGCAGACACAGCCCCCTCACCCTGGGCCTCAGAACCAGGAGTCCCCCCTATTCTCAGATGGGACAACTGAGACCAGAGACGCAACTTCTCCGGGGTCACCCAAAGGCATAAAGCATGGGATCTGGGATGACGCATGGGGACACAGGGCCACTTGGGCGGCGTGGCAGGAGAAGAGGGGAGACAGGGGAACACTTGGGGACGGAGGGAGAGGACATCCCTGGACTCCTGCCCCCAGCCAGAGGCGCCCGGGCCAGATTCACCCCCGCCCATCCCCCACCCACCCCGCGCCTGCACTCACCCTGGGTGGACCGCTCGGCAGCCTGGGTGCGCCGCACCTGGGCAAACACCTCCGCCCCAGGACACCGCATCAGGGCCAGGTAGGCAGTGATGCGGATCTCGGCGTCCTCCTCGGGGGCCCGGTACAGGCGGGAGAGCACCGAGCGCTGGCTCGGACAGAGGGAAGGCCGTCACGGGAGTCCACCTGCCCCACCCAGAGAGTGAGCCTCGGCCGCCGCGGGTCACCTCACTGTCTGGCCCCGGCCTGGCCCCCGCCTCCACCCTCAGAGGCCTCCCCGAGACCCTCTCACCGGGACCAGGTTGTGGGGGTGCCAAGGACCCGCCTCCCACAGTCACTGCCCATCGGTAATGACATGCAAGCAAGTGGGCGTGGCTGCACGTCAACCAAACCTTCCCAGGGGCCTTCCAAAAGTTCATGGAAAATGAATACTATGAAAAACTGTGCATGGTTCCCAAAATTTCTTTGGCCCAAAATGAACTTCTCTAACCTCGTTTCTGCAAGGTCGCCCTGAAACCTAAGGGCTGCCCAAGGGGAAGCGTCCTCTCAACAGCCCGTCCCTCCTAGACGCCCCCCACCCCAGCCAGCCTGCGATCCCCGCCCCCAACACCTACCGGCTTCCTGCATGGCACAGCCCCCCACACACACACCCACCACTCTCGCATCAAATAGCGCTTACTTGAGCACCTACTATGTGCCTGGCACAGAACTAGGCGCCAGCCGTGAGCAAGCCCACCTAGACCCCGCCCACCCGGTGCCGGCGTTCTGCAGAGACACAGCAAACAAAGCGAACATGGAACACACGACAAGCTGGGGGGTGGGGGGAGGAGCGAGGACGAAGCAGCAGGGACGCAGGACCCGAGAGGCTCAACTCCCGCCCAGTCGGGGAGAGATCGAGACGTGCAGGCGACTTTCAAACAAGCACTGAAGGCAAAGGACTGAGGCGTGGGGACACGCGGGGCAAAGGTTTCCCGGAAGGGGAGGGAGCTCGTGCAAAGGGCCTGAGGCAGGAGCGGGCCGGGGGCGCTGGAAAGACCACAGACAGAGCTACGGCTGGAGACGGGGAGTGACAGCGGGAGACAAGGCCGGGTCACTGCGAGCACTGTGAGCGACTCAGAGGACAGCAGCCGCTGTTTCAGCCATTACGGACCACACGCTCCCTCCAGCACTAACTCGGCCCCACAGCGAGCTGAGGACAGCAGCTACGTAGGTGAGCGGGCACGGCCATGTGTCAATAAAACTTTATTGACAGAAGCAGATGGAAGCTGGAGGTGACGTGCGGCCTGAAGTTTGCCAAGCCCTGCACTAGAGGGTTCGGGGGGGCACAGTGGCTCTGGCAGCCATAGGCCCGTGGGTGTGCTAAGCTGACAAAGAATCCACTTTGTACACAGACATAGCTTCTGCACCAGCATAGACACTTAGTAGGTGCTCAGTAAACACACCACGCACAAGCCAACCACGCAGAGAATTAGCAGTGGCTCCAGATCCCCGTTACCGCCACCGCCACCTCCACCCCACAGAGCAGCGCGCGGGAGCTCACATCTGCAGAGCAGGGGACCCTCCGGAAGGCCTGGATGGCCGCCAGCCGGAGCTCGGGGCGGACGCTCCGCAGGGAGGCGCAGGCGCTCAGCACAGGCGTGAGGGCTGCGGCTGCCAGGCCAGCATTGCCGATCGCCTTCAGCACGACCTGCAGCTGGAACAAGAGGGCAGCAGGGCCCTGAGGCCTGGGGGTGCAGGACTCCCGGCCCCACCCGCTCAGCCTGGGCCCCACCGCAGGCCCCCTGAGGTCAGAGCCCGGGACACCAACGATCCTCACCTGGCTGGTGTCCAAAGGTTCTGTAAAGGTACAGTTGGCACCCAAGGCCTCTCCCAGGACCCGCACAAGGGAGCTGACGCCAGGCAGCTGCCCGCAGGGCCCGTCCAGGGTAGCACAGAGGTTGTGCACCAGGGCTGAGATGCCAAGGAAGGCGCTGGGGCCGGCCCCCGGGGTCTGCAGCAACGGCTGAGGACAGAGCCAGCCCCGCCCGGGGTGGGGGGGAAAGACGGTCAGACAGCCTGGCCCTGGCCGCACACAGAGCCGCCCGGGGCACCCACAGCCGAGGCTGAAGAACTCGGCTCCACGTGACCCCTCTCCCAGAGCCCAGAGCATCCCGGTGGAGACCACCATAGGGTTCGAGTAAGACAGGGACACTGCCAACGTCATAGCAGGGGTAGGGAGGGGTGCTGCTGGCACCGACTGCATCGAGACCAGGGCCAGTGTCATCCCCCCCTAAAGAGAATCACCCCACCCATGCCAAGAGTTACCCAGCCCCCACGCCACAGTGCCAGGATCCCGGAACCCTGGGCCGAGCCGCCAGCTCGGGGGGTCACGGTGAAGTTCTCTAAACAGAACGTGGTAGACAATCCTGGACAAAGGGCCAGACCCCCACCCAAATGGCAGAGCAGCTTCCTCGGCCCCCACAATGCAAGAAATGAGAACTAACACCCGGCGCTCTCAGCTGTGATGCCCCCGGCTTCTGGAGCCCACCCACCAGCTTCCTTCCTGTACCAGACCCCCAGGGAGGCCACCATCCCTCTGCCCACAGCAGGGAGAGTGACGCCCCAGGGGGCAGGGCCCACCCAAGCAGCCCCACCTCCCACTGCAGCGGTGAGGGGGTTGAAGGGGGCTCCCAGGCCACAATGCCGCCCCCACTACCAGCAAAAACGACCTCGAGAGCTCGGGAGAAGGCAGTGAGAGGATCCAGAAGCAGCGAGTTCTGCATTGCTTGTGTCTGTTTTTAATAAAATCCCTCAGGTTGCAAGTTTGCATCAATTGTTTTAGACTTACTTATTTGAAAGGCAGAGTGACAGAAAAGGGCAAAGAGACAAGCATTAGAAAGGGAGATTTTTGAACCCCTGGTTCACTCCCTGAAAACCTGCAGCAGCCAGAGGCTGGGCCATGCTGAGGCCAGGAGCCTGGGACGCCATCTGGGTCTCCCCACGTGGGTGGCAGGAGCCCAAGCATCTGGGCCATTGCCGCCGCTGCCCTGGCGCGTTAGCCGGAAGCCAGATCAAAAGCACGCTGCTTCTCGAGTTGGGTGCTCTGAGCCAATGCAGCGTCCCAGGCAGAGGCTTAATCCACGGTGCCACCACGCCCGCCCCCAAACACTTGATCTCTGAATTGGCGTGGCCCACCCATGTGTCAGCCACCGCACAGGACCCTGCCCCGGGCACCAGCACCCTGCTGCCCACTCCTGGCTCTGAAGCACAGGCAAGACCCCAACCCTTTCATGGGAACCCACTCCTCTCCCCACTGACCACAAGCCAGGCCTGTCTCTCGGGGGGCTCACAGGGGCAGTGACCGGCCCGGGCAGGGCACGACCACTTGGGAGGGACCCCCAATGCAGTCCCTAACCCCCCTCACCACTGAGTGTCCTATTTAATAAGCACTCCAAGGGCGCTTACCCCACACCAACATCACGACCTCACCTTCCCCTCATTTCATTCCACAGCAGAGACACAGAGAGGTGCAGGAACTCCCCTCAGGTCACACAGCCACTAAGCGATGGGGCCAGCACATGCCCAGGGGCGCGGCTCCCAGGCCTGCACTAGCCCCACACTCACTGCTTCTCCAACAGCACATTCCAGGCTTGGTCCCTAAGGCCTGGCCCCAGGGCCCTGGGTCTGAGTAGCGGCCTGCACTCAGACCACACCCACACAGGCCAGAGCAGGGGCCACTGTCCAGCTCTGCTTCTGCCTTGGAGTCGTGATTCTCAGCAGATCTGAGCGCACAGGAGGGCGTGCAGGCAGGCGGGTGCCATGCGTGTCTGTGTGCACACATGTGCACCCTGTGAAGAACCGGTGTGCACCTCACGTGCCTGGGTCTGTGTGTGTGTGCGCACATGGACCCACCCCACTCCAGTGCCTGGGTCTTGGTGTGGTGCACTTCATGTGTAATGGATTTGTGTGCATCTCGGTGCGTGCGTCTCCACACATCTTCTCTTTGTGAAAGCACACGGGTGTGCGGCCTAAAATAGCACATTCCCTGCTTTTCTATATTTGGCCAAAGAGAATAAATCTTCCTGTTGTTAACACACAACAGGGAAAGCAAGGCTCGAGGGGAAGGGCAAAAGCCACGCTCAGAGGAGAGCCAGGGTCAGAGGTGGGAGGAGGGGTCCCATCTCGGCCCACTGCTCCCCAGCAAGGCTGCCGGGCTCAGCAGAGCCGGCTCCAGCCCATCCGGGGCCAGAGCTGGAGCAGAGGCCAGGACGGGGACAGCGGGACCTGCAGGGCCAGCTAGCGCCACGCAGCCCCCTAGGAGCCCAGGTCTCAACCCCAATCTGTGGTCCCGTCAGGGCCGCTGGGCAGCTGCAGGCCTGGACTCGAGAGCGGTCAGGATGGCAGGGACCTGACCTGTCTAGATGGCTGCCCTGGGACATGCCCCAGCGGCCAGCCTCGGGCGCCTGTCCGCAAGGATCCCTAACTTGAAAACATCTGCCCGTGCTTCAGTGCCTATGTAAAGGAGGTCACTTTTTAAAAAACATATGAAAAATAAAATAATGCTCCAATCTGTGGCCCCTTTGCAGCTGATTTCGCTTTTCCAAGGTGGCTTCCAGCCTGTCACCTTGCATCCCACCTGAACCACGAGTTGACGGGAGACGAGGTCTGTCCCAACCCCGGGGAGGGAACGTGCTAGCAAAGTTTGGCGAGCTGGACCTCACCGAGGAAGCGCTTCTGCCCACCAGGCGGGCTCAGCCACCGCTTGCGACACCGCCGTCCCACGTAAGGAGGCCGGTTCAAGTCCCGGCTGCTGCACTTAGGATCCGGCTCCCTGCTAAAGCAGCTGGGAGAGCAGCAGAATGTGGCTCGAGTACCTGGGCCCCTGCCGCCCACATGGGAGACCCAGATGAGTTCCTGGCTCGCAGCTTCGGCCTAGGCCAGCCTTGGCTGTTGCAGTCATTTGGGGAATCAATCAGCCGACGGAAGATCTGTGTGTGTCCCTCAGCCTTTCAAACAAATAAGTAAATCTTTGTAAGACTGTGTGCGAGGGGCCGGCGCTGTGGCATAGATGGCTAAACCATGGCCTGCAGTGCCGGCATCCCATATGCGCTCCAGTTTGAATGCCATCTGATCCAGCTCCCCGCTAATGCACCTGGCAAAGCAGCGGAAAACGGCCCAAGTGCTTGGGCCCCTACACCCGTGTGAGAGATGAGGCTCTCTGGGCCCTTGGCTTTGGCCTGGCCCAGCCCTGGTCCTTGTGGCCATTTGGGGTGTGAACCAGTGGATGAAAGATCCGTCTCTCCTTCTAGGTATCTCTGCCTTTCAAATAAGCAAACCTCTAAAGATTTTTTTTAAAATTTATTTGAAATACAGAGTTACAGAGAGAGGTAGAGACAGAGAAAGAGATCTTCCATCCGCTGGTTCACCCCCCAAGATGGCCGCAACGGCCGGAGCTGCACCAATCCAAAGCCAGGAGCCAGGAGCTTCCTCTAGGTCTCCCACGTGGGTTCAGGGACCAAGGACTTGGGCCATCTTCTACTGCTTTCTCAGGCCATAGCAGAGAGCTGGATCGGAAGAGGAACAGCCTAGACTAGAACCAGCACCCATATGGGATGCCAGCAATGCAGGCCAGGGTGTTAACCCACTGCACCACAGCACCGGCCCCACAAATAAGCCAATCTTTACATAAAAACCAAACTGTGGGCCAGCGCCGTGGCTTAACAGGCTAATCCTCCGCCTTGCGGCGCCGGCACACCGGGTTCTAGTCCCGGTTGGGGCACCGGATTCTGTCCCTGTTGCCCCTCTTCCAGGCCAGCTCTCTGCTGTGGCCAGGGAGTGCAGTGGAGGATGGCCCAAGTGCTTGGGCCCTGCACCCCATGGGAGACCAGGAGAAGCACCTGGCTCCTGGCTTCAGATCAGCGAGATGCACCGGCCGTGGCGGTCATTGGAGGGTGAACCAACGGCAAAAAGGAAGACCTTCCTCTCTGTCTCTCTCTCTCACTATCCACTCTGCCTGTCACCAAAAAAAAAAAAAACTGTGGTGAAAGCAGCTCCAGACTCCAGGGCGCCCCTGAGCACTTGTGTGTAATCAACAGCGATGACCACGAGAGCAGGAAAGATCAGGTGCGGTGACCTTCAGAGGTCACAGACGTGGAGGGGCCCAGGGGGCTCGGAGCCACAGCCACCCCGGGGGCGGTGGCACAGGTGCACCAGCACAGGCGTAAAGAGGAGATTAAGGAGAGCCCGGATTCCTGCCCGCCAAGCCTGAAAGGAGTGAGGACCACACCCCGCACACCCCGCCAGCTGCACGTGGTACCCAGGGGACCCCGCGAGCAGACAGGGCCACACCGGGGCAGGGGTGAGCTCCAGCCTGACACCGCTAAGCAAATACATGGTGAATGCAAGCAAGGAAGAGGCAGGTGTTGGGGGGGACCAGGTGCCGTGGTGCAGGGGGAGCTGAGGACGGGCCGCCTGCGTCCCCTGTCTGAGCGCCTGGGGTCCGGTCCCACTTTTATCTCTGATCCCACTTCCTGCTCACATGCATCCCGGGATGCAGCAGGTGACGACGGCTCAGGTAGCTGGGCCCCTGCCACCCACGTGGGAAACCTGGATGGGTTTTGGGCTCCTGGCTTTGGCCTGGCCTCCCCCTGGCTATTGCAGGCATCTGTGGAGTGAACCAGCAGAGAAAAGATCTCCCTCTCTCTGTGTGTCATTCTGCCTTGCAAATAAATCAAATTTTTCTTAAAATGATGCTTCCAGGGAGACCAACGCTGCCACCACTGGCTGAGGCTGGGCCGGGTCTTAGATGGGGCCAGCGAGCCCAGCAGCCAGCGTGTCATCCGCTGGGTCATGAACCGTGGGTGATGCTCACAGGGCCCAGCTTCAAGTCATGCTAATCAGAGCCAACCCCAAAGCCTGCCAGGGCAGCCCTTCTCCCACCCCCGGGGTCAGAGGTCAGAGGTCAGGGGCCGAGAGTTCCCTATACTCCACCTGGAGCTAGTGTGCCACAGCCTGGCCAGCTCCAGAGGCGAACAGATCCCGCTGGACACCCCTCGGCCAGTGCAGGAAGCTGCTGTTCCTGGGGGAGCCTAGCAGGCCCCGCCCCCATCATGAGCTCCTCCTCTCCCACTCTCTGCCGGTGCTGTCTGTAGCCTTGCCCACCACCAGCCCAAGACAGCAGGGGGGACAGTGACACCTCCACCCCGGGCCAAGGGAACACACACCACAAGGCTGGAGGGAAGGGCAGAGCAGCAGCATCACCATGGGCAAGCTGCCCAGGCTCTCCGAGCCACAGTTTGTTCATCTATAAAATGGGAATAAAACAAGGGCCTATCTCACAGCAGCATTGCGAGACCTCCACGCACGGGAGTAAACTGCTGGGCTCTGTTCAAACACCCCCATCTCAAGACCACTTACATGGGCTTGTTACAGACGGCAGCAGCAGCGCCAATACGCTTAGATTTTGTGCCAGACTCCGGGGGAGTGGCCTTCAAAGGAAACCCCGCTCTGCTCCTCAACTCCGGCTGCAAGGTGCCTGTTCCCTGTCCTCCCCACACGGTAGCAAACAGGCACAGTGACAACGCGCCACATGCCCAGGCGGGAGGCACGAGGCCACGCCTCCACCATCAAAGCCTGCCTCGAACCCCATGCAGCACCCTGAGGTCCGCAAGCCCAGCCAAGGCAAGAGCAGGTTGCCCCACCCCCGCCCCCGCCCCGTCCCATCAGCAGCAGGGTGGGGAGGGCACTCACGAGCAGCATGTGGACCATGGCATCTGTGGGCTGCGAGATGAAGGCCAGCGACCGGAGCCACGCCTCTGCCTCCTCGGCCTCCACCTCCCCGGCGACGATGAGCTCCGTCATGAGGCGCACGCAGGGCTCGGTGCCACAGGAGGGCAGGGCGGCCGCCAGCGGCTGCCTGAGACCATCGCCTAGGTGACCCACGCGCTCCGCGAGCCTGCGGGTCTCCCCTCCCCGCATCTCCCACCGTCCCGGGAGCAAACCAGGCCCAGACAGGAGCAGCAGGGACGTGCCCGCACTCACACAGCCGAGGGGACCCTCTGGGGCCTGGGACCTCAGCAGCGGGATGGCAGCACCCCAGTCCAAACCCAGGCAGCTCAAATCTAACGTGCGAGGTTTCGCACCAGCGCCCGGGTCACTGTGAGCCTAAGATCGTCCACTAGCTCCATTCCCGTTCTGCACCCAAGACCAGGGAAGCCCACAGCAAAGACTCCCACTCGGATCTGACACCAGAGGCTGGAGTGCATCTCCCGGGAACCTGGAACCCCCTGCACAGCCCGGGGCTCCCGGGGGTCACGCTCAGGCTCTGCCCACTGGGCTGCGGGGGGTCTCTGCTCTCTAGCTCTGCAGGTCTGGGGGGCGGGACCCCATCCCACCCAGCACGCCCCTCCCCAGACTTTCCTGCTCACAGAAGGAGCGCCAGGGTGACTGCAATACCAACTCCAGCCGGCAGAGGTGCTCCTCCAGGACAGAGAACAAAGGCTGCCTTCATCCACCCGCCTCCCGCCCCACCCCTGCAGGCCGGGGCTGGCCCGTGGGAACCTCACTTAATCTCCCCGCTTCAGCGCCTTGTTGGCACACAAGTCTGAAGGCCAAGGCCGAGTCACAGGGACAAGGGGAGACAGCGGCATCCACCCCTTGGCGGGGACCTGGCACAGCGCCAAGACCACCCAGGCGCGCCCACGCCCCTCCCACCACGCGGAGAGCCCTTACCAGTGGCCTGGACACCTCGAGGACGAGCTGCGCCAGAGATCCACCAGCTCGGGGGCAGCCAGACCCTGCAGCTCAGACACCAGCGTCAGGAATAGCTCCGAGGCCTGGGATCGGAGAGGGTGGCATGAGAACCCCCAAGGTCATCTACCTATCCCCAGGCTCCAGGCACCCCAGGGACAAGCGGGAATAATGCCAGCACCTTCTCCTAAGGTCCCGAGACCCCGTAAGATGAGGCTGCGTGTCCTGCTTCTCCCTTGAGCCCCCAGCCTTCATCACACAGGTTGGGCCATCCTTACCCTTCCACTGAACACACACTTCCCGAGCACCTGCTACGTGCCACGCCCAGCACTGGGATCTGGCAGTGAAATATTAGATGAGGTATCTGCATCTGTGGGCTTTCCCATCTCTCCAGATCTCAGCACTGCCGGCTGCTATCGTAGCTACTGAGTATTAGCATAGTTCACCTGGTTGGTAAGGCAGCAATTTTTCCCAAGATTTCTAATGAAAAATCTTCAGGATTATTAACAATGATGCTAAGTACATTTGCCCAGCGCTCCCAAAACCCACAGAGAAACAAGAGACACCATTGAGAGTGGGTGCCCCTAGGGTCTCGGGAGATGCTGGACCAGCCACTGGGCCACCCCTCTGCTAGTGTCCCCTTAGCCCCAGGTTCACTGCCACTGCCTCCACCCAAAGCCACCGAAAGAGCGCCGAGATCAAAGCCGAGCCAGCAGCCGCCTCCAGCCGCGGGCCTGTGGGTGTGGCCTGGCAGCCTGGACCCTGGACCTCCTCAGCTCCACCCAGCCTTGACCGAGTGCGCCCCCGTGCAGCTGGGTCTCAGTACCCCGTCAGCCAGCACGGCCTGTCCACGGGTGTCCCTGCCTCCCGCAGTCCAGGCAACCTTCCAAGGAGCACCCTCCACAGGCAGGGCCTGCAGTGTCGTCTCCAGGACACGTGGCCAGCCCCCTATGCAGGCTGCAGGCCACCGTCCCCACTGGCCCTCACCACGCCTGGCATCCAACGCCTGATCACCCCCACCTTGGGCGGCAGCTGTGCAGCCGCAGCTCCAAGCCCGCTGCTCCCTCCCTCCTCTCGGCCTTAGCCAGGGGTCTCAGGGCTCAACGCCGCCAGCCAGGACCATATGCCCTCTCTGGGGGGGTCTTTAGCCACAAGCAGTAGCCTCAGCAGCAAGCATGGCAGAGGGGAACGTGGGCGGCCCCTCCTGGTTTCCCCTCCAGCAAGGAGAGAAGAATCTCAATAAGGGATGAGAGAGGCAGAGCCAGGAGGACTGCTCGGTGGAGGCAACAGGCGCAAGCCTTCTCCCAGACACCTGGGACAGGCACCTGCCACCCCTACTTCCACAAGCAGGGACACAGTGGTCACTGCAAGCCCATGAGCTACTCGGCCGGGAACTTTTCTGTGCGCTGGGCACTGTTCTAAGCCCCTGACATCACCACAGCATCTTAGCCTCACACGCCCTAAGAGGGACTGCCGTCTTCCTCAACGACACGGAGGGAAAGTGACCCGCAGAAAATTTAAGGCAGGGGCCAGGGCCACGCTGAACAGCCCAGGCCAGATCTGAAGCTGGGCTACCCAGCTCCTACACCCACGCTTGTTAAAACTTGCCGTGGCGGGGCTGGTGCTATGGCACAGTGGGTTAAAGCCCCAGCCTGTGGCACTGGCATCTCATACGGGCGCCGGTTCGAGTCCTGACTGCTCCACTTCCAATCCAGCTCCCTGCTGATGTGCCTGGGAAAGCAGCGGAGGATGGCCCACGTACCTGGGCCCCTGAAGCCCCATGGGAGACCTGGAAGACACTCCTGGCTCAAAGCTCCGGATTGGCTCAGCTCTGGCTGTTCCAGCCTTTGGGGTGTGAACCAGTGGATGGAAGACCTTTCTCTCTGTCCCTCTCTCTCTCTGTAACTCAGTCTTTCAAATAAATAAAATAAATCTATAAAAAAAATACTTGTCCTGCCTTTTTTGTATTTACTTGAAAAGTAAAAAAAGACAGAGCCCATCTGCAGATTCACTCCCCAAGTGCCCGCAACAGCTGAGGTTGGATCAGGCCAAAGCCAGGAGGTGGGAACGCAACCCAGGCCTCCCATGTGGGTAGCAGGGAACCAAGTGCTCAAGCCACCACGTGCTGCCTCCCAGGGTGCACGCTGGCCAGAAGCCGGAATCAGAGCCAGCACACAGGCCCAGGCCCAGCGACAGAGGACACAGGTGTCACAAGTGTGTATTAACCACACTGCACCAGAGGCCTGCCCTAGCTAACCAGTGTCCGTCATCCATGGCCAAAAAAGAAAAAAACAAAGCCCTGGCCAGGGGTGCTTGCCGGTCTCCATGGTGACCACTCCCAGGTCGCCAAGAGGTATCCCTGCAGAAACACGCCGTAGCCACCTCCACCACACACAGCCAGGAACACCACCAGAACAAGTAGGCAGGGGCGGTCCTGAGGACCTACTGCCTTTCACTGGAGTGAACCTCACTCGTAACAATGGCCTCGTTAATTAATTAATTAATGACCGGCTTACAGGATTTCTGGAAATGAAACCGCTTCACCACACATCCATTTTGGCACACCCCCGTCCGTGCTATCCCTAAAACGTGGCTGTACACAGTCGCAGCTTAGCAAGTGCCTGCTTGTGATTAGGGCTCCCCATTCTTGGAACACCCGGTCACGGTTGTAACCGTGCTGCCCCTCCCCCAGACACCCCGGCTGGCAGCCAGGAGGAGCCTGGCAGCCGGCTCACCCTGCGTCTCCCACCCACACTGCCGGACGGACGCCTGCCTCCTCTGCTCTGACTGATGGCCCCAGCCACCCCCAGGGCCCCCCACGCTGTTAGCTCCAGGGGTCTCGGCCTGGGATGTGCCCTCCATGAAGCATTCATTCAGCCCTGGTTTTGTTATTGGACTGAAACACAAATTCTGTTTCCTGCCCACAGTCAATGGCAAGGGCAAAGGCATCTCGGGCTCAAGTCCACGAAGCCCGTCCCCCAGGCAACCCGGCAAGAGCTGCTCGATGCCAGGAATCGGAGCCTCAGTACTGCACCTCGTGGCCCGGGACGTCTCCCACCCCCAGCCCACCCCCACCCGGGAATAACTCGCTTCCTTTCCAGGGCGGCTGCAAGGTGTGCTCTGGGGCTGCACGGCCGGTCTCCAGGAGGGAGACCCAGGCCCACAGAGCACCTGCCAGGGGAGAAGCAGCAGGGGCCAGCGGGCCCGACGTGTGGCTTCTGTCCGTCAAAGACACTCAGCAGAGCCACAGCCAGGGACAGAGTAGGGACTCGGCGGGGACATCCGACTGCCGTGACTGATGCTGGCATCAAGCAGAGGCCAAGGACGCTGCCACACGCCCCACAACACACCTGACAGCCCCCTGCCCCAACACACACACAGACAAGACAAGGAGCGATCCGGCCCCAGGCGCCGCTCACCCACGCCATGAACCCCAGGCTGCCACAGCCCAGCTACATCCCTTACCAGATGCAAGGCTTCCACTGCCCTTCCTAAGCTCTACGGGGATCAGGCAGCAAGAGGAGGGGGTCCCACGCCAGACCCCGCCGAGGCTGGAGAAACCACTCACCTCAAAGCTCACGCTCTGAGCCACACACAGCTTCCTCACCAACTCGGCCACTGATGCCACCGTGGCCTGGGCCGGGGTCTCCTCCCACTCATACAGCAGGCTGCGTGGGGTCCCGTGCCCACCGTCTGCGTCATCTGGATCTGGGAGGGGGACAGTAGAGGGGGTGACCACAGGGGAGAAAGCTTCAGTGACACAGAAGGCTACCTGGGAGCTGCGTCCAGACCCCACCAACAGCACATCTGGGACAGCAGGGGAGGGGGAGCGGTGCGGGTAGGAAAGTATCAACAGCATCGCAGCTGGCGACAGAAGACAGGAAACAGCCCAAGGACCCATCAATGGGCACAGTCAAGTCAACGGAAGCCTGCTCACACCAGGGGGCCGAGCCTCCAACAGCACCGGGCCAGCTGGATGCGCCCGGCAACAGAAAGACCCCAAGCCTAAAGCAAGCGAGATGCGGACAAGCGTACGACGTAAACACGCATCCACATCGCAATAAAAACCAGACCGCCTGCACACACAGCAGCCTCTGCAGAGACTCCAAGAAGTGCATAGAAAAACGGAATTCAAAGTAAGTTTACGGGGCTGGTGTCATGGCATGTGACAGGAAAACCCACAGCCTGCAATGCTGGCATCCCATATGGGCACCAGTTTGAACTCCCACTGCTTCGCCTCTGATCCAGCGCCCATCTCACAGGCAGGGAAAGCAGCGGAAGATGGCTCAAGTCCTTAGGCCCCTGCCACTGCATGGGAGACCCGGATGGAGCTCTAGGATCCTGGCTTCAGCCTGGCCCAGCCCTGGCCATTGCAGCCATTTGGGGAGTGAACCAGCAGATGGAAGATCTGTTTCAATTTCTGTGTCACTCCCCCCTTCAAATCAATGAATAACCTTTTTAAAAAATTTCTGAAAATCAGAGTTATAGAGAGAGAATCTTCCACCCACTGATTCTCTCCCCCAATGGCTGCAATGGCCAGGGCTGGGCCAGGCCAAAGCCAAGAGCTTCATCCAGGTCTCCCACACGGGTGGCAGGTGCCCCAGCACTCAGGCCATCCTCTACTGCTTTCCCAGGCCATAGCAGAGAGCTGGATCAGAAGTGGAGCAGCCAGGACTTGACATGGTACCCAGACAGGATGCCGGCACTGCAGGTGGTGGCTTAACCCTCTACACCACACCACAGGCCCAAGAGTAATTCTTAAAACACACACACATGCAGAGGACTGGTGGTGGCCAGCACCTGGGGGTGCAGGGAAGGAGCATGGGGCGATGCTAATGGGGACAAGGTTTCTTCTAGGAGCAACGAAAATGTTCTGCAGGTGACGTCTCTGAGTGTCCCAGACACGACACTGAATCACGTGATGTTTAACAAAGATTTATGATTTGCTAAGCAGAGTGATGGAAAGAGGAAGAGACAGAGGGCTCTTCCATCTGTTGGTTCACTTCCCCAGTGTCCACAACAGCCAGGGCTGGGCCAGGCCAAAGCCGGGAGCCAGGAGCTCCACCCAGGTCTCCGACACGAGTGGCAGGCACCCAAGTACTTGAGCCATCACCTGCTCAGAGGCAATTAATGGGCAGCGTGATCAGAAGCAGCGGAGGGGAGGTGGGGGCGTTGCTGCACAGTGGGTGGAGCCAACTCCTGCAACCGGCATACCACGTCGGAGCAGCGGTTCGAGACCTGGCTGCTCCACTTCCCACCCAGCTCCCTACTAATGCGCCTGGAGAGCAGCAGAGGACGGACCAAGTGCTTGGGCCCCTGTCACCCATATGGGAGACCCGGATGGAGTTCCAAGGTCTTGGCTTCAATCTGCCCCAGCCCTGGCTGTTGTGGCCATTTGGAGAGAGGACCAGCAAATGAAAGATCTCTCTCTCTCTCTCTCTCTATTTGAAAGGCAGAATGTCAAACAAAAAGAATCTTTAAAAAGAAAACAACTGTCAAGCACCCAAGACTGAAACACAGGCATCCGAAGCGGCGGTTTAACCTGCGGTGCCACGCCACCCACGCCTGCGCCCTACACTGTGCACGGATCAACCCCAGGGTGCCCGACTTGGGTCTCAACAATGCTGCTGACAGTAAAATGAAAAGCTCGTCCCACCCCCCGGGAAGCCACAAGGTCCCAACAAACACAGATGCCTGCCCACGGCCAGGTGAGGGCGGTGAGGGAGCAGGGCCGAGGACCCTGAGGGGATGCTGGGAAGCCCCAGGCCTTCAGTCCCCAACTCCTGGGCTCTGCTTCTCCCTCGGGTGGCTCAATCGCTTGGCCCCTGCCACCTATGTGGGAGACCCAGATGGAGCTCCTGGCTCTGGCCTAACCCAGCCCTGGCTATTCTAAAAAGCATTTGGGGAGTGAACCAGTGGATGGAAGATTGTGTGTGCATGTGTGTGTCTTTCTGTGTTTCTCTGCATTTAAAAACAGCTAACTGTTTTTGTTTTGTTTTGTTTTTTGTTTTCTGACAGGCAGAGTGGATAGTGAGAGAGAGAGACAGAGAGAAAGGTCTTCCTTTTTGCTTTTGGTTCACCCTCCAATGGCCGCTGCAGCCGGCGCATCATGCTGATCCGAAGCCAGGAGCCAGGTGCTTCTCCTGGTCTCCCATGCAGGTGCAGGGCCCAAGGACTTGGGCCATCCTCCACTGCACTCCCGGGCCAAAGCAGAGAGCTGGCCTGGAAGAGGGGCAACCGGGACAGAATCTGGTGCCCCGACCGGGACTAGAACCCGATGTGCCGGCGCCACAAGGCGGAGGATTAGCCTGTTAAGCCACGGCGCCGGCCTTTTTTTTTTTTTTTTTTTTTTGGACAGGCAGAGTGGACAGTGAGAGACAGAGAGAAAAGTCTTCCTTTTGCCGTTGGTTCACCCTCCAATGGCCGCCGCGGTAGGCGCGCTGCGGCCGGCGCACTGCGCTGATCCGATGGCAGGAGCCAGGTGCTTCTCCTGGTCTCCCATGGGGTGCAGGGCCCAAGCACTTGGGCCATCCTGCACTGCACTCCCGGGCCACAGCAGAGAGCTGGCCTGGAAGAGGGGCAACCGGGACAGAATCTGGTGCCCCGACCGGGACTAGAACCCGATGTGCCGGCGCCACAAGGCGGAGGATTAGCCTAGTGAGCCGCGGTGCCGGCCAAGGCCTAATTGTTTTTTAATTCAAAGGAAAACATTTCTTTCTCACAGTCGGGGACTCCCTTGCTTGTTTCCATGGAAACCAGTAACAGAGAGCCAAGTTCCAGGGGTCTTAACAGAAACCTGCCAGAAAACCAAGAGATTTGTCTGCTCCCAAAATGGGCAGCCCGAGGGGTCGCGGAGCTCGCGGCAAATCCTCCCACCAACACTGGAACTGAGGGGTTCGCCCTCACTGAGGGCAGCCCAGGGGGAGGAGACAACACCAAGCCCCAGCAGCAGACAGGGCCCGGAGAAAGTTCTAGAAGAGGCAGACTGTGGCCCACATTCACAAACGGCGCCAGGGCGCCCAGGCTGGGAGGCTCCCCTGAGGACCCCACGCCCCCTCTCACACTACAGCCAAGGCAGCAGCAGCCATGGACAAGGTCACAATCACCTGGGGCAGCCGGATCGCGAGGCGCCTGGCTCAGCAGGACCAGCGAGGACAGGGTGCGGGTGTGCACCCCGGCCGCCCTCTCGGAGAGCGGCACCACGGAGTGCAGCTCCTCACAGGACGCCTCCTGCAGGGCGCCCGCCTGGAAGCTCTGGAGGCAGCTGAGGCTGGAGGCCAGGCCGGGCTGCTAGGGCAAAGCAGAGGGGAGCCTCAGGACAGGGCCCGGCTGGGGCGGACCCCCACCCCAAACCCGCAGCCGCCAGACCCAAGGTGGTGCCTGGGCCACAGGACGACTCCCAGGCCCCTCCCTCTGATCTCAACAGCAGCCCCAGCACAGGCGATGGGAGGCGAGAGGCCAGGAACCCCAGGGGAGTGACAAGCACGGGACACTGGCAGCAGCCGAGCAGGTGTGGGCCTGCCGCCGCCTCCAAGCCGGCCCCTGCTGATGAAGTTACGTCAGTAACGACCTTCTCATACTTACACTCACCACACATACTTGTCACTTCCATCTTCAGGGAGCAGGGACCCATGGGGAGGGGAAGGGAGGGGAGGGGCGGGGCGAGGAGGGGAGGGGAGGGCTGGCCCAGCACTCACCCCTCCTGGCACAGCCTGGGAAGCCAGGGAGGCGCGCACCCTGCGCAGGGAACACCGAGCCAGGTCCTTGGTCTTGAGGAGCAGGTGCCCATGGCGCTGGTACGTGGTGGGACACCGGCCCAGGACGTCCACCTGGGCGGGCAGGCAGGAGAGGACCCCTCAGCCTCTGCCGCCCAGCCCACCCCCACCTCCCCCCCAGGCTTGGCCTCACCTCCTCCAGGGTCTCGGGGCTGTGGGCACCTGGGTGGCCCTGCAGGACACTCAGCATCGCCCGCTTCACATTCAGCGCCCAGCGTGGCTCGTCTCGATGGGGACACAGGTGGGCCACGCGCCCAGCACGCAGGACGAAGCGCAGTGGGTGGTGGCCCAGGGTGGCGCTGCAGGAGGCGGTGGAGGACAGGGGTTGGGTGGGGGCCTCTGCACCCTGCCCTCCTGCAGGTCAGCCCCCAAGGGGAAGCCCCCTCATGAGGTCGCTCTGGAGGAGCACAGTCACCAGCAGGGGCAACAGTTCCAAGTACACGAGTCAAGTGCAAGGAACAGCAGGCCGGGCCCCCAGAGGCCGCCCGCCCTGCCTAGGTGCTCCCTCACCCCAGACAGGAGGTGAAGGCGCTCAGGTCATGCACCCCATACACACTGTTTGGGGGTACTGGGTTCTCTGAAACCGTTCTGCTTGTTAATATTTCTGAATTTAATAAGCTGTGTGAGCTCTTGAAGAATTCTGAATACTGGCTCAGATAGACCAGGCAAATGTGCTAAGTTTTATTCAGTGAGGGAAATGCATGGGAGACAAAAGCCTCTATCCAAGGGAGAAACACAAGTCTAGAAATTAAGTTGGGGTCTGTACCAAGCCGAGAACAGGCCGGGAGCCGCGAGCACCAAGCGTTTGGCTATGAACAGCCACAAGCAGCTTAGCACAGGACAGAGCGCAGAGAGAGGGGGCGGCCGGAGGCCTCGCGCCTTGAAGGCAAGGACAGCAAGAGCCACAAAGGACAATGGGGGGGGGGGGGAGTGAAAAAAAAGGGAAGGGCCCACTGTGTTCCAGACCGGTTATTCACTTGCCAAGGGGAGTGGTCACATAGCCTGATTGGCAGGTGGGCATACAGGTGGGGCCCGGTAGGGGCAGGAGATCACATGCCCGGTGGAGGGCGTGGTCTCCCAACTCACAAATCTAATCGAATTCATCCACCTGCCAGCCTACATCACCTTGAGCTGAAAACACGGGAAAGCCCACAGCTGCAGGGAGGGGGCTCTCCCTGGTAGCTTTGGGATCCGCATGGAGGAGAGATCTATAGTTCCGGGAATGGAAAGTTCCTACCCGCACTTCCGGGGAAAAGTCCTTGTCAAGGTCCCTGCGGGTGCCTAAAGGTCAACCAAAGAGGATCAGACCCGCCTCAACCTTTAACCCCCATGCCCTGAATCTATAAAAGGAGCCCTCCCAACCTCTGACGCGCGACTTCTCCAGCCCCCGTTCTGTTGGGACCCGTGAACCTCGCCTGGGAGCGGAACCCCAATAAAAGCGTGTGAATTAATCGATTCATCTCCCTGGGGAGATCTGTTACGCGCCGGACACCTTACACTCCCGACCCCATCACCTGCCTGAGACAGAGTCTGGAAATGGAGCTGGGGGGCTGCTAGCCGCCCCCCAGGACCCTGATCACAGACGGGACAGGAGGCGTCCACACCACACCCCATCCTCACCACACCCCAACAGCCATGGCTGCAAACTATCCCCTCCCCCACCCCTTCCCCAGGCCCATTTGTCTGTTCTAAAGATAGCCTGCCGGTGCTGTGGCACACCAAGTTAAACGCCCTGGGATCCCAAATGGGCGCCGGTTCTAGTCCAGGCTGCTCCACTTCTGATCCAGCTCTCTGCTGTGGCCTGGGAAAGCAGTAGGAGATGGCCCAAGTCCTTGGGTCCCTGCACCTGCGTGGGAGACCTGGAAGAAGCTCCTGGCTCCTGACTTCGGATCGGCACAGCTCCGGCCATTGCGGCCATCTGGGGAGTGAACCATCGGATGGAAGACCTCTCTCTCTACCTCTCCTCTCTCTGTATAACTCTGACTTTCAAATAAACAAACCTTTTAAAAAAAAAAAAAAAAAACAGCCTTGGTCAATAGGCTAATCCTCCGCCTGTGGCGCTGGCACACCGGGTTCTAGTCCCGGTCGGGGAGCCGGATTCTGTCCCGGTTGCCCCTCTTCCAGGCCAGCTCTCTGCTGTGGCCCGGGAGTGCAGTGCAGGATGGCCCAAGTGCTTGGGCCCTGCACCCCATGGGAGACCAGGAGAAGCACCTGGCTCCTGGCTTCGGATCAGCGCAGTACGCTGGCCGCAGTGGCCATTGGGGGGTGAACCAACGGAAAAAGGAAGACCTTTCTCTCTGTCTCTCTCTCTCTCTCTCACTGTCCACTCTGCCTGTCAAAAAATAAATAAAAATTTTTAAAAAATAGCCTGCTGGCCCCTGCCTTGGCCACACGGCTCCTTCCTTCCTCTGTGAAGGGGACACTGTTGTGGGGAGCTCACCCCGTCTCCGACGTCAGCCCAGGGCAAATGGTGAAGGGAGACCTTCTCTCCCACCCGGGCCATCCACAGAGCCGCCAGCCACAGGACCCAGAGGAGGACAGATGGCAACTCAGGGAAGGTGCTGGCACCAGAACTCGGCCAGTGCCTCTCTGCCGGCCTCACCAGAGGGAAAGTCCGGGTCTCCAGCGGCGCAGGATGCAGGGGGTGGGAGCTGGGGGAGGGGAAGCCCCCCACCCCACACAGAGGGAGAAGACAGGTGCTCCAACGTGAAGGCCCCAGCCAGCAGCAAGCCAGGCAGAAGCTCGCCACCCCAAGGGGTCCCTGTGCCCGTCTCCCCACCCCCCAGCTTCATCTGGGGTCTGGGGGCCTCCAGGATGGCAGCTCCCAGCCAGGCAAGAGAAATGCTAATGTCAGTCTGGCCTCAAGGGCCTGCCAGCCCCCAGCCCCCACTTGGCATTTCTGATGAGGAGCAGGCACAATGGCCCCTTGCAGGGACCCTCCCTGGCCTTTCAGCAGGGAGCCATCTGCCCCTGGACAGCGGCCCCCACCCAGCACCCCTGCACAAAGCCTTTATTTTTTTTCCAACAAATGAATTTGCAATAAAAAGGAAGAGGAATCGGAGATGGGGTTGTCTCCAGGCTGCCCCGAGCTGGGGGCCACGAGGCACGGGCAGGCAAGTCCTGGGAAAGGCAGTGCAGGGAGAATTCCAGGCTAGGTCACCAATGGGGGCGGTGGGAGAGGACCCGGGTCTCCTCTGTCTGGGCAGAGTGGGGGAGGGGAGGAAGGGACAGGCTTCGGTGGGCTCGCTCGACAGCCCCACACCCGCCGTCTTCCCGAAGGTCCTCAAGAATGGTGGCCCAGGTGTGACTCGGGCACCGGTGAGAGCTGAGGAAGGCGGGGCGAGGGCCCCTGCTGCTGCTGGGGGTCACTCAAGGCCCCCCGCGCTCTGGCAGCCCCGAGCGTCTGCTCCAGGCGCTTGGCAAGGCCAAGGCCACGAGACGAAGCCCCCTTTGAGCTTTGGTGCAGGTGGCGTCTGTGTACTGGAGGGGTCACCGCTGGGTTTTCCCGTCTCCGTGTAGCCAGAGCCTGGCAGCCACAGGCAGGGGATGGGGCTCCCGCCCCCACCCCAGGGCCAGCGTCTTACCCCAAACTCTGCGAGTCCTGCAGAAGCCGCGCTTCAGACCCCAGGATGGACGTCACCCGGAAGTCCCGGAGCTGAAGCAGAAAGCAGAGTGAGCCAGGGACGGCCCAGCACCCCTCCCCAGCACCCCCACCCACAAAGGAGTTCTGGGGAGTGGCCCAGTGTGGGGGCTGAGCAGAGCCCCCTTTCCTTGCACAGAAGGTTCTAGTTCCTGGTGGCAGACGCTGAACTTCTCCAGGGGACAAGGACTCAAACAGCCAAGCTCCCACAGCCCCTTGCTGTTGGTCTGCAAAGCTCTCATGCTGCCAACCAAGACCCTGGAAGCCTGCTTCAGGGGTTCCTGGGACTACACAGTACACACAGAGCACGCCCAAAACCCCATCCAGGTCTCCCACGTGCATGGCAGGGCCCCAAGCCCCGTAGCCATCACCTGCTGCCTTCCAGGACGCATGTTAGCAAGAAGCTCCATCAGAAGCGGAAGAGCCAGAACTCGGACCAGGCACTCCTATAGGGGGTGTGGGAACCCCAAATGTGACATAAGCCCTGCACTGAATGCCCACCCCACGTTATGTGTATCTCACCACAGTAGGAAAAGAAAATAATAAGTTCAGCACAGGGGCCGGCGCTGTGGCACAGCAGGTTAAGCCACAGCCTGCAGTGCCGGCATCCCATATGGGCGCCAGTTCCAGTCCTGGCTGCTCCACCTCTGATCCAGCTCCCTGCTAATGCACGTGGGAAAGCAGCAGAAGATGGCCAAGTATTTGGGGCCCTGCTGCTGTGTGGGAGACCTGGATGGAGCTCCAGGGTCTGCCTTTGACCTGGCCCAGCCCTGGCCATTGCAGCCATTTGAGGAGTGAACCAGCACATGAGGGACCCCTCTCTCTCTCTGTGGGTGTCTCTAACTTTACCTTTCAAACAAATAAACCTAAAAAAAAAAAAAAAAAAAAAAAGTTCAACACGAAGAACATCTTGGTTAATTCTATTTAAAAGAAAGTCAGGGGCCGGCGCCCAGGGTTAACGCCCTGGCCTGAAGCACCGACATCCCATATGGGCACCAGTTTTAGTCCCGGCTGCTCCTCTTCCAATCCAGCTCTCTGCCATGGCCTGGGAAAGCAGCACAAGATGGCCCAAGTCCTTGGACCCCTGCACTAGCGTGGGAGACCCGGAAGAAGCTCCTGGCTTCAGATCGGTGCGGCTCTGGCCGTGTGGCCATCTGGGGAGTGAACCAACAGATGGAAGACCTCGCTCTCTGTTTCTACCTCTCTGTCTTTCAAATAAATAAAATACATCTTTAAAAAAAAAAAAAAGGCAAAACTCATCTATGGTGACAGAAGGCAGGTGGTAGTTCCCCCAGGAGAAGGGGTCAGGAGAGATGGGGCTGAGTCATCTCTTGTTTCTTACTCTGGCAGTAGCCACACAGTGGGTCCAGTTAAAATTCACTGTTCCGAGTCCTTAGGATTTTTACTCTTTGCATGTTAAAAATCCATGATTAGATGACCTCAAGTGGCTATGAAAACTCCATTTTCACCAAAAAATCATTGAAATAAGCCACCACTTGGCATCATCAGCTCTTCTTAAATGCTAAAACCAAAGAGAACCAATGAGTTCAACTGTAGCAGTGCACAGTTTGCTTTGTGAAAACCGGCCCGCAGGGGGAGAAAGCCCATTAGTGTTTTGATGGATGTGAAAAGATGGCCAAGACTCCAATTCAGTGGCAGCTCTGATTAGAGCACGGGCATTTTGGACAGTTTCAGAATTCAGAGGCAGCTCAGTCACCCCGTGAAAGGCCCCATCCTGTGGTCTACATGAAAACACAACAAAACAGTTCTGAAAAACTATTGTCAGGAGGCGCTCCAGTCAGTTCAAAAATGCTTCACAAGACTAGACCTTGGCGGACACTAACAGGCCATTTGCCAGCAGTGGGAGGGATGACCCAGGGAACACGGCAGTCACTGGAAATGGGACAGAGGAGAATGGGCGGGCATTTCCACGAGCAGGCACGTGGGGAGCTTTGGGAAAACCTTGATGAAAAGAAACCTGTGACCACCAGCTGAATCTAGCTCAAGATTTGCCAGACCAACACCACTGCACCTGAGCACGCACCTTGAACTGGAGCCTGTGGACCAGGCCCTTCCAGTGGGCAGGAGGCCAGGGCAGGCCTGTAGGCCCCATCCAGGCCTCGTTCTCCACCCCACGCTGTCCCTTGGCCTCAAGCACAGACTTAGTTTGCCTTTGCACCTGCAGGCTCACCCTCCATCCTCCCCATGACACACCTTGTCCCCATCTTAAGTCTCTTCTCACTCTAATGAAACCCCTCTCCGGGCTGGCACTGTGGTGTAGCGGGTAAAGCCACTGCCTTCAGTGCCAGCATCCCATATGGTCACCAATTCGAGTCCCGGCTGCTACACTTCCAATCCCACTCTGCTGTGGCCTGGGAAAGCAACAGAAGATGGCTCAAGTCCTTGGGCCCCTGCACCTGCATGTGAGACCTGGAAGAAGCTCCTGGCTTCGGATCAGTGCAGCTCCGGCCATTGTGGCCAATTGGGGAGTGAACCAACAGATGGAAGACCTCTCTCTCTCTCTCTCTCTCTCTCTCTCTGCCTCTCCTTCTCTCTGTATAACTCTTTTAAATAACATAAATCTTTAAAAAATAAATAAACCCCCCTTCCCACGTATGCACACACTCACACACACACAGCTTCCTCAACCCCAGCACCACACCACTGGATCACTGTAGGAGATGGCACCATATTCTACCACCACTGTGACACCATTTTTCCTATTCCTATCCCTAGCCCTCACTTGTTGAGTATGAGATTCCTCAGAAAACCTGTGTAGCAGACAGACTGGCACCGTGGGGACTGTGGCTTCCCTCCGGCCCTCCCCGCAGCAGCCAAGATCAGTGCCAACGTCATCTCCCCATTGCCCGGAGACACTCACCCGTAGAAGCATCTGGCACGGGCCAATCACGTCGATCTCCGCCAAGCCTTGGAGACCGAGGCCACTGCCCTCCACGGGGGCCCCCTGCAGGCCGGTGCTGGTGTTGGTGGCAAAGCCATAGATGTATCTGGTGCCCACAGGGAGGTGGGGTCCAGTAGACCCTGGAGAGCACACAGAAGCACCAGCTCACCGTGGCAACCTGGCACCCTCTGGTACCTCAATCCCATCTTGACTATCTGGGTGCCCTTGCCCCCTGTTCCATCTCCCCAGCCAGGCCCCTGGGGGAAGGCTGGGCAGTGCACAGCCCGAGGGTGAACGAGTAAATACACACAACAACAGTAAGTACTCAACATGACCATGTGACCATGGGCTGGGCCATCACGGAGCGCTTTGTACTGGCCACACCTTCTCAGCACCATGGACTCCATGGGCTAGCACCCCGCTGTGGGTGTCCACGGTGTGCCATGGAGAGGTTTGGCAGCACGCCTAGCCTCTGCCAATAGCCGCCAGTAATGCAGCCCAGTGTGAGGACCAGAGAAGTCTGCCGACAGTGCCAAGTGCGGGATGGGGTGGGGCAAAACCGCCCCCCAGCAGCCAACCACTGACATATGTTTACGTTCACGCACTGAACCGCACGACCAGTTCCGAAGCAAGTATCCTTTATTTTCCCCATTTTACCAAAGCGGCAGCTAAGGCTCAGAGAGGGTAGGGGACGTAGCTGTGGACACACAGCCAGGGTCACATCTGGGCAGTCTGACTCCTTCCCGAGAGTCGGACAGACATCGGGTGGGGGTGGGGGAGCTGTTACTGCAAACTCTGTAGGAGCCAAGGCTGTGCCTGGCCGGGGGGGGGGGGGGGGGGGGGGGAAGCAGGTGCTCTGGAGAAGAGCTGACCTCAGAGCGCAGAGCCCTAATTCTGGAACCTTCTATCCAGTGGAGAAGCCTGGGGTCCAGGCTCCTCCTCCCCCACCCGCCCCCTCACACTGTGCTCTTTGGACTGAGTCCATTTCAAGTCCAATTTCCCGAGACACAGCCACACCCCCAGCCCCCAGGGAGCTTCCTTCTCTCCAGAGTCCAACCCCCCCCCAGGATCCTTCCTCTGTTCCACCCAAGAGGCCAAGGGCAGCACCTGGCCAGAGCGGTAACCCCGGGGGGCCCGCACCGCGGGGACTGGGATGGCGGGGCTCACTTACTCTCTTCCTCCCCTCCCGCCCATGGCCCAGGCCCTCAGGGGCCACCCCAATCACCCGTGGTAGCGAGCCCACTCCACCCCAGTGCACCCACCCCACCCCCAGCCCAGCTGGGTCGTGGAGACTCACCCGCACACCCTGTCATGCAGGAGGCCGCCTGTCCCCCCGACGAATCTTCAGTTTCTGAAATCACAAACCCGATTGAACCAGGGTGACATTAGGCAGAGGCAAGGGACAAGCCCACCCTGGGGACCACTGGCCTGCTGGTACAAGAGGACAAGGGAGGGTCCAGGAGACCGGGGAGAAGAGACAATGCCAAATGTCCCAGAGCCGGAACGCATCTCCCTGCCTCTCCCACGTCCACCCTTTGTCCCATCACCACTCCCAAGTCCAACGCATCAGTGCGATCTGCCAAGACCTCCTTCCCTCCCTGCTCTGAGCCAGGGTGGCCGAGCACCTGCGGGCAGTTCCTGTTACCTCTTTGCCCCTCTGCTTCTGGAGATACACAGAGCCCCTGCCTGAACCCAGCTCACAGCACCTGGGGGCACGGAGGCTGACCCAGAACTTTCCAGCTCTCCTACCTGACACACCTGCCGCCAAGGCAGGAAACGTGAGAGGGGCAGGGCCAAGGTCCAGGAAAGCTCCACCCACCTCCCAGAAAAGCCTGAGCACCCCTGCCTTTACTGGAGGGCACCTTCCCTTTCACTGAGCAGCCCATGAGAGGTCACCCTCAGCTGGGACACGGGGCCGCCCCCCTCCGAGCGTGTACCTTTGCCATCTCAATAAAATGCCTGCACCCTCCACTCGCTATTCTCTGATCCACCCCCGATACCTCTCTAGTGGCAAAGAACCCGGTACTGGCCAGCTCCACTGTCTGTCTCCATGACAACTGACCTGGGCAAAAGCCCAGGCTCTGGGCAAAGCCACACCCTCTCCTGCCTGACCGTGTCTCAGACTCATCCCCACCCAGCAGCCAGAGCTGTGGTCACACACATCCACGTGGGGGACGGCGGTAGCTGGTTAAGCCCCGCCTGTGACAATGGCATCCCACGTGAGCATCAGCTGGAGTCCCGGCTGCTCTGCTTCCCACCCAGCTCCCCACAATGCACCTGGAGAGCAGAAGATGATGCTAGTGCCTGGGCCCTGCACCCACGTGGGAGACCGGGATGAAGTTCCTGCTCCTCACTTGACCCTCGCCCAGCCCCGGCCGTTACGGCCATGTGGGGAGTCAACCAGTGGACGGAAGACCTCTCCCTTCCATCTCTCCCTCCCTCTGTGCCTTTCAAGTAAATAAATCTTTATAGAAAACAAACCAAAAAAAAAAAAAAATCAGAACTCCAGGTGCTGACGACAGGAAAACGCTTAGCGACCCCTGCTATAAACCCTGCAGCTCCGCAGCTGAGCCCGCCGGGCTCCCCCAGCCCCGCCCAGCCTTTAAAAACCACACCTGCTGGCCGGCTCAATAGGCTAATCCTCAGCCTAGCGGTGCCGGCACACCAGGTTCTAGTCCCAGTCGGGGAGCCGGATTCTGTCCCGGTTGCCCCTCTTCCAGGCCAGCTCTCTGCTGTGGCCCGGGAGTGCAGTGGAAGATGGCCCAAGTCCTTGGGCCCTGCACACCATGGGAGACCAGGAGAAGCACCTGGCTCCTGCCATCGGATCAGCGCGGTGCGCCGGCTGCAGCGCGCCAGCCGCGGCGGCCATTGGAGGGTGAACCAACGGCAAAAGGAAGACCTTTCTCTCTGTCTCTCTCTCACTGTCCACTCTGCCTGTCAAAAATTAAAAAAACAAAAACAAAACAAAAAAACACACCTGCTAATTAGCAACACAAAGGAAGACACCTGATTCTGCCCCTCCCCACCCCCATTAGCCTCTAGAACAACCGTGCTTCCTCGCATCAACCTGTTCTCTGATAAACTGGCCAGGCAGGAACGAGTAGTAGCCCAGGCTCATTAGCAGCTTCTGGCAACAGCCTCAGCAGAACCCTCTGTCCAGGGGGCCACCCTAGACACCCCCCACCCCGTCCATTGTAGGTCCCATTTCTGTGCCTCTGTCCGATCCCCTTATGCTCTTCCTAAGCCCCGCAAAATGGTAGCGATTCCATTCTTTGAACTGTCTTCTTTAACGCTCTCTATCACCTTGACTAACAGCTGCTTCCCCAGTAGACTGACAAGATGTATCGAATGATTGAATGAGTGAATGACGCAATTAACACACGGCACTCAAGGCACTCCAGATTCAACTCATTCCAACTCCCCAGCAACCCCCAAAGCAGGTGCTGCTATCACCCCCATTTTACAGACTAAGACCCTGAGACCTTGAGGGACCACCCAGGGACACCCAGCTCATCCGTGGCGGGGCCTGGGGTTTGAACCCAGGCAGTCCAGCTCCCCAGGGCACAGCCCTGCCCACTGCAGGGGCGAGGGAACCGGGACCTGCTTCCAAGTCTGACTTGTCCCTCCTTCCAGGGACGTGTCTGGGTCATCTCCGGTCACCGTGTGCCAGGCACCCATCTTCAGCCCTCTGCACTCTCACCATGGCCATGCTCCCACCCCCCACCCCACCGTGCAGGATTAGGGAGGGTGGGCTCCAGCCTCTGGAATCCCTGGAAATCAACCACCTCCCCGCCCCAGGCGGGGAGAGTGCACTCCCACCGCCTCGCTCAGACCCTCGGGAACCACAGGGCACGGCCCGGCATGGGCAGGGCTTTTTCCTCTATTTTGACCTCATCTGACAAAGGCATCCTTTAAGTGCATTCACGTAGAATAGCAGTGGATAAAACCACACTTAGAAAACATCAGGCCTCGCCAGGTTCCCTTCCAGCATGCCTTCAACTCGATGCTGGGCAAGCGGTGCTATTAACCTATTCATGCCCAAGCACCAGGATCCGCCTCTTGCCCCCAGAGCAGCCTCTTGGGGCAAAGCAGCTTCCACCTGCCGGGGGTTAAGCCTCTATCCTCCCCTGTTCAGGCAAAGGCTGCAAAGCTCCAGATTCCTAACAAATGGGCCTGGGAGGGGGGCACTCCGCATGCTGAGAGCGGTGACCAGGGAGGGACCTGCAGCCCAGCCTCGGCTCAGCTGTCTCTGACGGCTGCTCACTCGGCCATTCGTCCTGCGTGGACTAATGAGCCCGGGCCCTCCAGGCTGCAACGCGGCCACTTAAAGCGCCCAGACCCTCCCCTTGCACTCAAACACAACCAGCACCTGAGGTTGGAAGCACCTGGCAGGTGGGCGGAGTTCAGGAGAAACTTTCCAACATACTGAACAACTTTAAAGCGGGGCTGGGGAACTTTCTCCCGCCAGGAGCCCTGTGGATATTTATAACACTTGGGGGCCACATGAGAGGACCCTGCTGTAGGTTGAATTTCGAGTCCTGCCTGTGGTTGCCTTAGATTTCACAAGCCCGCGACCGCCTGTGGGGCTGTCGTCCCTCACCCCGGCTTGCAGTGACTACGGGACCCTCGCCCCATTATCCCAAGGCTGGCCAGGGCGTTACAGGCGCCCTGTAGAGTCTAAAGAGGAAAACTGATTGTCCAAATCTAAATGTACTCCAAGTAGAAAAAATACAAACCGGATTTCACAGAAGGCAGAACTATCTGACGTTAATACTTGTTGTACTGATTACACGGGGTTAAGTAAAGCATGCTGTGAAAATTATTTTCACCTTAAACATTTTTCAGCCCGTCTACCAGGAGTGTGAACCCTGTGGCGCGTTTGTGCTTTACTCGACCCACAGCAAGACCAAGGTCATTTCCAAGTTCCTGTCCCCGTGTGCCCCAGTGTCACAGGCTCTTAGCGTCTTCCCACACCGCAACTGGACCTGGGACACCAGCTAACTCAACGCTCTGGCTCGGCCAGTCCAGAAACCAACCCTCCACCCCCAGAGTCTGAAATCCGGTCTCCGCAGCGCCCCTCCCCCAAACCCCACCCTGCCTCAGGTCCCAGGAGACTTGAATAAGAAATGAGGGCTCCAGCGAGGAGCGGTTTCCCCCAGGACAAGAAAAACTGAGGGTGGCAGGGTTTGGGGACAGCAGGTTTGGGTACCGCCTCCCTCCCTGCTGGAGGGATCTGGGCTTCCCCAGCCTCCCATGCCAGACAGAACCAGGATAGAACCCAAGAGAAAGCACAGGTTCTACTTACTCCCCGAAGTCCTTCCTGCCATCGTCCCAAGCAGGACCAGAGCCAGAAGCCCCACGGGCGCCGGCATCACCCCAGCCCGGCCGGCCCGAGGCACCCCCGCACCAGCCTCACGCCCCAGAGGAGCTCTGCCCGGCCCGGAATGGAGCTCTGAGACCCCACGAGGAGCGCTCAGCCTCCATCCCCTCGCCCAGCCCAGGACGTCGGGAGGGGAGGAGGGGGCTCCAGACCAAGTCCCAGCCAATCAGAAGCCACTGTTGAGCTGTCAGCGCCCCACCCAGGAGGCAGGGACGAGGGAGGGGGCGGCACAAGCCGGTTCAGCTTCGGGAAGGGAGGAGGCGGCTGGCCTGCCCAAGCCTCCGAAGTGGGGCATCTCAGGGCAGAGGACAGCAAGGCTTGGACTTGAACAAAACCCGGGCCACTCTAGAGGCCGCGCGGCCCCAGGGCACGGGGACACTCACGTCCCTGAGCCGCCACCAGCATGCTCTAGGTCTGTGGGTCCCAGTGCGGGGAGGACTGTAGCCGCTTCGGGAAACCACTGAGGTCGGCTGGGTGCCTGGGTTCCAGTCCCAGCTCTGCTCCGCTCCAGCTGGGAAGCAGCAGCAGGTGGCTCACCTACTTGGGTTCCTGTCACCCACGTGTGAGACGTGGTTTGAGTCCCTGCCTCTTGGCTCTGGGCTGGTGCCCATCTCTCCACCTCCTCCTCCAACCCCCCCCCCCATCTCCCCCTGCCGTGCGTCTCTGCCTCTCCCAGGCCATAGCAGAGAGCTGGCTTGGAAGTGGAGCAGCCGGGACTTGAACCAGCGCCCATATGGGATGCCGGCCCTGCAAGCAGTGGCCCTACCTGCTATGCCGCAGCGCCAGCTCTGTCTCTAACTCTGCCTTTCAGGTTCATTACAGGCAAAGAAAAAGGCCCTTCAGCTCCCTGGAGGCTAGGAATCCAGTTACAGCTCCAGGGCCAACCAGAGGGAGCCCAGCTCCCAAGTAGGAGAGGACACACACACACGAGGAAGGAGAACCAGTGCTGACCAAAGAGTGCTCCTTGTCCACCTAGGAGGCAGAGAGACCCTGGGGTCAGAACACCCCAGGCCCTGCTCAAGGCACACCCGTGGATTAACTCATTCAGTCCCACAACAGCCCTGCGAGCGAGCGGGCAGGCATCAGCCCACTGCTCACCAGACAGAGCAGTCACTCACACAGTCACACAGCATCTCAGCCCAGCCTCCGGGCCCTGCTGTCCTAAGCCTGCTCATGGCTGGCGCGTCCTTTCCCCACTGTCCCTCAAGGGAGGCTCCATCTGCCAATCTGCCACAGGCGTGGATTCCCCACCCATGCAGTCAAATTGAGCAAAACCTTACTTTTTAAAAATGCTTATTTATTGGAAAAGCAGAGTGGCAGAGAGGGAGAGACAGATCTTCCATCGGCTGGTTCACTCTCCAGACAGCGTCAACAGCCAGGGCTGGGCCAGGCCAAAGCCAGGAGCCAGGAGCCAGGAGCTCCATCCAGGTCTCCCACATGGGCAGCAGGGGCCCAAGCTCTTGGGTTATCTTCTGCTGCTTCCCAGGGCACATTAGCAGGGAGCTGGATTGGGAGAGGAGGAGCCGGGACTTAATCCAGCACTCATATGGGCTGCAGGTGTGGCGAGCGGCGGCTTAACCCACCGTGCCACGCCTGGCCCTGTGGTTCTAGGGCAATTCTGGGAGCACAGGAAAAAAAAATCCCAGGAAGTTGGAGCTCCCCAATACCCCTGCCGCATACACACATGGCCCCCACCGAGTGCACGTGTGCTCCCAGTGATGAACCTACGCTGGCACGTAGGTCTACACAAGGCTCGCTCTCATGGTGGGGCCAGTGCGGAATGACATGGGTCCATCATGACTGAGCCACGTGGAATGACACGGGCTCTGCCGATTCATCCCTGCCCCCGCCCCAGCCCCTGCCGACTGTCCCTCTAGCTTTTTGCCCTCTTCAGAAGGTCATGCCGTCAATGATGGTGCCTGGGCCTCTCAGAGTGGAGCCGCTTTCTTCTTCAACGGAAACACGGTATCCCATGGTGTCCCACGTATCAGAGGACCTGGGTTCAAGTTCTGGCTCCACGCCTGGTGCCAGCTGCCTGCCAGTGCAGACCCTAGAAGGCAGCGGGCGGCTCACACATCAGACGCCTGGATGGAGTTCCCGGCTCCTGGTTCTGGTCTTGGTCTAACCCCAGCTGTTGTGAGCACCTGGAGAGTGAACCGGCACAGGGAAGCTTCCTCTGTCTCCCTCTTAAACTAGTAAGTTTTAAAAAAAAATGGGGCAGGTACTGTTTTCTCAGAGCCCTGGAGGATTGAGGGCCACTGCTACTCCACAGTGGAGAAGAGCTGACCAGGAGGGGGCGCCATGAGCTTTTCCTTGCCTGGCGGGAGGCTTCACGGAGGACAGGGGCCTAATGATGTTTCATCATTCATTAGGGCCTAATGTGTATTTCATCTTTGAATGAACCCTGCTCCCCGTTGCTCATTTCCAAGGTTAGCCAAGGCCGGGGTAGGGGTGGGGGGCGCAAGGATGGTCACTTTGTTGCTGCCTTGTTCAATTACCTGTGTGACCTTGGGAAAGCACCTGACCTCTCTGGTCTCTGCCACACATCGACACAATGCAGAGGCCAGCAGTTTCTCCCAGTGTCACACTGGGTTGGAGCACAGAGAGGCCGGAAGGGAACCAGAGACACACAGGCGTTGTCGCGCCGTAAGAATCCTATCTGCTGGGGGCCGACGCTGTGGTGTATCAAGCTAGGCTGGGACTCCGCCTGCGGCACCGGCATCCCCTATGACTGCAAGTTCAAGTCCCGGCTGCGCCTCTTCCAATCCAGCTCCCTGCTATGGCCTGGGAAAGCAGTAGAAGATGGCCCAAGTCCTTGGGCCCCTGCACCTCGGAGACCCAGATAGAATTCCAGGCTCCTGGCTTGGGCCTTGCCCAGCCCCAGCTGTTGGGGACATTTGGGGAGTGAACCAGCGGATGAAGACTGATGTCTCTTAGCCTTTCATCAAATCAATCTTTTAAAGGGGGGGGGGGGGGGCGGGGCCGTGGTTGCATTTTAGCCAGGGAGCCCCAGGAAGAACCTGGAAGTGGAACCACAGGCAGAGCCTCTCAGAACGCCAAGACGCTTTCCCGACAGCCTCCTTGTGAACCTCAGGGACAGACGCACCCTGCCCGCCTCCCACTCAGCGAGGCCAGGCTGCTGCCCTGGCACGGAGCGTGGGCACCCCGGAACGCCCGACGTTGCCCTCCCGGCCCACAGACTCACTCATTCCCCGTGGCTGCTGCCTGCCCGGCGTCACTCCGCCACCCGCTGTCGTCAGGAACGGCCGGGGCCCGGGGCCAGCTGAGCGGCAGGTGTCAGCGTGGGCCCAAAGGCAGGCTCCAGCCTGTGACCCCCCCCCCACTGCCCCTGGTCAGCAGTAAGGGGTTCTCCCTTTCCCCCCACCCCCAAGCTAAGGAGGGCTTCCTGGGAGGCATTAAATAAGAACTCTGCCCCCGGCCTCAGTAGACAGCGAGGCACCGGGCTAGGGACACAGATGGGAAGTGAGGCCCCGCAGCCCTCCAGAGAGCACCCAGTTCCCTGCAGGACACAGCTCCCCCCAAGACCGGCCCCACCAAAGCTTCGCAATCCCCCGGAGTCAGCGTGAACTGTGGGCGTTTAAGCAGGCGCCTGAGCCCCAGCTGCGTGCCTGACCCCTGGCCTGAAGGCAGGAGCTGGTCCACTGCGCTCACCTGGCGTGCGAGCGCCCTGCACTCTGCTGTCTGACATTCAGTAAGGGCAGCTTCCCAGCTTCCCAAGTTCCCCGCTAGATCTGCCAGGGAACTAATGGTAGAGAAAAGCAGCTGTCGAACCTTTGCCTGGCAAAGGGGACACAGCTGTGCTGTTTTCTGGACCGGCCAATCACAGAATCGGGAACTTTTCCAGAGAAACAAAGGGCAGGTGTGGGCCTGAGGCCCCCGTCAGAGCACCTGGGCTCCGTGTACGCCTGGGGCTCCAGATGCACCCTGGGAGGTGCGGCGATGGTACAAGCCACGGGGTCCCTGCCGCCCTACTGGGAGACCCGAATTGAGTTCCTGGCTCCTGGGTGGCTCCGGGTCAACCAGCAGATAGGAACTGTCTCCCAAATAAATTTAAAACAACAAATAACCAAACAGGAGACTATCAACAGATGAGTGAGCAAACACAGGGAATGAATAAGATACACTTTCCAAAATTTTTTCTGCACAAGGAAATTTTTTCTTGCCCTAAAAAGGAACGAAGCACCTGCCACAACAGACTAAACTTGGGGACAGCAGGCTGAGCAGGGGAAGCCAGACACCAGAGCTGGGTGACTCTCGACACAAAACGTCTGGAACGGGCAAGTCCACGGGGACAGGGAGTAGATGCGGGGCCATGGGGAATGGGCAGGGGGCGGGGAGGTGCGGACACGCAGATCTGAGGGTAAGCGGTGCCTGGGAGGTGATGGAAATGCTAACACTGACCCTGAACGGCACACTTTAGTCAGGTGAATTGCAAGGTGTGAGAATTCAGTCTCCATAAAGTTATTACCCAAACCGCGGCAAAGTCCTCACCATAAATCCTCTGGCGGCGTCTGTGGACAGGGAGCCTCGGGAGGGAGGAGGTCATCACCTGTGCTTGGTGCTCGGGAGCCCAGTAAGGCAGCCGCCTCCCTCCCTGGGCCTCTGCTGCCATCCCCCACCTCCTCCGGAACACCTGTCCCGTATCCATACCCCAAGGTCATACAGGAGCCCCTGTGAGGGCTGAAGACCCTCCCAAGATTCATTCAGGACCCAGGAGGGGCCGTGCGGTCCCACGTCAGTGGACACAAGATAGTGATGGTGGCCTTCTCGGCTAAGGCAGGGAGGGAGGCAGCCCCATGGCCCACTGGGGAAAGGAATGGAGTGGGAGCTTTCAACCTACCTGCAGAGGCGGCCACGGGCACCACCCTCACCCCGAGCCAGGTGTGCTAATGGGGACACCCACACGTGGCAGCCGGCGGTGGGAAGGGGACCTGGGTGGCTGGTTCTTGCAAAACTGAGCCTCACCTGCTCGTCTTGTTCTGGTCCTGTCAGAGCTGAAAATTCCCCGGTCCTAGGTGACACCTGTCAGAGCTGAATATTCCCTGGTCCTAGGTGACACCTGCTCATAGATGCCAAACGTGTGTCTAAGAGGTTTCTTCATTTACACCTGAGATGGCCCCTGACAACCTGAGCCAGGCCATGCCATGTTCCAGCATGTTCTAGCACCTTCTGGAATATTCCAGCATGTTCTGCGGACTCTCTTTAGTCTCTTTTCCAATCCAAACGTTGAGCTGGAGGACTCAGCCTGCCTCTCTTGGGACAGCAGAGGAGCCCAGCCTGGAAGGTGGCTGACACCCCCACCAGGGGACAGGCGAGAGTGACTCGGTTCCTGTTCCTTCCTAGCGTCAACACCGTGTACCCCTGACGGACTTCACCCTGAAGTACGAGCTAAAACTGATTAGGTTTGTGAGCTGGAAGACCACGCCTTCGCCACGCCCCTGTGTGACATCACGCCTTACCTGATCCCTTCGCCACGCCCCTGTGTGATCTCATCCCCCTACCTGGCCACACCTGAGTGCCCACCGGCCAATCAGGTTAATTAACCACTCCCCTTTGGAAGTGGGTTAAAAGCCTGGGACACGGTGTCTCTCGCGCTTACTTTCCCTGGCTTCTTGCCAGGAGGGGGCTGGCGGTAGCCCTGCGCCTGGTTCCTGGAGCTCCGTCTGAACCCAGATTTACCCCTCTCCCTCTTAGATAAAGCTCTCGCTCTCCTGTGCATCTTTCTCACTAAATAAAAGCCTAAAATGTACCATGCTGCCTCGTTTATTTATGCCAGTATTTAGAATTCTTCTCTAAATATTATGCAAGAACCCTCATGGGCTTATTAACATTGGGGATTTATTAATAAGCATATGGTGATATCGTATGGCACCCCAAATTTCAAGAACATATGTGGTACCCCAGGTGGGACCTCTGGGGAACTCTAAGGGGCCACATTTTCGTATATATTTTAGGGGGTCGTGCTCACTCCAAAGACAGGGACCCTGAGGTCCTGCCTGCCCTCCCATTCTACCCTTTGCTTTTAGACCAGTACTTAAACCTCAATGCTACTTCCTCATTTAAATATCCATGCTCATCTATCCTGCATTGCCCTGCCTCCATTTCATTTTGCCGATGGTGTACATGATACAAACTCGAATTTTCTTCCTGCAGTGAAATTCACATCACAAAATTAAACAATTTACTTTTCAAGATGATTTATTTATTTGAAAGGCGGAGAACAGAGAGGAAGAGAGCGAGCGAGATCTCCCATCCACTGGTTCACTCCCCCAGACGCCTGCTTCATCAGGACCATTTCCCAACATGCATGTTCCTGGGCCCCCTCCCAGGCCTTCTGAATGCCAGCCTGCAGGCGAGGGGCCTGGGAATCTGGACGCAAAGGCGCCTGGGCGAGTCTTCCCCCTGCAATCCCCGCTCGGCGATGTCCCTCCTCCAGGCTTTCCCTTGTGTCTGGAAGAGTTCCTGCCAGGCAGGACAGGCGGAGACAGCATTCCGGGAAGCCGGCAAGCGCAAGATCGCCAGATCACTGCACGTGCATTAGCGCCTACTGAATGCAGAGTGCCGCAGCTTCTCTCCCATCAGCAACAGAACCGCGAGCACCCCGGGGCCGCAGGGCAGGTCCAGGCTGCCTTAGCGCCTCCAGAAAGATACATTGATAAGGGGATGTGAGAACTGTGCCGGCAGAAAGAGGATAACCTAGGCTGGATTCATTGTTGCTAGATTCGGGCTCTTTCCCTTCTGATTTACAAAACAATGCAAGTGAAGCACTTCAGAGGGCCCCTGGAGGGGCTGAGCCCAGGCCGTGGGAGCTGTGCCCGGGGGACGCTGGCTGCACGCCTGGGGCTCCGGAGAGACTCAGTCCCTCGGTCTGGGCGTGGCCTGAGCCGGGAGGCTTTTACGTGCTCCCAAAGGGGGCTCCCCCGTGCGGCAGAGCCCAAGGACCACCCCGGCCCCATCGGAGGACTAGAGACGTCTCTGACCACAGTACCTGCCTGACTCACAAGGCCAGTGCCACACGTGGTCTGTGTGTGCTGTAGTCCAGGGACGGAAAGGATCGATCCGTAGCCCCTGACATCAGCGGGTGACTCATTTATTTTCCCATGAGGCGGGGTTGGCCTTCAAGTCCAAGGAAGCTGCCAGGAGAGTGTGGTTTGACGCAGCCCTGTCGTCCCCCTCTCCCTGGCAGCTCCAGCACACACACACTCAGCCTCACACACAAACTCCGACGCTCTCACACTCACACACACACTCTCACACCCGCGGGACAGCCAGGGAGACTCCCAGAGCCCCGGGCACACCCACACCCCATGGACACCCAGACTCCCAACATCCACAGACACACAGGTGCCCCGCGCCCCTGACAAGGCCTGAAGCCGGGAGACTCCCAGCGAGCAGGCAGGCTGTGTGGAAGACATCCAGCGAAACCAGAGCCGGCCAGCCTGCACCCGCACCACCACAGTCGGGCTCGGGGTGCACGCGGGGCAGAGTCCACAGTGAGCTCCGTGGCAGATTAGATGTTGGCCGCCCGCAGGGAACAGAAGGCCTGCCAGGCCCCGGGAGCTCAGTGCCGGTCGGCCCACCGTGGGAGAGGCTCAGAGGGGCTCAGGTTCACGGGCAAGTGCAGAACCTGCCAGCCCGCCCACCAGCAGGGAGTTGAGCGCCATGCGCCATGCGGGGAGGCTGGGGTCCCCCAGCCCCCGGAGGGGAGACACTGTGAGCCCGCAGGCCAATGGCGGGCAGCTGCCGGCCTTCCCAGGAGCTGTCACTCTTCAGTGGCTCCACCCAGGAGAAACAGATGGCCTGTCGCAACACAGGGGCAGCCACACCGCCTAGCAGTCAGCACCTGCTTAGGGCGGGCCCATCCCACGACAGAAAGCTGGGGGTCAACGCCCAGCTCTGCCTCCTGCCAGTGCAGACCCTGGTGCCTCAAAGAGTCCCCACCCACATGGGAGATCTGGCCCGAGTTCCTAGCTCCTGGCTCCACCTCCAACCAGGGGCCATGGGGGCACCTGCGGAGTGAACCAGCAGGTAGGAGCTTCTGTCTCTCAAATCAAGGGAGGGAAAAAAACCTCAATGACGTGACCCAGAACAGCAACAAGTGTTGTGGCACAGCCCCTCTCGGGGGTCCCCCGCAGGCCCAGAAGCATCGGATGGTGCTGGGATCAGCCCCCTCCCCCGCAGGCCCACGGCTGCTCCGTTGCCACCCGGCTGCTTCGGAGCAGGCAAAGTCCTCTGGGCCAGGGTGGTTCCCATCAGGAAGCCCTCGAGGGCGGGTCCTCAAGAGCCTGGGCAGAATGGCCTGTGAGCCTTATCTTAGACACACAGGCAAGGGACCGGAGAGCGCAGGGCCACGTGGACATCAACGGGAGCCTCATTCAGCCAGCCTCAAGGCAGAGACAACCCAGGAGGAGGGGGTGAGGGAGCTGCGGTCCGTGCACACGGTGGAGTATTAGTCAGCCCAGAAAAAGGAACAGCACCGGCACCCACCGCAGGGCAGAGTGCCGCAGATGCTAAGATCGCGCATCGCAGGACCCCGTGCCTGAGAAATGCCCGCTGTGGGCGAACCCAGAGGCGGAGGGGACAGTGCGGCCCGCCCAGGGGCCTGGGGTTTTATTTTAGGGTTGAGAACAAGATGCTGGAATCAGAAGTGACGGGCACACAACACTGTGAATGTCTAAAACCCGGGGGGTCTGACGCTGTCAAGTTCCTGAATTTCAGATTAGAAAAGGAGAGGAGGAGGAGGAGGGAGGGAGGGAGGGAGGGGGGAGAAAGGACAGGGGCGGTGCTGAGCCGCCTACTGGCCCCCCCATGTGCGCCTCACACAGCACCAATCAACGACAGCACAGAATCCACGCTGACCAGAGGGTGTCTTGCTTTCTTTAAAAAGATTTATTTAGTTTGAAAGGCACAGTGAGAGAGGAGAGAGAGAGAGGAGAGGGAGGGAGGGAGGGGGAGAGAGAGAGAGAGAGAGAATCTTCCAGCCCACTCCTGGGTCACTCCCCAAATGGGTACAAAGGCCTGGGCTGGGCCAGGCTGGAGTCAGGAGCCTGGAGCTCCATCCAGGTCTCCCGCGTGGGTGCAGGGCCCAAGCACGTGGGCCACCCTCTGCCGTGTCCTCAGGCGCGTTAGCAGGGAGCTGGGTGGGCAATGGAGCTGGTGCCTCGGCCGACGGTGTCACCCACTGTGCCACACGGCTGCACCCAGCGGCTCGTGCAGGGAACTCACGTTGCTCCGGGACCCTCCCCCCAGCACACACCATCGTGTAACCGACAGCTCCACCACCTGTGCCCACCCAGGACCCCCGGAGTTTTACAGATGCCCAAGCACGGACTTGACATCAGGCAGCGCGCAGGCCACAGACCAGGGACTCCAACATGGGAGCAAGTAAGAGACCCCCAGGTGAAGACTGCACCCCCGACTGGGTCCACGCGGGTTCCTCCGCACGGTACCCGATGCACCGCTGCGGGGTGGGGGGCAGCTTTCCAGGGAAGCAGGCGGGAAGAAGCAGTTGGACAGGAAGGCCGGCGGCACATGGCAGCCACGCCCGCCTGTGATCTGCACTGTCTTCTTATCGAGACCCAGATCCTCGTTTCTTGAAAATTTACAGACTAGAAAACAAACAAAACACCTCTACCACTCCTGGTCTGCTTTGGATGGTCCTGGCTGAATCCGCCTCCAGCTGGCTCCCAGGCTCCACATAGACACCGCAGTCCTCAAGACAGGACATCACTTTCCCAAGGGCCCACAATGCACATCGGCCTCCAGGCTTCCTCCTAAGCACAGCCCACAGTCAGGGCAGGATGTCACCAAACAGGGTGCGGGGCCCTGGCAGACGTCCATCAACAGGATACAACGGGAGGCACTTGAAAAACCCCAAGGAGAAATGGAATTCAAGGTAGGTTCACTCTGGTGCGGAAAATGGAAGTCGGTGCACAGCTTTTTCACAACGCGAGGCTCCCAAGAACTCTGGGAAGACCCCATGGAAGACGCATGGCCACGTCCGCTTCGGGCTTGAAACTGTTGACAATCCTTCCTGGCCACCACAGCAGGTTGGGATAAAGCCTTTTCATTCGTTGAATGTGATCCAGTGTCTGCAACAAACTAACTCCCAGCGAACAGCGGACTTTATATAATTGACAGGAAAATGTGCACCAGCCCAGCCATCGTGTGACCAACCACAGGGAAGCATCAGGAAGACCACGCAACACGGACAGACGCTCAGCGTTCCGGAAACCGGGCGGGCGTGCATCCTGGAGACTGTGCGTGCGACTCAGTAACCACAGCTGGGGATCACTCAGTCACCAAGTGAGCAGCCGCGACCCCGGGAGCCACACCGAGGCGAGGTGGCGCCGACATCAGGTAGGCAGGGGAGGGGGTGGCGGCGACAGAATCCTGGCCTGGGACAAGGCCCTCCCCCCAGCATCTCACAGCCTCCGGATCAATTAACAAAGCACGTTTTGTTCCCAGAGAATGCAGGCGGGCTTTCTCCCCCGAATTCCATTAAAACTTGAAAGCCCCGGCTCCACCACGGAGGCCTGCCTGGGGCTGGGCTCCACCTCGCCAGTGAGCTCTCCACTCCTCGGCTGTCATCTTGGCATCACAGAACCCGCCCCACGGCAGGCCGGGGGGCTTTATCATGAGGATTTCCTACTGTAACCGGAACAGAGGGTCTTCATAGCCGTGGCTGGCCACGCCGTAGGAATGGATAAACAGAGAACCCAACGCTTTATTTGTTAAAAGCAGGTAACACCGGAAGTACTACGTGGTATCCGTAATTCGTTGCAAAAATAATGACTGACATTTTTCAAAACATCAAACTTTTCAAAGTGTACACTGGATCAAGGGTTACCACCATCGTTTTCAACCAACACACAGATTTCTGCTCGAGGTCCGGCCTATTATTTCCATGAGTTCCTGTGCTCATTCAATACTACAGTGGGGGTCTCCGGAAAGGCACGCCTGGGGTGGGTTCAGGCTCACCCACAAACTGAGTCTGAGAAAGGCAATCGGACTTTGGATGCCTGGGAGGAGGGGGTTCCGTTTCAGCCTCGCGGCACCCAGACAAGCGAGGCACCCAGCAAGTGACGGGCTCCCTCGCCTCTCCACGCACAACCCGCGCTCCCCCCAAGTGAAGGCAGCAGGTGAAATCTCTCCACGTTAAAAAAAAAAAAAAAAAAAGAAGAGTGCGCATGGGCAAACGAAACGCACCATTCATTGAAGGAAAATGATGCAAACTGAAGTTCAACAGTGCCGAGGGCCAAGAGGGGGTCACAGAGACCGCAGCTATGAGGACCGCCAAGCAGGCGGCTGGTGGGGGTGGGGCAGGGGAGGGGGCGACCGCCCCTCCTTGCACTTCCGGAAAAGGACAAGGAAATTAAAGTGAGTTTTTGTGCTAATGAAGTCTGCAGTTACAGAACCTGAGAGCCGAGCCCCCAGCACCTCTATAAGGCAAGATCTTTGTCATGGGGCGGTGGGGGGTGCATGGCAGGCACAAAGGCTGGTTCAGTGAGTTCAGGACAGAACAGTCTCAAAAAATAAGGCAACCTGTGGCTTCTCTGCTTGAGACCACACCCCCAGAAGGGCCCCCCAAGGCAGGAAGAGGCGGTGTACAACGGAAGACACAGTCACAGGGAAGCCGGTGTCTCTGCAGGTCCCGTGCGCGACTCCAAGCAGCAATTTCTGGGAGCTGGAGGTGTGTGACTTTTGCGATATTTCCCCCCCACCCCGAAAAGCAGGTGCCCCCCCGGGGGGGGGGCAGACCACCGGAGGAGCGCCTGTGCTGGGGCGGGCTGGGCGAGAGTCGGCCCGCGGCTCTCCCCCGCGGCCGGCCGAGTCCTACAAGCGCTTGTAGGTGCCCAGCAGTGCCTTGCAGTTGGGGCAGTAGTGGTCCACGTCCTGCAGGGCATCCACACAGAAGGGGATGAAGCAGCAGCCGGCGATGCACCTGCGGGAACAGAAACAGCCCTGAGGAGCCGGTCGCCCGCTGCGGGGGGCCGGGTGGTGCCCGTGGGCCATGCTTTCCCAAAGGGTGCTTGCCGGGCAGGTTCCCTGCACCCAGTGAAGGGTGTGTGCGTAAGGAGAGGGCAGCACAGGGCGCAGAGGGCAGGAGTGGGCCTGGAGCCTCCAGAGCTGGGAGGGCCAGCACGGGTCTCCCCAGCGGGGGTGCAACCCGGCTCACCCCTCCAGTCTGCACCTGTGGCGCAGAAGTGAGAAGACACCCCCGTGTCGTCTGCGGTCATTGGCTACAGCAGCTGGAGCAGGTGAAGGTGCCCCCTGCACACTGTCTCAGGTTCACATTCAGGTCTGGGTCACTAGGCGACCTTCAGAGTTGCAGCCTGTGGCGCTGTGGCGAAGCAGGTAAAGCCAATGCCTGCGAGGCTGGCATCCCATGTGGGCACCGGTTCGAGTCCCGGCTGCTCCATTTCTGATCCTGCTCCCTGCTAATGCACTTGGGAAAGCAGCAGCAGATGGCCCAAGTGTTGGGCTCCTGCCACCTACGTGGGAGACAGAAATGACGCTCTTGGCTCCCGGCTTTGGCCTGGCCCAGCCCTGGCTGTTGCGGCCATAAGGGGAGTGAGCCAGCAGATGGAAGATCTATCTCTCCCCATCTCTCTGTAACTCTGCCTTTCAAATAAATAAAGAGAAAAAAAAAAAAGTTTCTCCTCGAAGGAATAAGGAAGGTACACTTTTACCTGCTTGGGAGTTAAAATGGGAAAAAAAAAAAAATCCAATTGCACTTCCTCAAATCTCTCCCAGAAAGGGAACTGTTATCTCTTTAAATCTGACACAGTCCTCCAGCAGACATTTCTACGTAATCTTTCTGCAGGGCAAGGCAGCGGGAGAGATGCCCGAGGCCCCAGAAGCAGGAGACCACCATGAAGTAGCGGAATGTGCGGAGTCTGGGCGGCAGGCAAGCACTGTGACGGGGGTCACGAAATTCTAGAAGGAAAAGTCCCCCAGGGTAGCAGCCTGCACAGCCACAGGCGGGGAGGCGCGGCTAGAATTAAGCAAACAGCCACTTCCAGACGCTCCTATGCCCGCCCGGGAGCTGGGGATGTCAGCCAGGGACACAAGGAGGGGCACACCCCCCCCCCGCCCTCCCCGTGAGGCACCGCAGCTGTGACAGGGCCCCCAGCGGCACACCCAGAGCTCAGGGCCGTGGCACTCACCCCAGCAGGCACAGGCTCCCGCACGAGAGCCAGGTGAGCGCCCCGGCGTTGTAGGACAGCTGCGTCACGATCATCTTATTGCAGGACGGACAGCACATCTGCACCGGGCGGTCGAAAAAGGAGACGGGCTGCTGCACGTACACGGTCTGCACAGCGACTGCAGGGAGGGGGAAGACGCGGCCAGAGCGGTCAGGGAGGGCAGGGAGGGCCGAGCGCTCAGGTCCACGTTCACGTGGATTCCCAGCTCCACCCCCAGAAGTCTCGCTCAGCAGGCCGGTGGCAGGGCCTCAAACCTCCTTTTTAACAAAAAAACGTTCTTAATTTAGTTGAGGGCCAGCGCTGGGGCCCAGCGGGCTAAGCCACCAGCTGCGATGCTGGCGTCCCACGTGGGCGGTCCACTTCCTGTCAGCTCCCTGCCGATGCACCTGGGGAAGCATCGGAGGACGTGGGAGACCCGGATGGAATCCCAGGCTCCTGGCTTTGGCCTGGCCCAGCTCCGGCGGTTGCGGCCATTTGGGGAGTGAACCCGGGAATGGAAGACCTCCCTTTCTCTGTTAACTCTGCCTTTCAAATAAATGAAATAAAAGAAAGACCCGCCCTGCCGACGAGCAGCACTGCCATGTGGATCGTGCATGTCTCCTGGTTCAAGGCCGAGCTCCCCACTGATCACGTGACTGAAAAGACTGAAGCCACCCGCTCACCCCCTCCACCTCAAACGGTCAAAGCAACGCCAACGGCTCATTTTCATCAGCGAGCACTCTGTCCTCACCCGTGACTGCATGTCCTTTTTTTAAAGAAAGAACTTAATTTATTACTTATCTATTTTCATTGCATTTGAAAGGCAGGGTCGGGGGAGATCCTCCATCTGCTGGTTCAGTCCCCAGACACAAGCTGGGCCAGGCTGAAACCAAGAGCCTGGAACTCGGGCCGGGCCTCCCACGCGGGAGGCAGAGACTCAGCTACTTCAGCCCCCACCTGCTGCCTCCCAGCAGGTGCATGAGCAGGAAGTTGGATCAGAAGTGGAGGAGCCAGGACTCGAACCCAGGCGCTCCGAGGTGGGAGGCCGGCGTCCCCAGTGGCACCTTAACCACTGAGCCAGTCCCTGTCTGGTTGTGTCTTCGCAGCCGACACACGTACGGGAGGGAGCAGCCAGGCGCGGGAAGCTGCGTGACCCCTGGCCGGTCTGGCGGCGTCTGGCGGGCTCTCCCTCTGACATTTCCTCCCGGGCTGCAGGGACCAGGAAGAGGTAGGGCAGGGGCAGGGGCAGGGGCAGGGGGCGGCCTGCACTGAGGCTCCGCCCCCCAGCTCCATTTCGCACTCACGGCTGAGCCTCCATGGGGAGCACCAGACACAGAGGCACCATCTGGAGGTGTGGGGGAGACTCTGAGCCTCCCCAGCGT
The DNA here is from genome assembly GCF_033115175.1 of Lepus europaeus. Lineage (NCBI taxonomy): Eukaryota > Metazoa > Chordata > Mammalia > Lagomorpha > Leporidae > Lepus > Lepus europaeus. The sequence continues at coordinate 9,368,005 of NC_084847.1, forward strand.
GGGACGTGAGCCCCTGCACACAGCCTGGGCGCCTGGTGCAGCCGAGAAGACGCCCCCAATCCCACCTCCCTGCTCTGTGCACCCTGGGAGGCAGCAGGTGAGGGCTCAAGAAGTCTCCCCGCCACGCCACGCACGTGGGAGACCCAGACTGACTTCCCAGCCGCTGTGGGCACTGCAGAGGGAACCAGCAGGTGCAAGGCTCTGTCTGCGTGTCACCTGTACTTTCAGAGCAGACACCAGGTACCCGTACGTGACACTTCAGGGCAAGGGGGTCAAGGCTGGCCAGGCTTGCAGGCAGTCTCTCAGGTCACCCTCCTGATTCTCGGGGTCCACAGCCAGTGTGCAGGGCCATGGAGCAGGAAGGGGGATGGGGGTGGGAGACAGCAGCACGTACTTGCATTGGCGTTGGGGACGGGCACTGGCTGGGTGTAGTACGAAGGGGGGTTCATGCCCTTCCCATCCGGGCCTGTCATGAGCCCCGTGGCGGGCCCTGGCACGGGCGCGGGGGGCGTGGGGTAGTAACTGTTGACGGCCACCGTCTCTTCATAGGAGGGCGGCGCGGTGGGCACCGGGGAAGGCCCCACAGCTCCCTGGTAAGGTCCTGGAACCGACATTTTGCCTAAAAGGGAAACAGAAGACACTGGGTAAGAAACGCAGCCGATCTCACCTTCGATCGTCCCCAGCAGTCTCCCACGTTCACATGCGGCAGGAAAACACGAGGAAGCCACGCGGGTCTGGAGAGGAGGGCGCTGCCTTCCGAGGCCCAAGAACCTCTGGCTTCCCCAGGGAAGTCCTAAAGGCAGAGGGAAAAGGGACGATGCCCGGAAGTCCCCAGAGCCCAGGACACCTCGTGAGGACACAGGGTGGGGGCACACAGGGACGCACACAGGAGCAGTCAGTCCTCCTCTTCGCATCTCGAACCACAAACCACGGCCGGCGCGACACCACACACCTTCCAGCACCAGCAGGTTTTTTTTTTTAACCACTGTTGTTTTTGCTAATCATTTTAGGTGTCACAAAAGACAAAAGCAATCGAACACCCCCTTCCCGTACAAAGCATCACCAATAGAGCACTGAGCAAAAGGAGTCAGACAGGAAAGCACGCACGGACGATGCCGGCTTCGAGGGCGGCCGCCCGACCTGCTACACCACACCGCCGGCCTCTTTCTTTCCTTCTTTCCTTCTTTCCTTCTTTCCTTCTTTCCTTCTTTCCTTCTTTCCTTCTTTCCTTCCTTCCTTCCTTCCTTTCTTTCTTTCTTTCTTTCTTTCTTTCTTCCTTTTTGCACCAAACTAAACTTCTTGAATTTACTGAGAGGCAAACCAGGCAGAGAGCGCACATCTGCTGGTTCACTCCACAAATGCCTGCGACTCAAGAACTCAGCCACTATGTCACCCCCTGCTGCTTCCTGGGGCTGGAACCCAGGCACACTGAGATGGACGCGGGCCTCCAAGGGGGCATCTTATCCGCTACCCCAAACACTGGCCCTTAAGCCTGGCTTTTAATTGGATTCTCCATGAACTTTCTGAAGTACCCATTGCAAGGTGTCCGGCGCATAACAAATCTTCCCAGGCAGAAGAATCAATTAATTCACAAGTTTTTCTTTTTTTTTTTAAACAGGCAGAATGGACAGTGAGAGAGACAGAGAGAAAGGTCTTCCTTTTTGCCGTTGGTTCACCCTCCAATGGCCGCTGTGGCCGGTGCACCGTGCTGATCCGAAGCCAGGAGCCAGGCGCTTCTCCCGGTCTCCCATGCGGGTGCAGGGCCCAAGCACTTGGGCCATCCTCCACTGCACTCCCGGGCCATAGCAGAGAGCTGGACTGGAAGAGGGGCAACCGGGATAGAATCCGGCGCCCCAACTGGGACTAGAACCCAGTGTGCCGGCACCGCAAGGAGGAGGATTAGCCTGTTAAGCCACGGCGCCGGCCGAATTCACAAGCTTTTATTGGGATTCCGCTTCCGGGTATTTGTCGACGTCCTGACAAATTCTACTCCTGGAGCCACCGATGAGACAACTTTTCCCTTACTTACTAATCTCCCTCACCCAAAAAAACCTACACCAGTGCTTCAATCTAACCTCGTCATTATCTCCTGACTCACTATCCCCTACCCCTTTTTTCAACTCCACTCTCTGTAATTCCATGACCCCTATAAAGCTGGGAGACTGCTTAACTGGATGGAGGTCACGTCCTCCAGTGCGGGAGCTCCCTACTCCGCTGTCTACCGCCTAATGCAACTGACGTCTGCACCCTGTAACTGTCCTCCCAGAGGTCTCCGTGGTGCCCCCAAACCAGTCTCTCCCGATACCGGTGCTGCAAAACGCCCATGCTAGAAGGGACATAATTGTCCTTCCCTTCCTAGCGGCGCTAGGTGTTCTTACAGGAGTGGGGACAGGAGTAGCTAGCCTGGCGTATGGTACTATCCAGATACAGCAACTGGCAAACACCGTGAATACGGAGCTACAAAATGTTGCAGGCTCCATTATAAAACTGCGAGACCAGATGGACTCCCTGGTTGATGCAGCCCTTCAAAACAGAAGGGCATTAGAGCTCTTACTGGCAGAGAGAGGGGGGAACACGCGTATTTCTGGGGAAACAGTGCTGCTTTTTTACTCACAAATCTGGAGTGGTCAGAGACGTGGCACAATAACTTAAGGAACGCATTGCCAAACGACAATAGGAATACCAGGGACAACAAGGGTGGGATCTATTTTCCTCTTTTCTCCCTTGGGTATTCCCAACCCTGGGACCCATAATAACTGTAGGGATAACTGTCATGATCACTCCTTGTGCTCTCAGGCTCATAAAAGATGGAATCCAGGAAGCCTCCAGAGTAGCGGTCAACCAGATGCTTCTCCATCCATACACGCCTGTCCCTGCGGAGCCCCAAGACCCCCCCAGCAGGCCCCTGTAGACAACGTCCCCAGTCAGCAGGAAGTAGCCAGAGACTCATCGTTGCCCCCTTTCCTATCATCAAAAGGTCGGGATGGTAGCTTTGGGATCCGCAAGGAGAGAAGGCCTACACTTCCGGGAATGGAGAGCCCCTACCCGCACTTCCGGGAACAAAAAGTCCTTGTCAAGGTCCCCGGGTGCCTAAAGGCCAACCAATGAGGATCAGACCCGCCTCCACCTTTAACCCCCATGCCCTGTATCTATAAAAGGAGCCCTCCCAACCTCTGACGCGCGACTTCCCCAGTCTCTGCTCTGTTGGGACGGTGAACCTCGCCCGGGAGTGGAATCCCAATAAAAGCTTATGAATTAATTGAGTCATCTGCCTGGGAAGATTGTTACGCGCCAGACACCTTCCATCCACACAGCACGGCCAGGGACAGGCAAACATGAGTCCACGGCGGCGAAGCCCAGGCAGGCGTGACCCTGGGAGGGGGAGGACGGCTGGCAGGGGCGGCCCCGTGCCCCGTGCTCTGGGGCCAGGCTGCACAGGTGCGTGCGCGCATGTTTGCCACGTGTGTTAGACACACCAGCCCCACTTCGCGAAGGGAGTCCCAGCGCGGCCGGGCACGGATCTTTTGTGACAGCAGAAAAGCTTCCCTCCCCCCGCAGGGCCGAGCGAGCTGCTGCCGCGGCCCTGGGCAGCGGAGGCTGACACAGTGCCTCCTTTGTGCGCGGTTTCCCCAAGCGGGCAGGGCCCCGGCTGCGCCAGAACAGCCTTTCAAACCTGTCTGGAGAGCCGGCAGCAGGCCCCAGGGTGGGGGCTCCATGGCCCTATGGTCCAGAACTGGGCGGAAACAAAGGAACCTGCTGGGGGGGGGGGACCCCTCGAGGAAGCCCTGGGCAGCACTGGGCAGCACTGTGGAGTCGAGCCCCCAGCCCCAGGGAGCTCTGGAGGAAAATACAGGGCCCCCCGGGGCCCGGGGACTGCCATGCCACCCCTCCCGGCGTGCAACCTGGTCATGGGGCCAGAACACGGGCCCAGGGCCCGCTCAGGAACACGGCCCTGCTCGTCCGCGCTTCAGGCACCTGCCCGGGGAGTGGGGCTGTCACACTGCTGGCTGCAGCAGGCCCTGGGGATGGTGAGGCAGGCGCCCCAAGGAAGCCTACTGGACAACACCCATCGGCCACTCTGTTCCCATGACGGCGGCCTTGGCCCGGGGAGAAAAAGCACTTCAACGCAACGCATGTACGTCTCACGTAATCTCTGCCCAACAAGGGGAATGAATACGACTCTGCTGGGTTGGGGGGGGGGGGGGGAACGCAGGGCTGCCCACCCTACTCCGCCCCAGTTTCCACTCCTGGACGCCCAGCTGAAAACAAAGGCGTGTGGAGGGCCTTTTCCAGATTGCCAACACCGCATTCGCTCTCCCTGCTCCTGCCCGCATGGGCGCTCGGCACAGCGTTCAAGCTCCACTCTGGAGTCCACTTCCTCCCACGTGCACCCTGGGAGGCAGCGGCCGGTCATGGCTCAAGGGCTTGGTTCCTGTGGGAGACCCGGCTTCAGCCTGGCCCAGCCCCTGCTGTTGTGGGCATCTGGGGAGTGAACCAGTAGGTAAGAAATTCCTGTCTCTTTGCCTTTCAAATCAAATACACAGGTGGGCCCAGTTCTCTCCCCCTCCCTCTCTTTCCCTCTCCCCGCCCCCAACTGCACCCTGGCTTCACACGGCGCTCAGAGGCGCCTCCATGGGTTCCCACTTTCCCATAACGGGCTCTGGGGTCCCCTCTTTCGCAGGAGGCATCAGTGCAGGAATTACCATCACCCCAACACACAAATGAGAAAATGGAGCCCAGAGAGGCTGAGCCACTTGTCCACAGTCACCCGGATACCAGCGGCAGAGCTGGGCTTCGATCCCACACCCACTGGGCTCTACAGCTCTTCAGGGCTCGCCCACAGGAGACCCCGACACAACCAGCACGGCTCACCCTGAAGTCTAACGAGGACGGAACACCGACCGCGGCAGCCACACCTGCGCTCATGCCCGCCACGCCTCCTCGCCTCCAGCACACACGAGGAAGCCAGTGCTGCACACCTCCACCAGAGACGCCAGGACAACAATGCCAACCACGGGTTCCAGCCCACTGTGTCACCAGGCACTTTGCAATTCAAAACCACCTGCTGCCCTGGAAGCTGGGGCCTGGATCTGAACCAATCGAGAGGAAGGAGCATTCATGAAGCCCCTCCTCCCACAGCAAGGACCCAGCTCTTCCCAGAGCTGCCTGTGTAAGGCAACCTTCTCCGGCCACCTGCTCCCACGCCGGGAGGAAAAGGTCTGGGAGGGCCCGGCCAGCAGCCCTCCCTCAGCTTCCCAGTAGCTTTCTCTGCTGAAAAGAGGAGGGTGGGACATGCAAACCTCCGGCAGCCCCCCCCCCCCCCCCCCGGCTGGCCTGGAGCCCTGCAACCTGGAGATCCACTCGGCCAGGGGCCTCACTTTCCAGCGAGGGATCTGCTTCTGCGACATCCAGCCTCGATGGCGACAGAACTCTGGGGCAGAGCCCAGTGGGGCTCCATCCCTCAAGGTCATCATCTTACACGGGGCTGTGCCTGCACACGGGGTTATGCCTGTGCAGGGCTCCGCCCGTGTCTGCAGAGCCAATCCTGGCCATCAGGCACCTGGAACCCGAAATCCAAAGCAGAGGCTCCGGCTGCGTGAAGCCTCCGGCTTCACCCCTGGCCTCTGGGCTCCACTTTGCCATAAGGAACCTCGGCAGCACCAAGCTCCAGGAGAGACGCTCGACACGAGGACTCTGGAGCCCAGGGTTCCACTTCCCAGAAAGTGCAGAACAGTGGAATCCACAGAGGCGCAGGGCAGACCAAGGAGGGTGGGGGGCGTTGGGAGGAAGCAGGGAGCGACCGCTAATGGTTATGGGGCTCCTTGGGGGATGCCAAGAATGTTCTAGAATCAGTGATGGCTGCCTAACACTGACGAGATGTCGCTGACTCCTTCATTCTGCAATGGCTCACTTTATATCTTATGTGAATTTTGCCTCAAAAACAAAAACGGGGCAGGGGAATGAAACAAGATGCCGAATTCTCTCTCCTGCTCCCAGCTTCAGCTCGGCCCAGCCGGGGGGCCTCCCTGGCCCCTCCACCACGTCCTGGACGACGGTCCTGGTTGCCACACTCATTGGTCCCCTGAGCGCACGCAGTCTCGCACAACTCCTGCCACTGCCACTCTGTGCATCAGCAGCCCGGGCTGACGGCCCCAGTCACCAGGCTCATCCCACACCATCTTCCACTTACCCCCTTCCAGATAAATCTGGCAAATTCCTCCTCCCCTATCCTATCCGGCTAGGGCATCGCCCCCTCCAGGAAGCCTCTCTGGACTGCCCCAGAGACCCTTCCTGGACCCTCTCTGCGGGTGCAGAGGTCCGGGGTCAGATGAGCTGGGCTCACACCCAGGCTCCCCTTCCCTGTGGCAGGACATTAGTGACTCAGTTTCTCCATCTGCAAAATGGAGCTGGTAGCTACGTCCTCATGGGACTCTCGAGAAGACGACACACACCCACTTGTGCGACACAAGTCCTCAGCTTTGCTCAGCTGAAATTCTGAAATTCGCTCAGTTTCTTTCCCGGATTGTCTTAGGTCACTTTGCTTCTTCTTCTTTTTTTTTTTCTTTTAATGTTTCTTTGTTATTTTAATCTGCCTGAAAGAATGATGGAGGCAGGGATGAGAGAGGAGTTTCCATCTGCTGATTCACTCCCCCGTCGGGCTGGGCCAAAATCAGGAACCCAGAATCGTGCTGGGCCTCCAAGTGGGGGCGGGGGCCCGAGCACCTGTGAGCATCAGCAGGAAGCTAACGGGAAGCAGAGCACCCAGGGCTCAACTCAAACGGGAACTCTGGGATGTGGGCACCCGCGGGAGCGCCAGTCTCCATCCCAGCTCCCCGCTGAAGCACCTGGGGGAGCAGCAGAGGTGGCCCCAGAGCTTGGGCCCCTGCACCTACGTGGGAGGCCAGGATGGAGTTCCTGGCTCCTGACTTCAGCCTGGAAGAGATCTGGCTGTTTGTGGCCATTTGCAGAGTCAACAAGTGGATGGAAGCACTCTCTCTCTCTCTTTCCCTCTCTCTCTCTCTCTCTCTCTGTGTGTGTGTATATCTCCGCCTTTCAAACAAATAAATATGAAGAAAAAGAAAAAAAATTACATGGGCATGAAAAGGGCACCAAAACCCATCTGGAACGGCACCAAGAGGCGGAGCAGACGTAAAGGGAGGGGCTGCCCTACCCCAGCAGGCTTGACTGCACCTGAGGAGGCCGGGGTGGGGGGTGCTGCACGACCACAGGCCTCCGGGAGCCGGCTCAGCATTGTAGGCCCCACTCCAAAGCCTCACCCCAGGCTCTAGGGCTGGGGTCATCTGAGAGTCTGGAGGTCTTCCTGTCCCACCTGAGTCTCTTGGAGACAGCCCCCCACCCGGTCGTCCAGCAGGTCAAGATGGGGGCACAGAACTCGAGAAGGTGGGGGCGCAGGTGTTCAGGAAGAAAAGCCAGCCATCACCAAGCCCCGAGGCCACCTCACTTTTCCTCTGCGACCAAGTTCACGGTGCCGGGGGCGGCCCCGCCGTGCAGGAGCGGCCCCCCCAGGCTTTGCGACAGCGGCTGCCAGCTCTGGACCCATGACGCTGAAGACCAGGGAGCGGGGTGGTTCCTCGGTGGCAGGGTGGGCATGGGAAAGGTGCAATTCCTTCCCTCCTGGTCCCACAGGACAGGTCAACCGGGAGAGAGCGGTTCAGGCCACACGGGGCCCTCAGAGGCCAAGACCCACGGCGACTGGCTGGATGCTGGGTGTGATCACGGACAGCGTGGCCTCGGGGTGTGGCCCCCGTGCATCCAGGCCTGGCCACCTCAGACGCGGTGGGTGGGAGCACGGGTTCACAGCCGGCATCAGCGGGAGAAGCCTTCAGTGTCAAGTCCTCCGCACACCTGGGCACACACTCTGAACCCCACACTCAGAAGCACCGGTCACGCCACGCTCACGGCCTGGTCCCGAGTGTGGCCCTCAAGCCACTCGATGAACAGGGACAACGGGGCAAGCACTCTCCAGGGAGGACGCGGTCTGTGGGTGCTGGGTAAGGTCTGAGTCTCTAACTTGCTGGGACCCCCAGATGCCACCAAGGTCAACGATGCCTGCTGAAGGCTAGGGGCTCAGGGAGGACCGGTGGACCCCTCCCCACCGCCAGCTCTACCCTCAGAGAGGCCGATCAGGGTGCCACCGGGCCCTTGCACCTGCCCAGTCCTGTGCCTTACTGGCAAAACAAGCAGCTGCAGGCGGGGCCCAGGAGAGAAGAGGGAGGACAGACAGACGGACAGCACCCAGGGCTGACTCCTCCTCCCCAAGCAGACAGGACACACGAGGTGAGACGGCAGAAACCCTGAGCAACTGGCTGGGGGGGAAACTGAGGCACTGAGCTGCGAGAGGACACAGGCGGTGTTGCTGTGGATTCATTCTGAGAGGAGGAGCACAGTGGGGGCAAGAGGCGCGGAGTCACGACACCAGGAGTCGGGTGAGAGCGGGCCAGAGGCGAGCAGCCTGCAGACTCGTTTATCTCAGTGGGTGCAGTAGCTTGTATAGCCGAGGCAGCCAATCCGGTCAAGGGGCGGTTTATGCCCTAACCAATCACAGCCTGTTGCCATCTTCTCATTCCACCACAGGGTGGGACTGCCCCCGCCTGGTGCCCCAGATATGGTAACTCGTGGGGCTTTTACACTGGCCACTTGGGGGACAGCACGCAGCGGGTGGAGAGAGGCCCGGCCACCAAACCCAACAGCGAGGCAGAGGGCGGAAGAGCGGGAGCCGGCAGGACTCTGCGTAGTGCTCAGAGGGTCAAAGCCCAGACGTTTACACAAATTCTGGGACTGCACCTGCTCGGCGCAAATCCCAGCCCTGCCGCTCCCAAGCGGAGCCAACCGGGGGAGCGGCCAGTTTCCCTGGGCCTGGAATGCAGGCTCACAGCTCACAAGCTGCTGGGCCAACCGGTACCACACAAGGGAGGGGCCGGTGCAGTGGCACAACAGGCTCGGGTTCTGGGTCCTGGCTGCTCCGTTCCGATCCAGCTCCCTGCACCCAGGAGAGCAGCGCAGGGCGCCCAAGTGCTGGGGTCCCTGCGCCCACACGGATGGAGCTCCAGGTTCCAGGCTTTGGCCTCGCTCAGCCCCAGTCACTGCAGCCATTTGGGGTATGAACCAGCGGGTGGAAGACTTCTCTCTCTGTAACTCTGCCCTTAAAATAAAATCTTTACCAAAAAATGTGTAGGGACGGGCATGTGAGGCAGCAGATAATGGCCAGCGTCACCTACACCCCATTCACAGGTTCCAGTCTCAGCTCTGCTTCCAGTTCCAGCGTCCTGCTGATGCAACCCTGGGAGGCAGCAGGTGCTGGCTCAGCTCTTGGGTCCCTGCCACCCACGTGCGGAGACCCCGACTGAGTTCTTGGCTCCTGGCTCCCGCCTGGCCGAATCTCTGTCTTTGCAGGCATTTGGCGAACAGCCCAGCCAGTACATGGAAGGGCTCTGTCTCTGTGTGTCACACAGTAGAGCCCGTAGTCGCGCTGGGAGCAGCAGGAAGACCACGCACCCCATGGCCACGCCTCTCAAGGCTTCACAGACATTCACACATTTGCCCACACCCCCAGGCAGACCCCACCTAGTGTCCCCTGGTGGCGTATGTGGACTGACCCCCAGACCCTGTGAGCAGTCTCTGTGACAACCAGCGACAGACTCAGGGACCCTGAGACAGCGAGGACTGCTCCAGCTCCAGGCAGGCTCCCCGGCACCCCAGGAACCCTCCCAAGAGAAGCAGCTCTGCCAAGGGCTTGGGGTGGGGAGGATGAGCCAAGGCGGGCAGGCAGCCTGGGAAGCCGGAAAAGCCGCAGAGACAGATTCTGCCCTCGAGACGCCAGACCGGGCAGAGCTGGCCCACGGCTCAATTCCAGCCCAGTGGGAGCCTCTGCAGGTGCCTGGCCTTGGTACCGGGCCTCCCGGCGTCCAGAACAGAGGGCCGGTCCATCTCTGCTCATGAGAAACGTCCCGGGGCCCGGCAGTCTCTAGAGTGGCAAAAATGACCTAAAGGTGGAACACTGGTCCCCAGGAGTAGGTGCGGCCACAGCAAAGGGCCGGACACAGGCGGGTGGCCGTGGGAGCAGGCCTGGGACAGCCAGCTGGCCCGGATGGGGCACTGGTGAGGGCCTGGCAGGAGAGCAGAGCTGCGTGGGCAGGGCCCAGGTATTTGGGTCATTGCCCATTGCCTTCCAAAGCCCATGAGCAGGAAGCTGGATCAGAAGCAGAGCAGCCAGGACTCGAACCCACACCCATCTGGGATGCTGGCACTGTGGGCGGGGGCTTAACCTGCTGTACCACAGCACTGACCACTGTGAGAAATTTCCAAGTCAAGTATCTGAAAGCACTGCCTGTCACTTTGACTGCATATAGCAAAACGAGAGAAAGGAGAAACAATGTGAAAAATGAAAGAGGAGGAAGAGAAAGGCGGGGAACCTGGGCAGCCACGCACAGAACAAAAGGGAAGTTCAGGGGCAAACCCAGGCACTGCCGGGACACCAGCGTGGACAGAAGGGCAGGTGCTGGCCAGCAGGACACCGGGGGAGACCCCAAGGCATTCCCGAGAGTCTGGGGTACGTGAGGGCCCTGAGGGGACCCCGCATTTGCTGCCCGACACACACACCCTCACTCTGGCGCAGCGCCCTGTGGCACACACATCACGACCCAGGTAGGCCTAGGTGTGGCTCCTCCTGGCGCTCTGGAGGGCTAATTCTGCAGGTGCACGGAGCACAGGACCTGCGGGGCATGGCTTCCCGCACCTGGATTCCAAAGGCCGTTGGGCGCAGCCTGGGAGCCCAGGAAGAGACCTGCCTGGCGAGCAGCACCTGTGAGAGCTGCAGGCATCAGACTCCAAGCTGTTTGCACCCTGCAAAGCTGGGGGGCAGGGCAGCCATTGGGCCTGGTGGCTAAGACGCCCCTGGAGTCAAGGCCTGGCTCGTGCCACCCACACGGCTTCCAGCACCATTCTCCGTGGGAATGTGGGGAGTGAGCCAGCAAATGTGAGTGCTCGCTCAAGTAGTTTTTTAAAACAAGACACAGTGGGGGTGGGGCTGCCCGAGGGCTGGGGTGCCCAGCCCGAGCCCCGGCATACCCAGGAGATACACAGAGGGGGAGATGAGTCTTCAGATTTTTCTTGGTTTTGCACTTGGGGCCCGTTACCCCTTTCTGCTTGCCCATTCCTCCCTTGGGGATGGGAACGCGAATTCGATGCTGCCCCACCTCCGCAGTGCACAGCTGGAAGGAATCTGGCTCAGGACGATTCATGCACCGAGTCTGATGAGTCTGATAGGAGACCGAGCTTTGGAATTCTGTAAAACTGATTAATTCGTTAATTAGGGGAACAGTTACTGTGATCTGCTGGTTTGCTCCTCCAGTGCCCCTGGGGCTGGGCCAAAGCCAGCAGCCCGGAGCCCAGTCCCAAGCACTTGAGCCACCACTGCTGGGGTGCGCACTGGCGGGAAGCCGAATCGGAAGCAGAGCCAGGACTTGAGCCCGGGCTCTCTGATGCGGGACGCAGGCGTCTTAACCGGCATGCTAACCACGAGGCCCGACACCGGCCCTGGACCTGGAACTCCTCAGTGGATGTGAGAAGCACTCGACCCTGCCAGGCTCATGGGACGGAGGGATCGCAGGAACGATGGGGCTTTGGGGGCCGGGTGGGGCCTCAGGACATGTGACCCACCCTCGCAAACAGATCAACACTGGTGTCACAAGGCCTAGTTCTGGGGGGCCAGTGCTGTGGAGCCCCAGCCTGCAGCACCGGCATCCCACATGGGCACTGGTTCCAGTCCCAGCTGCTCCTCTTCCGACCAAGCTCTCTGCTGTGGCCTGGGAAAGCAGTGGAAGATGGCCCAAGTCCTTGGGCCCCTGTACCCACGAGGGATACCCAGAAGCTCCTGGCTCCTGGCTTCTCATCAGCTCAGCTCTGGCCATTAGAGGAGTGCGCCAACGGAATGGAGAAGATGTCTCTGTCTACGTCTCTACCTCCCTAACTCTTTGAAACAAAATAAATCTTAAAAACAAACAAACAAAAACAACCAAGACCTAGTTCTGGTCCCTTCTGTCATGTGCTGATGTAGTAACCAGGCCAGAGTCTGGCTCCAGAACCGCGAGCCAACACATTTCTTTCTGTCTGCGACGAGTGACCCAGACTCAAGTCTCCTGTCCGTCAGAGCAGCAAAAATGGACTCAGGGTCCATGGCAGTGATGGTGCAGCCTCCCTGCACACCTGAGGCTGGGCTCGAGCCCCAGGGGGAAGGGCAGGCCCCAGCCCCTTGGTGTCCCCCTTAGCCCAGGGTGTCCTCATGGGTCCCTGACCAAAAGGGGCTTGAAGAAGAGGGCCCGGGGCCTGTGGGCCCTGATCACAGCACTCCAGGAGTCCTCTGTGTCTCCACCAGATGCCACCCACCCTGCTGGCCGGCGGTGTCCTAAGGGGGCCGGCTCAGGCCAATCCCAGGGCCAGGGCCCAAGGTGACCGCCACCTCCCTGTGACCCCAGACCAACTGGAGCCGACCTGGCCTGTTAGTATGGCGTCGCCAACCAATCCAAGGACGGCCATGAGCACCCTGACCAACCAGGACCCGAGCTCATCATGCCCCTCTCGGCCCCAATTTCGATCCGGGAGAACCTTCACCCCACCCTTGGTCGGCCCCGGCCCTCGCTCTGCACTCTGATACACACCCGCTGCCTCCCCCCCATCAGCGCCCCACTTTCTGCGCCAGGAGGGTGTCCTACAGCCCTGCAGGCAGGCAAACAGGACTCTGACCAAGTGGGGGCAGAAGGGAAACTGAGGCTCACACGGCACAGGCACACACCACACACCACTGTGGAACACACAGGTGCTCGGCGGCTCGGGCCTCCCTCCTCTCGGGGTCTGCAGGGGAGAGAAGCCCACACGTGGGTGACGGGGCGGTCACTGCAGACGGCGTGGCGAGGGGAGGGGCTGATGGACATGGCCACCAGAATGCACAGGCAACAGTGTCACCTGCAGAGAGGCAGGGAGTGCTGCCCGCGCCACCACGGGCAAAAGGCCAGAGCGGGGTTCACGTGGTGTCCCACTGGGGTACAGGGAGATGGACAGTGGTAGGGGTTTGGGGCAATGGGTAAGGGGCCACCACAGAGCCTGCGCCGTAGAGAAGCGCCCGGTTTCGAGTCCCTGCTCCACTTCTAACCAGCTCCCTGGGCAGGCAGCAGGTGATGGCTCGGGTACGTGGGTCCCTGCCACCCACAGGGGAGACCCAGGCGGAGTTCCTGGCTCCCCGGGAAGTGACACCCTGACAGCAGGGACTCCCCTCTAGAGCACCTGAGACTCTGGCCTGAAACTAACCATGGTCTAAAACTAAGACAATCCCAGGACACCGCATCCCGCGCGGCAGAACACAGAAAAGCCCTAGCAGGACTGCTCAGGCTTAGAAGGGGCAGGATGCACCCACCAGACTGAGGGCAGGATCGTAACCGATCCGAGTTTCCCTTGGGCTTCAGGTCAGTGTGACCCTGGCAACCACGCAGTCCCCCCACCCCCACCCCGTGGTTTCTGCCTTCACAAACCCTGTGGCTCTGAGCTTCGGGGTCGGGAGTTCTCTAGGGCGCGAGAAGCCCGCCCTTGGCCCCAGCAAGGAAGGAGTCCAAGCTGGTCGTGGGCGGCCGAGGGCAGCTCCTCGCTCAGGCACCACGCCTGCTTCAGCCCCACCCAGTCCTGGCTTCTGCAGGGATCTGGAGGTGTGGATCGGCGGATGGAGAATCCATCTCTGTCTCCTTCTGCCATTCAAATCAAAAATTTTAACAAATAGCACACGGAAGAGACGGCTGGAACAGTGCTCTGGGCGAGCCCTGGCCTGCGTGTGTGGGAGAAGGCAGCCGCATTTTCCCCAGGTGACGCGCGGGAAATACGCCCGCAAGCGACCACAGGGGAAATGCCGACCACAGTGGGATGGAGCATCCGTACTGACCTCCTGTGCACAAGGCCACAGCAAGGCCACCAACTCCAAAAATAAACGAAGCCTGTTTTACAATGAGAAGGAAAACATAAAGCTCTCTCCGGCAGACCTGTGTCTGCCATCAGCGCCGTCCTCCTGGGTCCTCCTCTGTCTTCTCAGTGCCGGCAACATCACCAAGCCCTTTGCCCCGGCCCCTGGCCCCTGGCCCTCCCTGTGTGCACAATGACTAAGGCAGGTATCTAGTCTAACAAGGACACTCGGGCCACACACCCCGAGTAACACCTGCGCAGGCTGCTTCCTGTTGCCCTTCCCCACCAGGGTGGGGGCCTCACTCGGCCCGAGCCGGCTGCAGATTTACAACAAAGTGATCAGCTTACAAATCCGCCTGCTACCAATCGAACTTCCCGCCCGCAACTGCCTTGGCAGGGCCAGGCCAAATGGTTCCGCGGGCGCGGGTGGGGCGTTCCCCACTCCTGCCCCAAAGACCACGGCTGAACTCCCACTGCGCCAGGTATCCTAAGGGATGCAGAGACAGTGTCCCGAGGACGCGTGCGCTTCCACACGGCACGTAAGGCACTCGAGCACCCGTGGATTCAGGCATCTGGGGGGGGGGGGGAGACACGGAGGGACGAGTGACGTCCACTGGGGGGGATCCTGCGACCCCTGTACACCCCATCCCCACAAGGGGTCCTAACAACACAGCCTGCTTCCCGGCAGAGTTCTGCTGTTCACAGTTTGTGCTCTGATCCCTTCTTCCCCAGGGAGTTCTGAAGGCCAGGGTGGACAAAAGGCGGGAAGACACAGGACCCCCCCCTGCGATGCGGCATCGTGGACAGGGGGCCGTGCAGGACTCAGAGGGGGAAACCGTGGCGCTGGGTGAGGGCAGAGCAGGAGGTGGGCACACCTGCCCTTCAGGCCAGGGATGGAATGGGCGTGGGTCCCATTACGGGAGCCCGCACAGCACCACGGGGCCTGCTGGGAACTCTGCCCGGGGTTCCTGTTCAGCAACCAGCAGCTCAAGAGCAGGTGCCCCAAAGCACCACCTGCCAAGGAGAGCTCAAATTCCACAAGTAAGCCTCAACCGCAGGATGGCAGAGGAACCCCGCATAGCAGGTGCACAGGTCCCACAGAGCCGCGGGGCCACACAGGGCACCCGTGCTCACTCTGAACAACAGGAGGCCGGGGAGGGAGGGCTGGGGCTGAGACAACAGCACCCGGGGCAGGCGCGGTGGCCCTGCCGGCTAAGCCAGCACTGGCCGGGCTGGCACCCCAACCGCAAGCTCCCTGCTCTACTCATGGCCATACAGGAGACCCAGATGGGGCTCCAGGCGGCTGTGGTGACCATCTGGGGAGTGGGCCAGCCAATGGAAGACCTCTTTCTGCCTCCCTCTCTCCCTCTGTCACTTTGCCTTCCAACTAAATAATACAGAAATATTTTAGCACACACACACACACACACACACACCCCAAAGCACAGCGCTAACGGACAGCCAAGCTCTCAGGCCCTGTTCCTCCCGCACCCCGCAGCCCAGGGAGGGGCCTTCTCTGCATTTCCGGGATCTGCCTGGAGACTGGATCCTCCGGGAAGAACTGCCGGTGCCGGGAAGAACTGCCGGTGCCGGATCTCCTCCCCCGGGTGCCGTCATCCATCCTCCTCCTCATCGAGGTCACGGGCAGTGACTCATCTCACAGGAGAGACCCAAGGCCCCGGCAGTCACCTGTCTGCAGGTCCACTCACTCTCCGCGTGAATTGCCACTGCCCCCAAGCTCTTAGTCTCCCCCCCCTCCCCGCCCCAGTCCCCTTTGTGTCAGCCTCCCAACCTCACTCGGCTGCTGGCTGACGTGTCAGCGCCATGTGCAGAGCTGCAGGGGTGGCCGGTTTCCGGGGCATCGGCCCGGAGGATCAATGGTGCGCCTATACCTCCAGGTGACCGTGGCACCTCCCGGAACACCGGGGAGAACGCTGGTCCCACCTCCAGCCCCTCCAAGGGCCACGGAAGGCACCACACACACCTCGGGGCCTGTCCCACCCATGGGAGCCGGCCTCCCCCCCATCTATTCCCCCCACTGCGCCAGGCTGTGCCCCGGGGGAGGGGCCATACTCTGGATTTTTCTGGATTCCCACGGGGGCCTGGGGAAAGTTCTGCACGACACACACAGCCCAGGCACAAGCATATTTATAGCGTGCACGCCTTACAAGTGTCTACCTTTTGTAAAAAAGTTTACTTATTATATTTAGTTAATAGGCAGAGAGATCTGCCAGCCGCTCGTTCACTCCCCAAATGCCCGCAACAGCCAGGGCTGGGCCAGGCCAGACCCCAGGGCCAGGAGCTACATCCGGGTCTCCCACGAGGGTGGCAGGGGCCCAAGTCCTTGGGCCGTCACTGCCGCCTCCCAGGGTGTGGGTGCGCACCAGCAGGAAGCTGGTCACAAGCGGAGGAGCTGGGACTTTTGACCCAGGCCCTCCAGATGGCGTTTTAACCACTAGGCCAGAGGTAAGTGAGGACTGTCCTCAGACCGCGGGGCGCCCCGTGGAGACCTCCCACCCCGCCCTGACCCAGGCTGCACTGCGGGCAGCTGCTCTCGTTGGCGCTGCGTCACGGCGACACGGCAGTCTTCCACCTGTGGCGAGCGGTGTGGCATTTCACACATGGGCACAGCCTGTGCCCACCACATCCCCGCACCGCTGGGCACACTCCTGCCCTCTCGTCGGCTTTTCTGAGGTCTTCGCTCAGCTGCCGCCATCAACCACAGCTGGCTCTCCGGGCTACGGACAGACATTAGACACCACCTCCCCACCACACACACCTGCTGAGAGCCCCCTTCGCACGCCCCTGGGGCCTCTCATAGAGCAGCACCCAGGACAAAGAGCAGCTAAGGGCGGGCAGACACCAGCAGATACCACCCGGATCCTGCATGCAAGGGTCCCATCATGGGAGTGCCGTGTGGCCACCGTGTCCCCTCTGTCCCCTCTGATGGGGCAAGATGAGGAGGGCCCTTCCCCAGGGCAATCCAGAGCAAAACAGAGGGATGTTCTACAGAGCCCCCCACCTGCCGGGTTCGCAGGAGAGCTAATTTTTTTTATAATTTATTTATTTGGAAGGCAAGGGTACAGAAAGAGAGACAGAGAGAAAGAGAGAGATCTTCCATCCACTGGTTCACTCCCCAAATGGCTGCAACAGCCGGGGCTGGGCCAGGCCTAAGCCAGGAGCCCCAGAACTCCATCTGGGTCCGCTATGTTCGTGGCAGGGGCCCAGGCACTTGGGCATCCTCCACTGCTTTCCCAAACGCATCAGCAGGGAGCTGGATGGGA
Organism: Lepus europaeus; assembly: GCF_033115175.1. Taxonomy (NCBI): domain Eukaryota; kingdom Metazoa; phylum Chordata; class Mammalia; order Lagomorpha; family Leporidae; genus Lepus; species Lepus europaeus. Next base: position 9,385,251 of record NC_084847.1, read on the forward strand.
AGTGGAGCAGCCGGCACCACGTAGCCCGCCGCACCACGCCAGCCTCCCTCAGGGAAGCTAGGAGCCACAGTTAGCGCTAGGCCGGCCTGATGGATTCAAGGTCCTCCGCTCAGAACCAGCTCCCGCAGCGGTAAGGCCTCGCTCCTCCCCGAGACCCACAGCTCAGAGCTATCGGGAGAAGCCGGCAAAGTGCAGGCGACCCTCGGCCCAGGAAGCTGTGGAGACCGAGGGCGGCACAGCTTGGTCCCTGGGCCCAGCCCCAGCACAGGGGTACAGGGAGATGGACAGGGAGAAAGCAACAACTGGCGCTTCCTGGATGGAGCATGGGTTCCGGTCACGGATTTGTTTCCAGCGTGACCATGGAGGGAGACTGAGGCGGGGCACAGGTGTGTGGCCGAGGAGCCGTGACCGGGACCACTATAGGCGGGCCGCACCCAGGGCTTTCGAATCAATTTTAAAAATCCAAACTTTTATATAGCTTGTTTTCCAAAAGCTCATTCTGGTTAAATGTCGCAGATTAAGTGGCCTGGGGATCGGAAGAGGAAGTTGCTGATTTCCTTGGTTGAAGAACTGAGCAAGAAGCAAGCAAGCGAGAAATACTCCAGAATTTGGGCAAAAAAAAAAAAAGACAGTTTTCCCAGGACGGGCCCAAAGCCACCCAGATGAGAACCCCTCCTCTAAAATGCAGATTTCCAAACCCTTTTAACCACAGGTGGGTGGTAAATCTAAAAATACACTCTCACCCCTGGCTATAGCACACACACACACACACACACTCCAGGTCTGGGCTCAACCCAGCGGCTTTGGAACCAGCAACTTAATCCCCTAAAATCACTTCTTTCACAAAGAAAAAGGAGAATAATTCAATTCCAGGCAGCCCCACGGCCACAGCAAAGCAGCCCTGAGCAGGGTTCCCCGAGGGACCGGCACTGCATTGACCCCAGGAAAAAAGTGGATTCCTTAGGCAAAGCAAAGGCTCTCACATGCAAACCTTCCCTCTCCCAAGACAATAGCCTGGTTTGTAAACACGGCCCACAACCAGCCCGGGGGGGGGGGGGGGGGGGGGGGGCAGAGGAAACCTTCGAGAAGGCTCACTGCTGTCAGCCCTAAGGCACTGTCCTGAGTGTTTATTAACTATTAAGGCAAAGACTGCTTAAAATTCTTAGACTAAGGGCTACGGCAGGCCTTCCTCAAAATACAAAGATTTCACAACGCCCTTTTTGTTGTACTGAAATTTAACCTGCACATAGTGCAAGAAAATGGCCCCAGTGAATGGCGTTTTTTTTTTTTTAAAAAAAAAAAAGACAGAAAGGGAGCGTTCACTCCCCAAATGCCCACGACAGCCAGGAACTCCATCCGGGAGCCCAGGGACCTGGGCCATCTTCCGCTCCTTGCCAGGGGCGTTAGCAGGGAGCTGGCCAGGAAGCTGCTGACCCCGGACCCGGATGTGGGAAGCGGGCAGCAGGACCACGTGCCAAAGACCGCCCCCCCCCCCCACAATGGCACTTCTCAAATCTTAAGAAAGGATTTGGACAAGGTGAGAGGGGGCACTGAGACCTCCAGTTCTCTCTGCGAGAGGAAGGCCGAAACTAAAAAATTCCAAGTTAGCATTCTTTGGTGGCAGGGGTGGGGGCAGAGTGAAATCCGCCAGCGAGCCAGGCCGAGGCCGACCAGTTTCATCCTGTGATGTCAGCCTGCGTCTTCCGGGCCCTCTGTCCCCCATGGCAAAGCTCCCAGATCCCAGCACCAGGTTCAGACACAGCTCCAAGTTACAGATCCACTGACTCCCAGCAAAGCCGCATTCCAAGGTGCCGCTTGAATGAAGGGTTTTGGCAAAACACGGCAATAGGGCCCTGGTTTCCAGTTCCGAGAAAACAGGCACAAGAGCAGACGACAGCCCCCAAGTCGGAGGGCTGGACGGGGCGGTGTCTGGGCTCTATGCTGGGCCCGATGCTCTTAGCTTCCACACTTTCTGCCACACCACTACTTTTCAGTACAAAATTTTAGGAATCAGCACACTGTCTATGAGCAATCTCACTGGGCGCAAGATTAAGGCAGCGGGGCTGGCACTGTGGCATGGTGGGCTAAGCCTCCGTTCCATCCCATATGGGCGCCGGTTCGAGTCCTGGCTGCTCTTCTCTGCCATGGCCTGGGAATGCAGTAGAAGATGGCCCAAGTGCTTGGGCCCCTGCCCCCGTGTGCGAGACCCGGAAGAAGCTCCTGGCTCCTGGCTTCAGATCGGCGCAGCTCCGGCCGTTGTGGCCATCTGGGGAGTGAACCAGCAGACAGAAGATCCTTCTCTCTGTCTGTCTGTAACTCTGCCTCTCAAACATTAAGGCAAGGCATTGCTCAGCTCGAACACACCCGGAGAACATGGTCAAGTCCAAACCCCAGTGCTGCGTGGCGGAACTTCCCCATGGTCCCTTTCTCAGACGCCCCAGCCTGTGGATCCTACGGCCCACCGCAGTGAGAGAACAGGCGGCACCCAGGTACCTTCCCCACGCCGGGGCTCAGACCTCCCAGAGCAAGGAGCTCCAGCACAAGGACTTTAAACAGGACCCAGAAGGTCCCAGCAGCACAGCCTTGGACCTCCACCCCCCCAGGGGAGGGGGCTGCTCACAGAAACTCCAGTTCCCTTCTCATCACCGCAGTCAGCCAGCCCAGGACCCCGCTCCCCAAACCAGCCTCTGAGGCTCAAAGCAGTGATCTCACTGTCCCCGCCTTGGGGACACACGGCACCACTCTGAGACTACACCCCAAGTTCCTCATTCCCAGCGCCTCTGCCCTTTGCAAGAGGAAGGGGTGCGGTCCGGGGAGGCCACAAGGAAGGGGAACAGCCGAGGGGTGCTGCGTTCCCCCGAGTCCGCCACCATTAGCTCACACTCCCTGGACCCACCACAGCTCTGCACAGCTGTCTGTCCACACCCATCACACCTAAATGTGGAAGTGCACTCTCTTCCCTGGGTCCCCCGTGTCACCCAGAGTGGCAGAGAGACCTCCCAGCCGCTGGTCCACTTCCCAAAGGCCAGGAACGGACGGCGCTGGTGCAGGGCCGGAGCCAGGAAGACAACCCAGGTCTCCCAGGAACCCTGTCCCACAGTCTGCCCTGGTGGGAGGCGGGAGTCAGGAGCCAGAGCTGGGTGTGGAACCCAGGTCCTCTGACGTACAGCACGGTGCCTCCAACACTAGCCTGAACCGCAGGCGAAATGAAGTGTTAGGCTTCTCTCTGGTTAGCCTTTTGTAACGTGGACCTTACGAAGGACGAGGAAACAGAGCCGTCCACCCCTGCGAACCCTGTAAAATCAAACACATTTCTAGAAACAACTCCACCCACCACAAACAGTAACACGAAACCGCGAGGACCCAGGAAACACTCGTCAAGTCCAGAACAGGCCCCAGCTGGCCAAAGGGGCTGTGTGTGTCCGTGCACAGTGTACAGGAGCTCTGTTTACCTGGCTCCCTGGGCTATGTTCAGGACAGCAAAAGGAAAAACAAACAGAGGCCCAGGCGCAGTGCCAAGTCTCTAGGACTTCCTCTTAGGGACCGGCTGCTTCCACTCTCACTGCGGCTCTGCGGACGTTCCTCTCTGAGCCCGAGACGGACACCTGCCCGCTCTCCCAGTGGGACGGACAGTATCTCGGATCAACGGGGCGAAGCCTAGGCTGTTCCCCTCTTGAGAACCAACCTGCGCAGAAGGCGTCTCCCTGCGGGTGCCCCTCGCTCAGTCCTCAACCTGGGCCGGGCTGCACCTCCTCCACACTCCTCCCCCCCCCCCCAGGCCCTCTGATTGCTTGAACCCCTCCTCATGCCTCTCCCGCCACAGGGCCAAGCCTCACCTTCCCCACGAAGCTTCCCCGACTCACCTGGCTCCCTGCTTTCCACTCCTCCCAAGCACCTTCCAGAGTTACCAGGGCAATGCCCTGGCCACCTCTGCCCACCCCTGGCGTGAGCCCCTCGGGGCCAGGAGCCATTGCTCTTGCAAGGCACCAGCCCATCTAAGTGGGGCAGAAGGGACAAAGGCAAATGGATGCGCCCAACACAGCTGATGGCCTCAACCTAGTGTTTGAGAGAGAAACCAACGCGAACCTCAGAGCAGTCCCTGAGTCACTAAATCCGCGGTAACAATGCAGCCGGGAGAGCTCTTCAAATGTGAATGCAAGAAGCCCTTACGGACGCCTTGGAGTGGCAGGGAAGGTGGGCTTCTCCCAGGCCAGCTCTAAATCTCCGCTTCTAAATGGTGCACATTTAGATCCGAGGGCCAGAGCAGGCTGGCCGCGAAAGCCAAAGGCACAAGGGGCGTTCCAAGCCGGGCAGAGCAAGTCCCACACCCTCTGTTCCTGATGCAACTGATAAAACCGAGCACTGGAGGAGGGCCAGCCAGCAGCCCGCACCTCTCTCTCCAGCATCTGGGCTGCTCCGGGAAGGCAGGGGTCGGAGCAGGGCTCGGTGGCAGGCGGCCGGTCAAACACAGGCTGCTACCAGTCAGACCTCTCCTGGAAGGAGCCCCGGACCCAGCAGCAACAGCGCAGAGGGGCCCCAGGGGAGGACCCGCAGGCACCCAGGAGGCTCTGCGCATTCCAGACACTGGACTTCCCATCCACCCACACAGCTCAGTCCGGCAGCCAACGCCACCAGCCCCATTCTCCGGAAGCACAGAAACGACCAGGAAATCACTCCAAAAGATCCGGCCGGCCCGATCCCTGGAGCTCGGCCCATCCCGCACACGCCCACTCCCCACCCCCACCCCGACTCGGCCCGGGCGGCTGGCGAAACAGGACCACCGCGATGACAGCAAAGCCCAGGTCCGCCCTGACCCAGGAACCCGCGGGGAGGGCCGTCGGTCCAGCGCCCGTCCCGCACCTGCCCCGCACCGGGCGGCATCTGCGGCGGGTCCTGGCGCGCCTGGCCACCGGCGGGCCCCTGCCTGCGCTGCCCCGCGCCCACCCGCGGCGCTGTGTCCCCGACTCTCGCCTCTCCGCGAGGGTCCACAGAGGCAGCTGCTGGGGGTGGTCCCGGATCCCGCGTGGGATCCCCGGGAACTCCGGAAACGCAGTGGGTTTCGTCCGTCTTTGTTTCCGAACCCCCGGGTGTCGGTTCTGGGAGGTTCAACTTCGGGCTCCGCGGCCACGGCGGCGAAGCGCGCCTTTTCCTGCAAAACCCCGGGGCAACCTCTCCCAGAGTGGGGACGCGCGGGCCACCGGCCGCTGCCGGGCCAGCAGCCGAGCCCAAGCTGCCCCCCCCCGGCCCAACGCCCACGCCCGCCCGACGGACCCCGGGGGCCCCGGGTCCAGGGCCTTGCGGCAGGTGCGGGGCCCGCGGGGCCCTGCCTCCCCGGCCCCGCCGCCCCAGCAACCCTCACCCCGGGCCCGGCCGCCGCCCGCGCCGCACTTACCGCCGCCCGCGCGCCAGCCGAGCCGGGAGGTCTGAGCCGCAGGAGCAGGCGGGCGGCGGAGTGGGCGGTGGGCGGTGGGAGGCGGGCGGGGGGCGGGGCCCGGGGCGGGGGCAGAGGCGGGGCCGCCGCCCAGGCTTCCGGCACCTCCCACCGTCGCGCGCGCGCGCACGCGCCGCGGCCCCTCGACCCCCGCCGCCTGGGCCCCCCAGGAGCCCGCGGCTGGCGGGCGAGACGTCTCCCCTTCCCGATCTGGCCCTGGCACGCGCGACCGCCCGGAGCCCCGACCGCCCCCCGGGTTTCCGACCCCCGGGCGCCCCACCTGCGGGCCTGGCGGACCACCTACCTCGAGCCGCAGACCCCCGCCCCTGGCGCTCGCCGCCGCCTGGGGGGCGGTCCCTGGCCTCCGCTCTCGGGTTGGTGCGTGCGGGGGCTGCCCGGCCGCCCACCCTCTGCGGGCTCGGCCTCCGAGCTCGTGGGGCCGAAGGGCGGGCCACGGAGTTGCGCGAAGCCTTCCTGCGCCGCCCCGGGTTGGCCTCTCCCATCGCGGGGAGCCCTGGAGTGGGTCACTCCTGCTCCCACGTCTGCCCCTCAGTGGGTGCCGCCTGCCGGCTCCGGCAGGGCTCTCTGGGACCGCTCTCCAGGGCGTGACCGAGTCCTGGCCGTGGGCAGGGGGCCTGCCCGATGCCGGCGGACTCACAGAGCTGGTCCAGACCCAGGGGACAGCTGCCCGCCCTGCTTCCCTAACCTGATCTTTCACGGGAGCACCGGGCCTCCAAGTGGTGGCAAGTGTGGGAAGTTGCCTGGTAGATTCTTCTTGTTTTATGATTTATTGATTGATTTTCAAAGATTACAGAGAGGGAGCCCACTCTCCAGGTGGCTGCAGTGGCCCGGGCTGGGCCAGGCTGGAGCCAGGAGCTTCTTCTGGGTCCCCATGACGTGGGCGGCGGGGTGCAGGGCCCCAAGCACTTGGGCTGTCTTCTGCTGCTTTTCCCGGGACATGAGCAGGGAACTGGATCGGAAGTGGAGCAGTGGGGGCTGGAAACAGCCCTCCGAGTGGTGGCTTTACCGCGGTGCCCGAGGTAGATGCAATTAGTGGGTGCCACCTTTCACTGTTCCGGAAATAGACAGGAAAGTGGCTCAGGCCCAGCTGCCCACCTGGGTTCTCCAAACTCAGGCTGCAAGGAGAGGCACGGGGGATCCTGGCCTGAGTCCAGGAGACCCGCAGAAGATCCGGAGAAACAGCCCTGCCAGTGCTTGCTTCTTCTCCCCTCCTTGCAACAGAACAGCAGTCGCAGACCTCAGTGTCCCCACTTACACACTGCTGCCTCAGCTTCCTGTCTCCCCCAGGGGCCGGCTCCCTTTTCCTCCCCCCTGAACACCGGCCACACCGCAGCCTGCGCTCACGGAGGGGGAGAGCTGCAGAACTCTCCCTTAATCTCCCCAAAATTGCAGAGTCTGAATTTCCAACCCGAAGCTGCTACACAAGGAATAGAAGGAAACTCGGGATCATCTCGACAGACAGACAGACAGACAGCGTTTGCCACGAGCACCCTGCGGCTGACGTCACCCTGGGTGGTGAAAGTCTGGATGAGGAAGTTCTGTGTGTGTGGCTGTCAGGAAGGCAGACAGACCAGGAGTGGGAGGAGCTCTGTGCGAGTCATGTATCTAACGAGCGCCTGGTATCCAGACTGTGGAAAGAACTTTTCCAACCCCAAAACAAGAAAACAGACCACACCATTAAGAAATGGACACTTGGGACCAGCGCTGTGGCATAGCAGGTAAAGCCGCCGCCTGCAATGCCGGCATCCCATATAGGTGCTGGTTCGAGTCCCGGCTCCTCCACCGATCCAGCTCTCTGTTATGGCCTGAGAAAGCAGTAGAAGATGGCCCAAGTCCTTGGGGCCCCGCACCTGCATGGGAGACCTGGAAGAAGCTCCTGGCTCCAAGACACTGCGGGGCTGTCACTGTGGTACAGCGGCTTAAGGCACTGCCTGTGATGCCGGCATCCCATACGAGCGCTGGTTTGAGTCCCAGCTGCTCCACTCTGTCTCGAGTGTAGTAACAGCACCAAGGCCTGTTGGTTCCACTAAGGATTTTATTATGCAGTGGGGAAGTCACACATCTAATTCACACAACACACTGGGCAAACCGATGACCCAAGGTTCCCGAAGTACCCCCCGGTGCTCCTCACGACCTGTCTTAGCCACAGAGGGCGGACATGGTGCCTCTGAGCGGGAGAATGCAGGTCTCCAAGGGCGACTAGAGCCTCAGCTTGGGGCAAGCTCAGAGCCTCGGCGTCGGGCAGGTGCAGGGCTGGCTGGGAGAGCACTCTTGCAGGAAGGTCTGAGAGCGATGGTCAAGCTGGGCCTTCTGCCCTGCCGCTCTCGCGAGAGTCTGTTTGGAGTCTCCCTGGGCCTCTCTGGCCTGCAGTTTATATACATGCTTGGGGGTCAGTGTAAGGCCGAGGAGGTCCCGAGGAGGGTGTGTGCGGGCCATGGGAGGTTCGTATCCAGTCCCTGCGGATCACCTGTGTAAGCCTAGTTCTTGTTAGTATTCTGGTGCAGCTGTTGAATTTCTGCTCCTTACAACTGCCCATCCAGGTCCTCGCTGATGCACCTGGGAAAGCAGCAGAAGATGGCCCAAGTGCCTGGGCCCTGCCGCCCACGGGGGAGACCCAGATGGAACACCAGGCTCCTGGCTCCAGCCTGGCCCAGCCCTGGCTATTGCAGCCATCTGGGGAGTGAACCAGCACATGGAAGATCTCTCTCTCTCTCTCTCTCTCTCTCTCTCTCTCTCTCTCTCTCTTTCAAATAAGTGTTTAAAAAGAAGACAGACAGACAGACGTGGCTGCTGGGAACGGACAGTTGTGCCGGTTCCATCACATCGCGAACGAACTTGACACCACCAAGCTGTGGTCTTGAGAACCACTGACCTGCTATATTTCACTTATGTCCACTCTACCGCAATGAAAGATTCGGTTAGACTAGACTTAAAATGGGCAAAGGACTGATTAAGTTTCCCAAAGATTGAAAAAAATGTATCCAAAGATCGAAAACAAAGGTTTAAACAAGTGTGTACAGGTATCTACCCTTATTCATAGCAGTCACAGGTAGAACTCACTCGAATGCCCATCAAGAAACAAGTGAGGGGGCCAGCGCTGTGGCATAGCGGGTAAAGTCACTGCCTGCAGTGCCGGCATCCCAAATGGGCGCCAGTTCAAGTCCCAGCTGCTCCTCTTCCGATCCAGCTCTCTGCTATGGCCTGGGAAAGCAGTAGAAGATGACCCAAGTCCTTGGGCCCCTGCACCCACATGGGAGACCCAGAGGAAGCTCCTGGCTTCCAATCAGCACGGCTCCGGCTGTTGCAGCCAGTTGGGGTGTGAACCAGCAGATGGAAGATTCTCTCTCTCTCTCTCTCTCTCTTTCCCTTTCTGCCTCTCCTTCTCTCTGTGTGTAACTCTGGCTTTCAAATAAAATAAATAAAACTTTAAAAAGAAAAAGAAACAAGTGATTGGGGCCCACGTTGTGTGGGGGCGGGTAAAGCATCCCATACGGACACTGGTTCAAATCCCGGCTGCTCCACCTCTGACCCAGCTCCCTGCTAACGGCCTGGGAAAGCGGCAGGAGATGGATGGCCCAAGTGCTTGGGTCCCTGCCACCCTCGATGGAGTTCTGGGCTCCTGGCTTCAGTGTGGCCGAGGCCCAGCGACTGTGGCCATTTGGGGAATGAACCAGCAAACAGAAGCCACCTCTCTCTCTCTCTGCCATTCAAACCAATAAATAAATCTTAAAAAAAAAAAAAAAAGGACCCAGTTGGTACAAACAGCCTCCATGGAAGGTGCTACGTTAACACCCAGTGCTGGTAACCGATGTTTCTACAACAGCTTTCTATTTCCAAAACATGCGCCCCGCCCCACTCCCTTCATCCCGGAAAGTGCTCCTGCTACAGAGATTCTGCCTTTGCACAGTGCGAGACTAAGGCCAGGAGGGCAAGAGGCCTGCTGGGGCTGCCCCTGGCCTTGGCCCTGGCCCAGTCCTTTTTCCTGGGGCCGCCAAGATGGAGCTGAAAGGGAGTGTGCTCCAGCGGGAGGAGAGGGAGGCGAGCCGGGTAAACCCTCAGACAGGATGCCCGGGTCAGCCCGAGTGTCAGATACACAGCCAAGAATGGCTTCAGGTGGGTGTGTCCCAAGGCCACAGACTGTCACTGAGCTGGGATATGGCACGGTGAACTTCACAGCCCCCTGGGCCTGCTGCTACTGGTGAGGCACCATCCATGGCCACCGGCACGCAGCGCGCCAGCTGGAGGCCCGGGGAGCTCCCAGGAGCTGCGGGAGACCGGCCCAGGACACCTCCGTCCTCACCGTCCTCACCAGGCCCAGGCACACGGCCCTCTGCCCAGTGGGGAATTCCCCTCTGTGGGGACATTGTGTTCTCGGGACGGAGGCCTGACCCCCTTACCCGTGACAGCCACGGGTCCTCCAGCGGGCCCCAGGGGTCCCCTGTGCACCTGCGTTTCTGTTTAACATGAAGTGCCTGGGTCCTAGCCGAGGGGGAGGCGGGAGGCCAAGGTCAGGGGCAGGAAGCAGAAGCGAGCGTTCGGGGGGCTGGGCCTGCAAGATGGCATTCTCTCGGCTCCTCACCTCGCTTCCTTCTGGCCGCAACGCACCTGCTCCACCGACCAAGACACTGAGCGCCCAGAGAGGTTAAGCAGCAGACCCAGGGGATGCGGCGAGAACAGGACTGGAAATGAGATTTCAACCATGTCCGGCGGCTTCCGGCTTTTCCACTCCCTCACTGGTGTATCCTGGATACCAGGGGCCGGAGAGGAGGAGAATTAATTAACTACCTGTGACTTAGGAACCCTCCTGGGGCAGGGGGCGGGGTGCTGTCCTTGGCCCAGATCCCCCCCCACCCCCCGCCCCGCATTCCACGAGCCGGGCGGGGGCCAGGCAGAACAGGAGCAGAGTCACCCGGTCAGCACTGTCAGGGTGACTGTGAAGTCTGTAGATGTGGCCCCAGGGGCCCAAACGGGTTCAGAAAGTTGTCAGAGGTCCGAACCCAGGCTGGGAGGCTCCAGCTGCGAAGCTCAGAGCAGTCCAGGCCTTTGGGCCCTGCAGAGCCTTGGCCTGCAGCCTGCACACGCATCTGGAGCCCCAACCCACAGGCCAGGAAGCGGCAGTTGCCTGGGGGCTAAGTGAGCGGTCAGCCGACTTCCCCCAGGCTGGCCCCTGTTGGATATCTGAGGCCGCCCCATCCCTGCCTCTTGGCCCCTCTGGGGCCCCGCAGCTGCGCCAGGGGCTGGGCCAGCCTTGCCTAGGGCACCCGCAAGCCAAGGAGCCACCTTCCCACGCGCCCTCCTCTGGGCTTGGTTCCCCTGCTGAGCTGTCTGTGTTTCCTGGAATTTGAACCCAAACACCAGTGTTTGTCCATCAGCTCCGGGGCGCCCGGCAGCAGCTGCTGGCCCCTGAAGTTCAAGGTCAGTTTCTCTTCCCGGGGCCAGGAGGAGAAGCACAGGCGGGGCTGGGGTGCAGGGAAGGCCCTGGATTGCCCAACCTGCTGAGGGCCTGGGGGGCGGGGGAGCCCCCTCTGCATTTAAGTGATGGCATGGGAGTCGCGAGCCCCTCTGGTTCCATTCCCAGCCGCAGGCCGGGGTCGGCCCCTCCCTCGCAGACACCTCTCTTTCCCTCCACGCTCTACCCGGCGTGGCCTTGGCAATGGTGTGAACCTGAGAAGGGAGGGCTCCGGCCCACAGCTATCACTGGGTTGCTGCTTGCTGGTAGCTTCCCTTCCACCAGAACAAACCACCACCACCCCACCCCTCCCGCCCCAGGCAGGCGCAGCCCTTGGCAGGACCCGTCTGCTTCCTGCTGGAGCTGTTAGTCGTAGCCACACAGCTCCCTGATAGGAAAATGGTCCCAGACAGCAAACATACTAACGACACCAACCACCAGCACCCCTTCCTGAGCTCCTGACTCAGTTTCCCCGGTCTAGAAAGGCATCAGAAGCCTCTGGACCCCGATATGATGTGAGCCCTGGTTCTCCTCTGCCCCCATCTCCAAATCACCCTCCAGCTCGCTCGCTCAGCTCCAGCCGCACAGGCCTCGCTGCTGCTCCTGCACCTGCCCCAGGACCCTTGCACTGACTGCTCCTCCTGGCAGCCCAGGTGTCGCCATGGCTCGCACCTTCCAGCAAGCTTTCACGTGAACATTGCCTTCTGAAGCAACCCCCCGGGCACCCTAGGAGTATCTGAAGCTGCACCCCGTGTCCCTCACCCCCTTGTCTTATCACCTCTGAGACAACTACTTCCCAGCTGTTACCCCACATCTGTCCCCCCACCACCACCACCTAGACTGGCAGCTGCAGGAAGGCAGGGCTCCTGTGTGCAGGTCACCGAGCTGTCCCGGACACCTAGCCCACGCCTGGCCCAGGAGTAAGTGAACGAGGACGGCACACGCACCTGCCTCCAAGCCCACAGTGCCATCCAGGCCTTGGTCCCCACAGGGTGTCCCACAAGGAGGGCAAATGCGCCGGCTCCCCTTCCCACTGACGTGCCCATGAGGCCGTGCCCCAGCCCAATTAAACACCTGGAGGCCACCACAATGAGACACCAGAGTGCAAAGGAACCCTGGGAACTCCTCCCCTCTGGGACTTCCCTCTCTCTCTCTCTTTCTCTCTTTTTTCAATTTATGTATTTGAAAGGCAATTATACAGAGAGAGACAGACAGACAGAGAGAGATCTTCTGTCTGTTGGTTCATTCCCCCAAATCCTGCAACAGCCAGGTCTGGGCCAGCTAAAGCCAGGAGCCAGGAACTCCATCCGGGTCTCCCATGTGGGTACAGGGGCCCAAGTACTCGGGCTATCTTCCGCTGCTTTCCCAGGTGCATTAGCAGGGAGTGGTTGGGAAGTCGAGCCTGCACTCCAATACGGGACGCCCTGGTCGCAAGCGCAGATTTAACCCATGGTGTCACAGCACTGGCATGGGGTAGCATCTTAACTGCCACACCAAACAGCCTCCTTCTGAAGTCTTCTCCCTCTAGAAGCTGCTACGGTTCTCATCTGACGAACGGAGACACATCCCAAAGCCAGACCCGTGGCAGGTCCGCGGCAGAAGCGAGACCTCACTGCCGCCTCCGTGCCTGTGTGTCCAGAGCCAGCGCCGACTGCCCAAAACTCACTGGCCAAGCAGGACAACCGGGAAGTCCCCCGGGCCTGGCAGAAAGGGAAGAGCTTGGCTGTCGGGGCTGTGGGGCCTCTGCCCCAAGCCCTCCAGTGACAAAGGCAGAAACCGAGGAGCAGAAAGGAGAAGTGACCGGGGCCCAGTTCGTTTCTAAATCGCAGGCAGGCTTTTCCCGGCATCATAAGCAGGTTGTGAAACCAAACAGAAACAGCGCCGCGGGTCTTGGAGCAGGCGCCGCAGGGAGCAGCAGGTGCCCTGGGCGCCTCCGTCACCCCTCCACGTCCCAGGTGCATCCAGGACGTGTAAGGGGGAATTCCACGCGGGGGAGGCACTGCGCGTGTCCTCGAACCTTGGCACTGACGGGCTGTTCACGTGACCAGGCTCGTGACAGCCCGGCAGTGGAGACAGCACCAAAGGCTATTATGAAACAACTAGGGGGATGGGGCTGTGGCCCAGCGGCTCAGCCGTCCCTGCGACACCGACATTCTGTACAAGTGCTGGTTCCAGTCCCCTGGCTGCTCCACTTCCCAGCCCCCTTCCTGCTGATGAGCTGGGGAAGGCAGCGGAGGATGGCCCAGGAGCTTGGCCCCTGCACCCATGTGGGAGACCCGGATGGAGGTCCTGGCTACCGTCTTCAGCCTGGCCCAGCCCTGGCTGCTGTGGCCACGTGGGGAGTGAGCAGTGGATGGAAGATCTTCTCTCTCCATCTTCCCCTCTCCGTCACCCTGCCTTGCAGATAAATAAAATTAATCTTTGTTAGAACAGAAGGAGCTGGGAGCAGGGGTTTGGGCCAGCAGTGAAGATACCCGTGTCTCCCCCACCCCGGATGCCCGGGTTTGATTCCTGGCTCGGGTTGGTGACTCTGGCTTCCTGCTAGTGCACCCTGGGACGCCGTGGCAATGGCTCAAGTAATGGGAGAAGTGGATCGTATTCCTGCCTCCCGGCTTGGGCCCCAAGCCTGGCCTGGGACCCCTGTGGGCATTGGGGGTTGTGAACCAGCAGATGAGAGCATCTCCCTCGCTCAGTAACTCACACTGTCTCTCTCAACCTCCACCTCTCGAATAAAGAAATTACCACGCACATACACACACACACAAATACACACACACAAACTCATCCATACACACACATCCACAGACACACACACACAAACTCATCCACACACACACATCCACACAAATACACACACATCCACACAAATACACACACATCCACACTCACACACACACACACACACAGGAGCTGGACCAGCAGTTCCTGGAAAACCCCTCCGGGGCTGCCGCACTGCCCCTAGAGGAGGAAGGGGCCGGACGTTACAGGAAGGTTAGCAAGACCCCCTCAGTGCAACACAGCAGCTGTAGGATGGGAAGTGACAGACCCGGCAGGACGTGATGCACCAGGGTGTCAGACGCCCTTCTCTGTGAATGCAAAGGGACTGCCTGGAGGAGGCGGCCCAGGGGAGTGCGGAGCCGCCCGAGGGTCATCGCACAAGCTCATCCACGCGCGTCCGGGCGCCAGGCCGCGGGGAACAACCTGTTTTTCACTGGAGCTGTGGCTAAAATAAACTTTGGAAACACTTGATGGGAAAAATATCTAAAAGAAAAGCCAGGAACGGCCAAGAGTGGCCCGACCAGGGGCGGGGGTGCAGACACCACTTTGTTTCATGCAATTCGGGGCTTTTTTTTCTTTGAAAACAATAAGCATGTATTTATTGCTTTTGCATTTAAACAAAGGCCTTTTTTAAGCCTCTTAGAAAAAATAAACATCCCTGCCTCCGTGTCCAGGAAGGGGTTCTGGCTGGCCGAGCTGCCAGCCGGCACCTGATGGGGAGAGACCGAGTCCCCAGGGGCCTCACGGGGGCCCTCGGGTTTCCCTCCCCGTGTCGGTCTCCCGCAGAAGCCCACAGGCCCAGGCCGACAAGGACGGGCGCCTGCAGGCATCAGTTTCCAGTGTCAGGAGTGGAGCAGGCGCGTGGGTCTCAGCCGTGAAGCACAGGCAGAGGCGTGGGGGCACGGCGTGTCACATGTCACATGTCCCAGCACGCGGCAGTGTCAGCGGGCGGCTGGAGGACCACAGAGCCCCGCCCAGCTCAGCGGGGGGAGGGGGCAGTTACACCCACAGCTCAGCGCTGCAGCTGTTCAGGCTCCTGTCTGTGCCCGCCCACGCTGGGAGCCACACGCACATCACGCCCGAGTTGTTCCTATTTTAATCGGTGGCCTCCCTCGTGGCCTTCCTTTGCTTTTTTTAGGATTGCTTCCCTTGGGCAAATTCCCGAAAGGGCTGGGACTCAGCCTTTCCAAGGCACTATCTGCCCCGGTGACGGGGTCTGGGACTTAGGCCGTGGTCACGGGACCGGAAACAGGGCCACCATGGCACCCGGGGGCACTCGGGTAGGGCCACCCCTTCCTCACCAACCACCGTGAAAACCTGGAACCCAGCATCGCCCAGGCAGATCTGGGAGGACGGCCATTTCCGCCCCATTTACCCCTTGCGTGGACAGGTGCGCCGTGAACCTGCCCGGTGGGCTGTGACAGGTGGCAGACTTCCAGTAAGACGATGGCCCCAGCACAGAATGCTGAGCGCGTGTGCATGGGTGGGTGGGGACAGCTCAGTGTCAGCCCTGCCTCTGGGGACACCCAGGGATCCCCACGTGGCCTGGGGTTCCTCGTGGCTGAAAAGCTGTCCCTTCCGGTCCCAGGCAGGACCCTGCATGCTTTGGGAGGGCTGGCCAGAGAGAAAAGAGCCCGGCCAGGGCTCTCCCTGGGCCCCACCTGCTCCCAGTCCCACGTCCCTACCGCCTGGGGCAGGCAGGGGGGAGGGAAGAAGAGGAGAGCACGTAGCAGCCTGGTGCTGGCCACTTGGGACGCCTGTGTCCCATTTCAGAGCACCCAGCACCCAGCACCCTGCTCCACTTCTGACTCCAGCTTCCTGCTAATGTACATACTGGTAGGCAGCAGTCCGGGCCCCCGCCACCCACGCGGGAGACCTGGATGGCTTCAGCCTGGCCCAACCTGCCCCAGCCACTGTGGGCATCTGGGACGAGAACCAGTGGACCGGAGATTTCTGTCTGTCTCTGTATCTGTCTTCGAAATTTAAAAAAAAAAAAGATGAAAGAAGGAGGGAAAAGAGGCAGGAAGACAAAGAGTAAGGAAAAGAGAAGACCCCGGCTGGGGCAAGGCGGAGAAGGGGAGGAGGAGAGAGGTGAGAGAATTGCCCGGCTTCGGGCCGATGGGGAACCCTCACAGCAGCGCCCGAGGCCAGACGACACTGTCCCCACGGAGAACGCCCCAGCAGCCCAGAACTCCATCCGGGTCTCCCACCTGGGTGCAGGGCCCCGGCGCTTGGGCCACCCTCTGCCACTTTCCTAGCCCATTAGCTGGGAGCTGGATGGGAAGTGGAACAGCCGGGACTCGAACTGGCGGCACTGCAGGAGGCAGCCTCACCTGACCCCTCCCCAGCGCTTCTTTCCAGTAAACCTTTTCGGGGACTAGATTTTCCTGTCTCAGTGATGCTGAAGCAAGCCCCTGACAGCACAGCAACATTTCATCTGGAAAATTCTACTTGGAGCCTTGAGAGATAAGGAATCTTTCTTAACGAGTGTAACCACAGAAGTGCAACACGCCAAGAAATGGGAACAGGAATTCCCGAATTCCACCCCGCATCGCCTGCCTGAGCTTACGTTTCCCTGACGACCTCATAAACATGGTTTTTTTAAAAATCTGGTTTATTGAAAACAAGCAGCTCTTGGCCAGCATCGCCCACCCTGGGGCTGAGTGCCGGTGTGGCACACAGCAGGTGCTCTGTAAAGACCTTCTCTCTCTCTCCATTTTTTTTTTTTTTAAGATGAATTTATTTGAAAGGCAGAGTTACAGAGACAGGGACCTTCCACCTGCTGGTTCACTCCCCAGATGGCTGCAATGGCTGGGGCTGGAGCAGGGAGAAGCCAGGAGCCTGGAGTTCCATCCGGGTCTCCCACGTGGGTGGGAGTGATTTGGTCAAGGCCACACCCAGCGGGGAGCTGACCCCTGAACTGAGCAGGTGAGAGCCAGGTGCCACACTCCATGTGACGAGCAGACACACACCTCCAGGTAGGGCTGGGCTGGCCTCCCCCACACCCACCTGGACACGAGCAACGTGAAGACAGATGGCACCTGGCACAGCTCCCAGGGCTGGGGTCCGGGGACCTCACCAAGCATCCGTGGCCCCATCGAAGCCTGCGAAAGACCCCTCAGCTGCTCCCCCTCCCCGAGGAGTGGCCTGGCTCACGTGTCCGGACTGCACCTGCTCTGTCCCTGCCCAGTGACACAAGCAATATTTAAGGATCATGACCCGGTGCCAGCACCCACAGCAGGCCTTGGAAAACGAGCAGTAGCCAAGACTAACTTTGAGGTCAGTGGAGAGGCAGACCTTAGACAAGGCCTCCAAATGCCATTGTCGGTAACTGTCACAGGAAAAGGGCAGAAGGCAGTGCAGGGCCCTAGGTACCATGAGAGGGGCAGTGAGGGAAGGCTTCCTGGAGGAGGTGAGGCCAAGTTGATGAATATAAACTTCTGAACCTCTTCTTATGTTAAACAATACTAATGTAGAGCTATTAATAGAAATAACCGAGTATGAGGGACAACAGCTAATGGATGACTTTGCTTGTCTCGCGTGTGGTATCTCTGTTAATGTTTACAACAACCCAATGGGCAGACATTATTTTTTAATGGATTGATTGATTGATTTCCAAGGCAGAGTGACAGAGAGATCAGGAAAAAGAGATCTTCCATCCACTGGTTCACTCCCCAAATGGCTGCACCAGCCAGGGCTGGGCCAGGCTGAAGCCAGGAGCCAGGAGCTCCCTCCAGGTTTTCTCTACTGCTTTTGCTGATACATTAGCAAGGAATCGGATGGGAACTGGAGCAGCCGGGACTCGAACCGGCATTCACACGCCAAGCCCTAACTATTACTGCAAACCCTGTGCTATAGAAGCGAGAACCTCAGGAAGGTGGGCTGATGTGGCCCAGGCAGGGACCTAGCGATGGACACCGAAGCTGGGCTGGAGCCCAGGCCCGCTGACCACAGGCTGCAGCCTCCGGCCACGGCCTTCCTGCTGTGTCACCGGAACTTGCGATCCTGACAGGCTGCCCACTGGACCCCAGCCAGGGGCACCTCCCCGCTCTAGCAGCACCCCTGACTCACAGCCCGGCCACATGACCGCGCTGAGCCCCTGCCACCAGCAGCCGCCCGTCAGCCGCGAGGGGTCTTCCGACGTTCACGGCAGGGGCCGTTATGAAAATAGCTCGGGTGGATTTAATCTGAAAGGCAGTTTGATAGAGAGACAGAGAGAGAGGTCTTCCATCCGCTGGTTCACTCCCCAGATGGCCACAATGGCCGGAGCTGCGCTGATCGGAAGCCAGAAGCCAGGAGCTTCTTCCAGTTCTCCCAGGCGGGTGCAGGGACCCAAGGACCTGGGCCATCTTCTACTGCTTTCCCAGGCCGTAGTAGAGAGCTGGGTTGGAAGAGGAGCAGCCGGGACTCGAACTGGCGCCCATACAGGATGTCGGCATCACAGGGGGCGGCTTTACCGGGCGGTCTGGCTCCAGAGCCACTCTCCACCCTATTCTGGAAGCTGCCGTGTCCCTGCCTTCAAGCTGGGCCCCTGCCACCCACGTGGGAGACCCAGAGGGTGTCCCAGGCATTTGGGGGGTGAACCAGCAGATGGGAGAGCTCTGTGTTTCTGTCTCCCTTCTGCTCTCTCTAACAAATACGATTTTAGAAAAGACGACGACGGCCCAGGGTTGACGGCGGCCAGCCGTGGAGGCTGCGGGTGAGGTGGCTCCACCCACAGGAAGTGTCCAGGACAGGCTGAGTCACAGACACAGGAAGTGGGGGGCCGGGAACTGCAGGCGGACAGAACGTCCTCCCGCGGCCCCGCGACGGCCGCACCGCTCCGCAGCGGCCTTGAACTGCACGTCGGTGGCACTGGTTTTGGAGAGAGACTGGCACTGAGGGGACCCAAGGGTGTAGGCTGCAGCTGCATGGCCACCCAGAGCCTCAGTTTTCAAATCCATAAAATGGGTCCATCCCTGGTCTCCCCATCCAGCCACACTCGCCCTCCGAGTGCGCCCCAAGCGGGAGTCAGTGCGTTCCAGAAGTCTCTGGGCTGCCTGTTCCAGGAACTGGGCAATTCTTTGATATCTGAAAAGCCTGGGCTCTCCCGGCCCACGCCGGGGAAGGAAAAAAAAAAGGCGTGGCTGCTCCCCCACACCCCCCCATGCCGCCCTCCTTGGGCTCCTGGAACCCCACCCCGTCCCCGGCAGCCGCCATGCAGCTCTGAGACCTCGGCTGACCCCTGGGACCCTCAAGCCCATGCTACCCCGCCTCCCGCCTTCACCGCCCCTGGGGGCTTAAGGGGACCTCGGGAGAGGCGCAGAGAAGTTGGCACCAGACTTGCAACATAATCCAGCCGGGCAGGCCGGGGCGGCGGGGTCCCCACAAAGAGGCGAGTGTGCGGTGGCTGGTCCACACACAATGGCCCCTCAGAAGCCGGCCCCGCGGAGCACAGAGGCGCTCTGTCCACGGGGCCGAGACAGACCCGGCTGTATTCCTGCAGGGCCTGCCCCCCCAGGCGCTGGGCCAAGATCCTGGCCGCGCAGCCTCTATTAAGTTTCTAAAATTATGCCAGCCTGGGGCTGGGGGTGAGAGCCGGGGACGCGCACACGGCGGGCAGGAAGTCCCGACCTGGCTCCCTGCACCCACGGCAGATGGCGGGGCGGCCCGGCCATGGAGGCTGCCATGGCTCCCCTGGAACTCGTGGGAGGAGTGGGAAGGCGTCACAGGGTGTCAGGAAAACTCCCAGGGGGGAACAGGGCGGCCCTGTGGCATCGAGCAGGTTGTGCACTCCACAAACCAGCGAGTCTGCCTCTCTCCAAGATGGACTCACACTGTGGACAGCGCACACAACTTCCCGACGTGACCCTTGACCTCAGCCACAAACGGCCGTCCTGAGACAGTCCAGAGCTCCCCCCACCCCATGAGCTAAATCTAAGGCAGGAGGAGGAGGAGGGAAAACCTGAGGGGGAGGGGCCTCAAGTCTGTGGCTGCCCCGCCTCGGAGGTAAGCCTTGAGCCATCAGTCTGTCCTAACTACCCCAGGCTGAAAAACCCTCTCTCGTGGATCTGACATCCGAAGTGGACTGCGGTCCTGTGCTGTTCTTGCTGGATGGACGCTCTCTCCTCCTGGCCATCCTATTGGCCCCGCCTGGGTGCCAGGGGATGGCAGAGTCTCCGGGCTGTGGGCAGACGGCAGGCCGGCTTCTCCCTGCGCCTGCACCCAGTGGTCCAGGATCCCGGCTTCCCAGCAGCTGGGGCATTTCCACAAGTGGAGAACGCAGGCCACACCAGGCTCTCCGTGCAGCGTTTGGGGACAAAACCCAGGACCCCAAGTCACATGAAGGGCCAGGCGCTTCCCCGCGTGGTGAGAGGCTGCCCACACGGTCCCAGCAGAGTGTGATTAGAAGCAAGCGGCCCTGGAGGCACAGACCTCCCTCCCCACCCTGGAAGGAATGGGGAAATCAGCCACACACGCCTGCCGCGGGAACCTCGAACTCCGGCGGGGGAGGCAGACGCCAGGGAGCGGTGGGGACTGCAGCGAACGGGAGAGCAGGTGCGGGGCAGCACCAGAGCCCACGCGGGATGCAGCCCTCGAAGCGTGTTCTATACTCAGCCCCACGTGCCCGCAGGGACCTGCTCCCTGAAACCCCGCACCGTGTGCCGGCTCCTGCCCTCCCCGCCTCTCCTCCCTGGGGGCTTCCGGGGTCCCCTGGGACCCTGGTCCCGGCTCCTGCAGGGTGCGGGTGAGACACCGAGATCCAGAGATGCCAGCGACATCCCCCAGGCTGCCGCTGCCAGCTCAGATTAAACAAGAGAAAACAAACACAGCTCCGGCTGGCTGGCCAGGAGGGGCGAGTAGAGCGAGAAGCAGAGGGGATGAGGTCAGAGGGACACGCAGGAGCCTGGAGGGGGGACCGGGGGACAGCCTGGAGGAGGCGGCCCCAGCAGTGAGCCCACTCGGGGGACACAGCTGACACCTGGGAGGGCTGGGCGCTGTAGCTGTCAGGGGACAAAGGGTAAACAGGCACGCTTGCAGACCCCAAGCCGCCGCTCCGGCCTTGGGAAAAGAAACGTGGGGGTCTCTCTCTCTGCCTTTCACATAAAAAATTTACTAATTTTTTTTAAAAAAGACATACTATTCCTAGCAAGTGAGAACTAAACCCACTAAAAGGAAAGGCATTTCCAAGCTGAGTTAGCTGGCCCCTGCGAACTCGGCGTTTCCTGTATCATTCGTTCACTTAATCCTCATCATGAGCCAAGCAGTCGAATGGTCCCGTGTCACTAAGCTGACTTTGAGCTGCGAGGGACCTAAATCCGCATCAAAGGGAATTTATTGATTCCCATTCGGAGGAAGTCCCTGGTAGGGACTTCAGGCATGGCTGGATCCAGCAGCACAAATGCCATCATCTAGCATTTCTCTCTCTCCATCTCTCGATTCTGATCTCCTGTCTGATGGCAGCATTCGCAGACAAGCACGGCCACCGGGAGCGCCGGGCCGGGCTTATCCCCACCACGTACGCGGTCCCCGGCGAAAGAGAAGACCCATTCCCCAAAGGCATCAGCAGAAGGCGCACGACTGAACCAGCTCAGCTGGGCCCAGCCATGCCCCAAGGAAAGCAGCCCAGGGACTCCTCTCTGCCCAGGACCATGAGGGCTATGGGTAATAAAACCTCGGGAGGGGGCCGGCGCTGTGGTGCAGTAGGCTAATCCTCTGCCTGCGGCACCGGCATCCCATATGGACACTGGTAAACACTGGTTCGAGTCCCGGCTGCTCCACTTCCGATCCAGCTCTCTGCTAAGGCCTGGGAAAGCAGTAGAAGATGGCCCAAGTGCTTGGGCCCCTGCACCTGCATGGGAGACACAAAGGAGGCTCCTGGCTCCTGATCGGTGCAGCTCTGGCTGCTGTGGCCATTTGGGGAGTGAACCAGTGGATGGAAGACCTCTCTCTGTCTCTCCTTCTCACTGTCTGTAACTCTACCTAAGAGGGTGGGCGGGGAGACCTGGGCCCCACCCCCGCATAAGCCCCAGTCTGACAGCAGCCTGCGCACCCAGCCCCCTCCGCCTGGCCACATGTTGTTCCTGCCGTCCTGTGGGACCCGCTTGGCCACGTCTGTCCCGGCCCTCAGACTGTGTGACCACGCCTTCCCCCTCGGGACCGGCTGAGCCCCCTGCGATCCCACTGGCGAGGACGCCCTGCCCCCGGCACGAGCGCTGCCCGGGCTCACCCCCCAGTTCTCTGCTCCGGGAAGCCGAGCCCCACATTCAGCCAGCTCCGCTCGCAGAAGGCAGGGTTGCAAGCCATGGCCAGCGTCTCCCAGCCGTCCCCACCACGAGCCCCGCTTCCTCAGCCTGCGGGCACTCGCTCTCACCCACACAGCCAACAGACACCATGTGCAAATCAGAGGCTAAGCCTGCTTGCCACTTCCACCCTCTCCCTCGTCACAGGAGTTGTTTGTTTGAAAGGCAGAGCTGAAAGCAGTAGAAGATGGCCCAAGTCCTTGGGCCCCTGCACACGCGTGGGAGATCCGGAAGAAGCACCTGGCTCCTGGCTCCGGATCGGCGCAGCTCCGGGCGTTGTGGCCATCTGGGGGGTGAACCAGCGGATGGAGGACCTTGCTCTCTGTCTCTGCCTCTCTCTGTAACTCTTTCAAATAATAATAATAATAATAATAATAATAATAATGGCACAGTTAGAGAAAGGAGAGATACAGAGAGATCTTCCTTCTGCTGGTTCACTCCCCAAAGGGTCACAACAGCCAGGGCTGGGCCAGGCTGAAGCCAGGAGCCTGGATCTGGGTCTCCCCTGTGGGTGCAGGGGCCCAAGCACCTGGGCCACCATCTACTGCTTTCCCAGGTGCACCAGCAGGGAGCTGGTTTGGAAGCAGCGAAGCCAGGGTTCGAACCTGCACTCAGAGATGGGATGCTGGTGCTGTAAGTGATGGCTTTACCCGCCCTGCCACAGCGCAGGGCTCTCCAGCGTGACCCCCTTAGCAGGCTGAGACCGGCACACAGGGAAGCCAGCAGCCCCCTCCAGGATCACACGAGGGAGAACCCAGGCCCCCCGCTGTGGAAGGGAAGAGGACTCGGAAGACGGAACCGCTGCTGGGAGGCGCTTGCTGGGCTGTGTCAGCCATTTCTGCAGATCGCCCTCCTGGCGAGGCTCGCTCCCTGTGGGACGTGGCCAAGAGGAAGGCCCTGGCGATGTGGGGGTGGGAGAGAGGAAGAAGAAGGCCCTGGCGATGTGGGGATGGGAGGGAGGAAGAGGAAGGCCCTGGCGATGGGGGGGTGGGAGGGAGGAAGAGGAAGGCCCTGGAGACGTGGGGGTGGGAGGGAGGCCACACCCTGGACTCTGAGATGTGACCACCATGTCTGCTGGGACCACCACTCAGGGCACCACTTGAAGCCACTTCCCCGTCTCGGGGTCGGCTCCTGGGGAAACCAAGTCTGAGCCAGGAAGCCCCGAGTTCGAACAGCGCTGTGGGCCGAAGAAACACGCTGACGGAGCTCAGAGCCAAAGACAGACATTCGCCTTTCTAACCATCCAATCACTCAGCAGCAGTCAAGACCTCCTGCAATGTGCCCAGGGCGTGGGGGCCGGCTGTGCACAGTGGCCGACACGAGCCACGGACCTGACCTCTCGGAACGCCATCGGATCCTGACCCTGCGAGGCAGGAAATGCAATGACACCCATTGTACAGATGAGACAATGGAGGCCCAGAGAGGGTGCACGAGCTGCCCAGGGCCACACAGCTAGGCAGTCGCCAGCAGGATTCAAACCCAGGACTCCAGGTTCCATACTGTTCGCCACTTCCCCGGAGATGAGGCTGAACAGAGGGCTGGTTCCCATAAATGCAATGAAATAGCTTCCCGATACCGGTGAGAGGGGTCCATGACTGTCCTTTTTTAAAAGACTGATTTCTTTCTTGGGCTGGTGCTGTGGCATAGTAGGCTAAGCCACCGCCTGCAGTGCTGGCATCCCACATGGGCGCCAGTTCGAGTCCCGGCTGCTCTGCTTCCAATCCAGCTCTCTGCTGTGACCTGGGAAAGCAGTGGAAGATGGCCCAAGTCTTTGGGCCTCTGCACCCATGTGGGAGACCTGGAAGAAGCTCCTGGCTTTGGATCAGCCCAGCTCTGGCTATTGCAGCCATTTGGGGAGTGAACCAGTAGATAGAAGACCTCTCTCTCTCTCCCCCTCTCTAATTCTGCCCCTCAAATAAATAAATAAAATCTTTTTAAAAATTTATGTATTTATTTGAAAGGCACATTTACAGAGAAAGAGGTCTTCCATCCACTGGTTCACTCTCTAGATGGCCACAGTGGACAGGGCTGGGCCAAGCCAAAGTTGGAAGTCAGGAGCTTCTTCCAGGCCTCCAACATGGGTGCAGGGGCCCAAGCTTTTGGGCCGTCCTCTGCTGCTTTCCCAGGCACATCAGCAGGGAGTTGGATCATAAGTGGAACAGAGGAGACTTGAACCAGCGCCCACATGGGATGCTGGCATCGCAGGCAGAAGCTTTACCCGCTACACCACAGCGCTGGCCCTGGCCCCAAAGAGAAGAAGGAGAATTTTCTACCAGGCTGGTGAGCCGGGAGCCATCCAGTGGATGGATGGAGCCCACCCAGGAGGAAAGCCAACACAGTGGCAAGCAGAGCTAAGAGATGGAGAAAACTCCCCTGCACCTGTGCCGGCCCCTGGATCCAGCAACGCCTGAAGCTGTCAGACTGCCCACTCTCCAGGGACACACAGCAACACATTCTGCTTTGGCTACAGCCCAGCTCGGTCGGGTCCTGTTAGGTTCAGTCTTCCGTTATCAGTCCAGACTATTGCAGCAGACTTGGGATAAAAAAGAAAACCCAAGGCCACTGAATTCCGCTGGCCCAAGGCAAACACAGCCCCGAGGAGGAGCACAGACACAATCGCTCTTTGAGGGGGGCGGAGGGAGGGGAAAATACTTCCCATTCCTCGGTAATGACTCAGTGGGCAAAACAGGGCCAGGATCATTTCTCAGGCCGCTTATCCTGCCTGGCAACGGTGACTCATCCCAGCCCCGGCCAGTCTGAGCCTGCCAGGTCCCCTGGTGCTCCACACTGGGAGCCTCCCCAGGGCTCACAGTGTCTCCTCCCCACCCCCGCATGCGGTCCCTGCAGCGGGGGTTTTTCTAGAAGTCTTGGGGCATCCAGCCCAACTCAGCACGCAACAGGCGCATGTGTCCCTCCTCACCCAGGCCGGCCTGGCCCGCAGGAGCTCAGGGACCAGGGGAGGCAGCAGAGGGCTGAGAAGACGAACCCGGAGGCTGAGCCGAGGAAGTGAGACTTTTTTTGCAGGACACGGAGGAGAGCCGGGAAGACACGACGCCGGAGGAGTCAGACATGACCTCATCCCAGCTCCCGTGCTGGGGAGGCAGTCTGAGCTGGGGGTCCTGGTGCCCGCGGCTTTCCGAAAGAAAAGGCGTGCTCTCGAGGGAGCACCAGGAAGTAAGATGGGGCGGTAGGAAGGAGCTGAGCAAGCAGGGGTCCCCGCGGGAGAGCGACTTGGCTGCACCCCGGGGCAGCTCTGCGTGGGACCTGGGCTCCGGCACCTCCCCATCTGCCCCTCTGGGAGGCTCAGCAGCCAACAGGCACAGCAGCCGGCCCCTCCCTGCTCCCTCTGGGCCAAGCACCTGCACACAGGGAAGTAGCTCAGCCAGGAGGTGCAGCTGGGGGGCACTGGGAAGCACTGTGGGTGGGCGCCCAGGGCTCTGGGCGGGGAGGGCACCTGGAGCTAGCTGGGCGTGACCCCAGGCTCCCGGATCCACAGGTGCACAGCGCCCCGGGGGAAGAAGACTCCAGGGGAATCCTGTGCCCAGAGGAGCCCGGCAAATCCTGGTGTCTTCCTGGACCTGCTCTGCATCCACGGATTCGGGCTGGCTCCTTCCCATGGAGGCTGGGCGGGCACACGGAGAAGTCAGCCGAGACCAGGCACGCACCAGCTCCGCGTCTGAGAGTCCTGGCTTCTCCTGCCCCTCCCCCCAGCTCCTCTGGAAACAAGAGCACCCCGCCGGTCTGAACAGCAAAGTGGGGGTCCCTCCTGAGGAGCAGCCCGGTAGAAGGTGGAGTCCGGCCTTGGCCTTGAGCAGAGGTACTGCTCTCTCTGAACTTGCTGCAGGCACTTGAACTCATGGCTGCTGACAGTGAGCGGGCAGGCCACGGAGGAGCAAGGGCTGGCTACGGGTGCCACGTGGGCTTGGGGGCTGCCATCACAGCGCCCCCCAAGGCCTGGCCGGAAGCTTCCTGGGTGCCATGTGGGCTTGGGGGCTGCCATCACAGCGCCCCCCAAGGCCTGGCCGGAAGCTTCCTGCCTCCTCCCACTTCCACTGACTCCAGGCCCCTCTGCCCCTCTCTGCCTCCCTGCGCACAGCCCCTC
The DNA here is from genome assembly GCF_033115175.1 of Lepus europaeus. Taxonomy (NCBI): domain Eukaryota; kingdom Metazoa; phylum Chordata; class Mammalia; order Lagomorpha; family Leporidae; genus Lepus; species Lepus europaeus. The sequence goes on from NC_084847.1 coordinate 9,411,314, forward strand.
CTGGTGCTCGCTGCCTTCTACAGGCCACCTGTCACTGGACATCTGCCAGGGCTCCATCCTCGAATGTGGCCCTGTTCACGGCGGCTGGCGGTCTAGACTGCAGGTGTGGGGGCGGGGCGGGGGCCGCTAGCCACTGGCCGCTGGGCAAGAGGGACGCAGAGGCCTGGCTTGATCAAGTAGAGGCATGGAGGTGACAGAGCAGGGAGACAGGGACAGGGTGCCTGCGTCACCAGCCCAGGGCAGACCCCGCAGCCACGCCTGGAGGGAGCCGTGCCAAGGCAGGTGAGGGCTGCTGGCCGTGCTCCGGGCCCCAGGCAGAGCTGCTCTGCTCCGGTTCCCCAAACGCCACGGGCTCGGCCGCCTCTGCCCTGGAAAAGCCAAATGCCTAGAATTCCGCAGGAATTCCCAAGGAGGTGCCCGCCCGCCCACCCGTGGGGGAGAAGCAAAGCCAGGCTCTGGTGGCCACAGGAGCTGTCACTCCAGACCGGGTGTGGGGTCCTACACGCCCAGGACCCTCAGGAGCACCCCCCCCCCAATCAGTGCATCCCCATACACGCTGTGCGCCGGAACCAGACAGGCCTGGGCACACACACAGGTGTGGAGGCGCCCCCTCCCCTTCCTGTGCACACCTCGTGCAGGTGAACGAGCTCCCCATGGTGCCTCCCGCCCACGGGAACCCAGCGCCGCCCCACGGAAGCAAGCCTGCAGGGTTCACACTGCGGCTCTGCAGCCCCAGGCAACTGACTCAGCCTCTCTGGGCCTCCGGTTCCTCATCTGCAAGGGGGCTGACGACACTGCTCACTGGGTGCCACGCACCAGGCAAGGCAGGGCTGCCAGAGTGGCTTTCTCTTAAACTGTGTTTATTGGCAAGGCTGACACATGGGAGGAACTAACGAAAACTCACACGCAAACAGACGCGTGAGAACATGTGTGCAGAGACACAGACACGCAGGTACCTATGCACACGCTCACACAGACGCACACACACACAGAAGATGACAACATGCACGCGATCACGCGTGGGCGCAGGCACGCAGTGAGGAGCGCAAACACCGCCCACCGAGCGCCGCACAGACCCTCGGGCCCCCACGTCAGAGCGCTGTTCGCGGCTCCCCGCTCCCCACCTTAGCGCTCAGTGGGTCCAGAACACGTACGGGCACAGCCGTGGGGAACAGAGCCGCGTCTCGTTCACACACAGGCGGTTTCTGTCTGTCTCACCACAGACCACCCATAGCACCCACTTCAAGGAGGAAGTGAGGCTCAGCACCCCAGCCACTGGCCGAGGGGAAAAGGCTGAAAGCCAGACTGCAAAAGCCCCACCGCTCAGGGCCCCCAGGGACCCCTGCCGGCCCATCCCCCATGCGTCCACAACAGAGCCTCCCTCTGCCTTTTTTTTTTTTTAATCAGAAGAAGGCTCGCCCCTCTTCTTTCCATTTATTTGAGAGGTGGGGGGGGGGGGAGAGAAGTGCTCCCATCTGCTGGTCACTCCCCAGACGCCTGCGACAGCCAGGGCTGGCCTGGCCTGAACCTGGGAGCCTGGCGCTCCACCTGGGTCTCCCACGCGGCTGGCAGGGGTGCACGAGCCCCCACCCGCGGCCTCCCAGGGGTGCCCAAGCGGAGGCTGGAGTGGGGGCCAGAGCCAGGCATCGAGCCCAGGCAGCGAGACGCAGGCGTCTTAACCACGAGGCCAAACGCCAGCCCCAGGGAAGGACACCTTGGACCCAGGACCGGGGCCCAGTTGGAGTCTCCAAGCCGCTGCTCCGGGCAACCAAGCCCCACCTGCAGCTCGGATTCAGAGCAGCACAAGTGGGCGAGGTGAGAGGAGGCTGGCGAGGGCAAGGCCGGGTCCCCCTCCTCCCTGGGAAGCGGCATCCTCACGAGCCTCAATGGAGAAAGGCCCGTGGCCCGCTGCCCGCTGCCCGCTGCCCACTGCCCGCTGCCTGCTGTCCACCGCGGAAGCTGAAGAGGCAGCCTCCCTGGAGCCTGCCCCACCCGGAACAGAACAAGAGGCAGGGAGAGCCCTCAGTGCAAGAGGCAGAAGGGGCTGCAAGGGTGGCCTAGCAGGTAAAGCCACCCCATATGGGCGCCGGTTCGAGTCCCAGCTGCTCCACTTCCAATCCAACTCCCTGCTAATGGCCTGGGAAAGCAGCAGAAGATGGCTCATGTGCTTGGGTCCCTGTCACCCATGTGCAAGACCCGGATGGAGCTCCTGGCTCCTGGCTTCAGCCTGGCCCAGCCCTGGTTATTACAGCCATCTGGGGAGTGAACCGGCAGATGGAAGACCTCTCTCTCTCTCTCTCTCTCTCTGTCTCTCTGTAACTCTGCCTTTCAAAAAAATAAATAAATAAAGAAGGATAGATGGTTAGAGGGATGACTGAACAAAACGCATGAGTGGTTAGGGAGAGGGACACAGGGTTAGGGGTGGTGGGATCAGGGGCTGGATGGGTAAATGATTAAGCAAAGACGACACTATGCTATCCAGAGGTGGGCACCTGGGTGCTCACTGCACAGTTCTTACAACGTGCCTGCACATTTGGATATTTCCACAAAAAAAAAAAAAATCGTTTCCCCCATGTGTTATGAAAAAAAGAAGAAAACCACAAAAGGACATTCAAAGTGTAGGCAAAGACAGACTCGTCCGACAGAATCCTTCAGGGTCCTAATCACACCCAGATTATCCAAAGAAGGAAGCAAAAGAGCTCACGAAGCGGACGCAACCCAGGTGCAAACGGCCGCACCGCGACCTGACGCTGGGTGTGCATTTGCACGGCTGTTCGGGTACACCCCCATTCCAAAGCCAAGGCCTGGGTTCCAGTCCAGACTCTGCTTCCGGTCCCGGCTTCCTGTAAGGCACGCCCTGGGAGGCAGCAGGAACGAGGGAGACCCACACCGAATCCCTGGCCCCCGGCTTCGGCCTGGCCCAGCCTCGGCCGTGGCACGCGCTGGGGGAGCGCACCAGCCAAGGAGACATCTCTGAGCATCTGTCTCCCCTCTCCGCTGAATGAGCAGGTAAAGAAGGTTCCTCCAGGAGGAAGTCCAGCGCCCAGAGCTGCTCCCCTGGGAGGAGAGGTGAGGCTCTGGGCCGGCCGCAGCACTGGCTTTCTGCACCCCGCCCCCAGGGCTCCAGGGTCACCGCTGCTGCTGGGGGTCCAGCCAGCGCCACTGCCTGTGTGAGCGCGTCCCAGGGAGGGCGCGGTCAGACCCTAGACCTTTGCAAATCAAGTCGAATTTTCGTACCCTACGTATTTTTAGAAGGACTTCTCCACTGCAAATCAACAGAAGTGACACCCAGCTATCTCTTTACAAATACGGCTGGAGGGGTCCAGAGGGGGTCCCTGGGAGCTGGCCCCGCCCTCCTGCCTGTTAAGGATCTTTGGCTCCTGAGCAGGACTTCCTGCTTGCAGACGGGCCCCAGACACGAGGCACCGCGTGATGCGCCCTATGAGCCAAGGCCCTGGGGAGGATGGGCCTGGGGTGCCGTCTGCTCTCTCTGCTCCCGACTGACGAGAGAGGAGACCCTGCCTGGCAGGCCTGAGCCCTTGTCTGTCTTGTGTGCCTATCTCAAACACGTGCTGCCACTGAACAAACAGGGTCTCATCTCATCCCACACCATCCCAGCACGCCGATAAGGAAACAGAACAGAGAGGTGAAGTGACTGGCCCAACGTCACACAGCTCGGGGCCCAAACTCGGAAGCTGGGGCAGCAGCCCAGCTTCGGACCCTGGACCCTGCGCCACCCCAGGAACACACTCAGCAAGGGAGGGCGCTGGGCTGCCGGCCGGCACACTCCCGCTTCTACCCGGGGCCTGGCCCCACGTGTCCCCCACTGGGAGGGGCCGCAGCCCCCACCAGTCACCCTGGAAGCCCCTCAGCACCCCCTGCCTCGCAGCGCCCCCGCCTCTGTTCAGACCCCAGCCTCAGCCCCTCGGTCTGTAACCGGGCCCTTGCTAACACTGGGCCACCTGGACCAGGTCACGTGGCCGCCCTGTGCCTCAGTCCCTCATCTGCACAGTGGAGAGGAGGACTGGGCTGTGCGTGCAGGGCGCAGGAGGTTGGCCGGCTGCTCTCTGTTACCATAGCAGGCGCCTAAACAGGCCCCGGCAGCGTGCACTTCCTCTCCTTCTGTCGTCCACCAACTGTTCTCTCTCCTCTCTCACACATGTGCACACACATGCACACTCATGCATACATGTGTGGGTGCACGCATGCATATACACATTCATGTACACACATGCAGGCACATATACACATGTTTATACACACATGGACACACATACACAGGTATACACACACGTGGACACACATATACACATGTATATACACGCGCGAACACACACATATGCACATGTATACACACATGGACACATACACACATGCATATACATACGTGAACATACATATACACATGTATACACACGTGGACACATACACACATGTGGACACGCATATACACATGTATATACACACGTGGACACACATGCACACTCATGTACACACGTGGGCACACGTATACACATGTAGGCACACATACACATGTATACACATGCATATACACAAGTAAGCACAATATCTACACATACATGCCACACATATACACATGCGTATACACACATAGGCACACATCTACACACACATACTCACACATGCACACACGTGGGTGCACACATACACATGTATATGCACACACGACACACATAATATACGCATGCAGACACCCATGTATACACATGTGCGTACACACATATGCACACATACACACATGCACACACGTGTTTATACGCTCATATACACACATACCTATACACACATGCAGAACACACACATGTGCACAATGCATGTGTACACATGTGTGAGCGCTCATAGGCACACACATACATGTACACACACGTGGACACGATACATACATGCAGGCACACATGCATACACATGTAGGCACACATATGCACATGTACACATGTACATACACACGTGGACACACACATATACACACATGCACACACACAGTGACAGAGCACACGTCCAGAGTCCCTGGCACAGACTGAGCCACGTCCAACACTTGCCGTCGTCACCGTGCCCTGTGTCCCGAGCTGAGCACAGTGCACAGGACACGCCAGGCCCACAGCAAATGTCTGGGGGCCCAGAGAATGGCTTTATGGGCAGATCCGACCCAAACCTTCCCTGGCCATGACCCGACACGGCTCTGAGGAGGAAGCACAGACTTCCGAGGCTGCCGCAGGAGCCCAAACCCTCCGCCAGACCACTGAGCTCCGTGACCTTCCTAGAGCTCAACCCCAAAATCTACATCATGCCCCAGGGCCTTTGCACATTCTGTCCCCTGCCCGGAATGTTCTTCCTCCAAACCCTGCACAGCCGCTTCCTCCGCACACTGTAGGACTCAGCCCCTTGCAACCTTCTCACGTGGCCCCCCCGCCCCCCCCACCATCAGGGCAGGTCACTGCACGTAGTCCTCACCCCTCGTGGCCCCCCTGCCCCCCCCCCCACCATCAGGGCAGGTCACTGCACGTAGTCCTCACCCCTCGTGGCCTGCACAACCATCTGCTGGTTCCCTTGCCTCTGGAATGTGCACCACGCGAGGGCCGTGGCCTCCGTGGACACTTGTGGCTGGCACAGCGTCCGCACCTCTAGGTGCTCGCCCCGTGTTTGTGGAGTGACTGCATGTGCGCCTCGGTCACTCTCATGAATGAACAAACGAATGAGCGAGCTCTCGTCCTGACACTCACTCCACGGCCTGGGAGACCATGGCTCGGAGACGAGGTGACGTCACTGACCTCAGGGTGGGCAGCAGGGCCAGAGCTGCCCCCGCGACGGGTGTTACTGCTGGGAAAGATGGCACAGAAACTCCAGCGCCTGCCGGAAGCTCCCTCTCTGGTTTGCCACCAGTCCCCGCGGCAGCCCAAGGAGCCACCAACCCCAGCCGTCAGAGCCGCGGCTGCCCTCGCACAAGACCTGGGAGGAGGCCGGGATGCAGGTGTGGGACACGGATCCCAGTAGCCGAGTCACAGCCACAGCTGGGCAGGTCCCATGCAAGCCAGGGAGGGCCTCGTCCCTCGTGGGGAGGGGAGAAGGCAGTGACCCCCATGGCAGGGGACGATCTGGGCCTGCCTGGGGAGGCCGAGGTCGGGTGGAGAGGAAGCCGGGGCGGAGGCGGCAGAGCGGGGTTCAGTGGCACAGGCGGGGTACAGCGTGGGGTGCAGGTGCAACCTAAGGGGGTGACTCTGAGCCGCCGAGATCTGAGAGGAGGGAGGGAGTGAGATGTGCGGATGCCTGGGGCCAGCAAGGGAGGTGGGGAGTGCGTGAGCCCATCCACAGACAGGGGGGACACGGGGAGGGGGTGAGTGCGGAGCCCAGAGCCTCTGACTCAGGACACACGGCCAGGCACGTGGCGGCTGCCCCCTAACCCACTCCTAACCCTGGTGACGCCCCTCCCACCCTCTGTGCCTCCTCTGGGACCTGGCGGGAACTTTGTCACCAGCGGCACCAGGAAAGCACTCCTCAGCAAAGCCACACAAAAGCCAGGTTCCTGCGTGCTGTGGGGAAGCCCCGGCCACACAAGGGGGTCCTGGCCCTCGCTACGGTCCCTGTCCCTGTCCCTGCATCACACCCCCCCCCCCAGTAAGTGAACGGCTTCAAAAGGCCACCAGTCCTCCGCAGCAGACCCACGGGAGGAGGGCCCAGCGGAGCGCAGCCGACACCCAGAGTCCTGGCGTGACCGACATGGCTGCCGCGTTGTGGGGGCCCGGGAAGCAGCAGGACACGGTGGCACCGGCAGGACCCCAGGGCGTCTTGAGCAGAGGGGTGAAAGTTGAGGCTTCCGGGCCTGCCCCACTGGCCTTTCTCCTCCCTGGTTCTCATCCCCTGGGACCCTGGCCCCAGTGGGGGGAGGTCAGTGTGGGGGCCAGGGCAGAAGGGGCCAATGGCAGAGCCAGGTTCCCAGCAGGCTGGGCCACGCCATCACCGGCCTGGGCGCCCAAGTTCCTGTGGATGCATGCAGGGGCCTGCAGCAGTACAAGCTGGGGGTGCACATGCACGCACACCACACACACGCGTGTGCAACACAGACGTGCTGGGGGAGGATGCCTGGAGTGCGAGGGACAGAAATGCACCCTGAGCCAGTGCGCACGTGAAAGGGAAGGGACTGGGGCACTGTAAGGTCTCCCACCAGGCCCTGGAGGTCACGGTTCTCCCTGGTGTCAGCTCCACAGCCAAACCATCCGGCCCCACTGGCAGCTGCACCTGTGCTCATCCTATCACACCCCCCTTTTTGGGTCCTAACTGGCAAAAATCCCAGGGAAGCCTTCTGATTGGCCTGTCTTGGGTCACAGGTGTGCACCCCTGAACCAATCACTGCATGCCTCATGGGCGGTTACCAGGAGCTGAGCAGCCATGTGCGGGCGGGCTTAGAAATGTGTTGCCTGACTGGCAACTTTGTAACTCAATTTCCTCATCCACAGAGGAGGAATAACAACAGAACTACAACTGTTAGCTGTCGTCCCATGCTGGAGCGCTGGTTCAAGTCCCGCTGCTCCACTCCGATCCACCTCCCTGCTACTGTACCTGGGAAGGCAGCCGAAGACGGCCCCAGTGCCTGGGCACCTGCCACCTGCATGGGAGGCCCAGATGGAGCTCTAGCTCCTGGCTTCCACGGCCATCCGGGAAGTGAAGCGGCATACGGGAGATCTCTCTGTCTCGGTCTTTCTGCCTTTCAAATCAATACATCTTTTTTTTTTTTTTTTTTTTTTTTAATTTTTGACAGGCAGAGTGGACAGTGAGAGAGAGACAGAGAGAAAGGTCTTCCTTTGCTGTTGGTTCACCCTCCAATGGCCGCCGCGGTAGGCGCGCTGCGGCCGGCGCACCGCGCTGTTCCAATGGCAGGAGCCAGGTGCTTCTCCTGGTCTCCCATGGGGTGCAGGGCCCAAGAACTTGGGCCATCCTCCACTGCACTCCCTGGCCACAGCAGAGAGCTGGCCTGGAAGAGGGGCAACCGGGATAGGATCGGTGCCCCGACCGGGACTAGAACCCGGTGTGCCGGCGCCGCAAGGCGGAGGATTAGCCTATTGAGCCGCGGCGCCGGCCTTCAATACATCTTTTTTAAAAAGAACATGTTCACAGCCCGAGAGAAACTCCACGCCCATCAGCTGCTGCCCCCACCCAGCCCCCCTCTGTCCCCCAAATCTCCCAGCTCCTCGGAGCCACTGCGCTCCCTCCTGTCTCTGGGTCTGCCTGGCCGCACATGAGTGCAGTCCTAGGTGACCTTGTGTGCTGGCCGCTTCCGCCCAGCCTGGCTCTGTCAGGGTGGTCACTCTGGAGCAGCACCCCACCGTGCGGGCTGCTGAGGCACCACCTTGCCAGCAGGGACTCCAGGTGGAGAAAGCACACTTACACCCCCCACCACCACCACCGTGAGACTCTGGGCTGAAACCATGACCTAAAGCACTCGGACAACAGCAGTCCCCTGCATCGCACTGGGCAAAGCGGAGAAGCCCCCTAGCATGACCGCTCCAGCTTAAAAACCGACTGCACCTGGGTTAATGGTAACATTGTAATTTGTCTCTGTCCTACATATGATTTAGGCCAATACCTGGATTCGTGTCAAGATTATAATTGAAATTGTTAAGATTGTAACTGGTATTGTTAAGATGATAATTGGTATTGTTAAGGTTATAATTGGTATTAGTTTCGCATAGCCTTAAGGTTAGCTAGACCCCAGTAACCACGTATTCCCCTCCCGATGTTGTGGTTTTTGCTTTTATCAACCCTGTTGCTTTGGGCTTCGGGGTGGAGAGTTCTTTAGGGCAGGAGCCTGCTCTCCACCGTGGCAATAAAGGAGCGTCAAATACTGTCAGAGTGTTTGCACCTGCTGGGGTACAACACTGCCACATCCTTCATCTAGCCCCGGCAGGCAGCAGGGGGTCCATGGCCCCTCCCCAGGTCTCACGTGAGTGTGGTGCACCTGTCACCATGGGGACAAACGCTGGGAACATCAGAGCTCAGGAGATGAAGCCCCTGAGTATGGCATGCGGACAAGAGAGGACTCGGAACGGGGGACATCAGAAGGTGGCGGAACAAAGTCTCTCTCTCTGGGCACCTGCACCCCCCCATGTCTCCTGCTTCCCTGGGGCAGGGCAGAGAAACCAGGAGCCCTCTCCCCAGTGCCAGCCACAAAGCCTTCCTGCCTCCTCCCACATAAGAAGAAATTCTCCAATGTTCCTTGCTTGATAGAAAGTCCCAGCCCACTCCGGGCGCAAGGGCTGTCCCTCGGAGGGGCTAAGAATCCAGACAGGCAGGCCAGCTGGGCCTCCTCCCTCAGTCTCTCACCACCAGCCACGCCCTTCTGTCAATCACAGGGCTATGGCACTGTCCGTCATCATCAAACCCACTCAGGAAAAGGAAGACGCGCCCGGGTCTTCACACCTGGCTTCCTGGAGGCTCCCAGGCCACGCTCTGTCGCGCTTCTCCCTTGGTGACCCATCTTCCATCACCTGAGTGTCAGCCACGGACATAGGGCCTGTCTGTCCCACGTGACTCTATTCCTAACAGAATTTTCTCCAGATGGCCTCATCTTGTGTCCAGAGCTGGGTTCAAATTAGAGGTAGAAAGCTAGGGTTGTGGCTGCTGGCCGCTGGTCAGGAGGGGACCGTTGGGTGCCCCTTGCGTTCCCACAGCCCTCCCCTGGGCATCCCATGGCACCCGCTGCAGGGAGAAGCCTCACTAGATTGGTGGCTGCACCCTAAGACCCACTCCATCGCCCCCACCCCCGCCCCCACCTTCAGTCAGGGCCGGGCTGGGAATGGTGAAAGCAGGCGCCTGTTCCTGAGGGGCACTCCGAGGACTCCAGGCCCACACTCCCGGCCTCTGCGGTCTCCCTGCACCCGCACAGACCCCGGAAGCTCAGGTTCCCCGGGAAGGCATGCACTGGGGGGTGCGGACATGCAGATGGCCCCTGGGGCAGTCCCTTCCTGCTCTCCGGGCTTCCGAGTGCCTGACCGTAGTTAGTGAGGTTAGAGCAGAGCCCAGGCCAACGTCCCGGCTTCTGTCCAAGGCCGCTCCCCCCACCCACTGTCCCCCCCAACCCCGCCCCGTGCCCACTGCACGGCAGCAGCGCCCCCTTCCGGACACTTAACTCTTGCGCCCGGCGCCGCACATCTCCTGCTCTCTGCCTCCCCCTGCAGGCAATTGTGGGAAGGGTGGTTTGATTGAAACGTGGCACCAACAGGGACATCCGTTTCTAGACCTGGATCCTGTCTTTGCCCTAAATCCAAGCATTCGCTGCTCCTTCGTGCATCCTGGGTTCCTGCATACAGTAAGTCCTGCATGCATGGATTCGAACAACCACAGGGCAAGAAGAAAACATTTTAATTGCAACTGTACTGAATATGCACTTTTTTCCTTGTCAATATTCCCTAACCCGCTCAGCACACTTAACTAAAATTTACACTATACTAGCAGTTCTAAGTGATTCTGAGATGGTCTGCAGTACATTGGAGGAAATGCACAGGTTATTTGCAGACACGATTTTTTTTTGAAGAGTTATTTGGAACACAGCGTGCCAGCAACACAGGGAGAGACAGAGACGAGAGATCTCCCATCTGCTGGTTTACTCCCCAAATAGCCACAACACACAGGGCTGGGCCAGGCTGACCCCAGGAACCTGGAACTCCATGTGGGTCTCCCAGGTGGGCGGCAGGGGCCCACTTGGGTCGTCTTCCGCTGCTTTCCCAGGTGCATCATCACGGAGCTGGATCGGCAGTGGAGCAGCCAGGACTCAGCGGGTGCCCTGATGTGGGGTGCTGGCATCTCAAGGAGCAGCTCAGCTTCCCACACCATGGTGCTGGTGCCCATGATGCTGGATTTTTAAAATATTTATTTATTTATTTGAGAGGCAGAGTTACAGACAGAGAGAGGGAGAGTCAGAAAGAAAGGTCTTCCATCCGCTGGTTCACTCCCCAAATGACTGCAATGGCTGGAGCTGGGCCAATCCAAAGCCAGGCACCAGGAGCTTCTTCCCAGTCTCCCATGCAGGTGCAGGGGCCAAACATTTGGACCATCTTCCACTGCTTTCCCAGGGCACAGCAGAGAGCTGGATGGAAGAGGAGCAGCCGGGACAGGAACTGGCACCCATATGGGATGATGGTGCTGCAGGTGGAGGCCTAGCCTACTATGCCACAGCGCCACCCCCGTGATACCGTTTATACAAGGAACTTGAGCATCCTTACAGTTGGTATCTACAGGAGGGGAAGGTTCTCCTGAACAAAGCCCCCAGGGAAACTGAGGCACCATGGGACTAACTTCACCATAACCCTCTGCACTGCCCGCTTTGCGCTGATTCTGGGCTGGGCGTTCATCTGCTATTCCTGCTGCCTGGCCTCTGTCCAGTGCTTGTCCAAGATGCAGCCAAAACACCCCACCCCTGGGAAACCTCTCCTTCGCACCCCTGTCCAGCCCAGAGAATGGTCCCTCCTCCTCCTCCTCCTCCAGGAAGCCACCCCGACCACGCCCACATTCCCAGGGTGCTTCCTGGCGTCCCCACACTTCCTGTGCTGGGATGATCTGCCTCCTTCCGTCTGCCCTTTCGGACTGTGAGCTCTGGATGCTGGGGATCCCTAGCCGATGGCCAGCTCCTGGCCCAGTAGCAGGAGCCAGGGCCTGGTGGGTGCAGGAATGAGTGAATGAACAGAGGAATGAATGATGGGATTCAGACAAGCAAACAAGAGCTGGGGGCCCAGAGAGGATCCCGGGGCCTCTCAGCCTCTTGTGGAGCAGACACGGCTTGGATCTCATCTGAGCCTTAGTTTCTCCGTACGCAAGCGGCTGACAGTTGTTGGCCGTGCAGACTGAGGGACTGCAATCGCATTGCCACCATTCGCATCACCGCGTAACCTCGGTCCACCAGAGCTGGGCGGATCTTCCACCTGTCAGTTTACCCGCAATGCCCGGGGCTCGGCCAGGCGGAAGCCAGGAGCCAGGACCTCAATCCTTGTCTCCCAGGTGGGCGGAGGGGCCCAGGTTCTTGAGCCATCACCTGAGGCCCCCAGGGTGTGTGTGAGCAGGCAGCTGGGTCAGGAGTGGAGCCTGGGCTCTGACCAAGCGTTCTCAGCGGGGGTGGGGGGGGTGGGGGGGGTGGGGGGTGGGCAAAGGCTCGCTGCTCGGAGAACCGTCTTCTTTGCTGTCTCCACCTGGGACGAGAAGCACACCCCCCACAGCCCCACACCCCCCGCAGCCCCGACAGGAAGCACACCCCCCACAGCCCCACACCCCCCACAGCCCCACACCCCCACAGCCCCACACCCCCCCAGCCCCACACCCCCCACAGCCCCACATCCCAGCAGCCCCGACAGGAAGCACACCCCCCCACCCCGCAGCCCCGACAGGAAGCACACCCCCCACAGCCGGCATCCTGCCCTCCCGCTCAGAGACAGCCGTCCTGTCCCTGTGCCTCTCCCTAACTCGGAACGCGCCCCAGCAGCCTGGGCCCTGCCGCCTGCACGCCCTCCCAGGGCGGCCTCCCCAAGACCCGCGGGCTCTGGCGGCAGAGGCTCTGGGCGTGGGAGACACCTTCCCGGTGGACAGCAGCGGGCCCGTCCCTGGCTGGGGCCGCGTCCCCCCTGAACTCTGCGTCTGTCGTCGCCTGCCCCGTGTCTGTCGTCACCAATGCCTTCCCTCTGCGTGCCTGCGTCTTGTTTTCTCTTAGGGATCCCAGTCACACTCAGTCTCTCTCACACACACACACACTCAGACACACACTCTCATGCACACATGCACTCACACACATACACACACTCTTACACTCATACACACTCACACACACTCATGTACACACACACCCCCTCTCATGCATGCATGCACTCACACACACACTCTCACGCACACACACAAACTCACACACACTCTTACACTCATACACACACTCACACTCTCATGCACACTTGCACACACTCACCCTCACGCACACACACACACTGAAGTGAAGCCCACATCTACACTTGATTACATGCACAAAGAACCTTCCTGCTCCATCCCTGGCTGGTGCGGCTATTTGAGGCATGAACCAGTGGTTGGATGATCTCTGTCTCTCTCTCCCTCCCTCTCTGTAACGAAAGAGAGAAAGAGAGAAAGAGAAAGAGAGAGGGAGAGAGGGAGAGAGGGAGAGGGAGGGAGGAAGGGAACTCTTTCCTAACAAGGTCTCATCCTGAGCTTACAGGCAGACCTGAATTCGGGGCTGGGCAAGGGGGCACAACTCAGCCCACTTCCGCCCCTTCCATGCCCCATCAGTGAGACCAGCGTGGCCCTCCCAGGGGAAGCGCCCTTCTGATGCCCAGTCCTACAGTGACCGAGGTGGCCAGGCCTGGGGGGACCCTGGTCCGAATGCAGTGGTTAGCAGTGGAAGAAACAAGGCCGAGGTGGTGCCGCGGCTCACTAGGCTAATCGTCCGCCTGCGGCCCCGGCACCCCGGGTTCTAGTCCCGGTTGGGGCACTGGGTTCTACTCCCAGTCGCTCCTCTTCCAGTCCAGCTCTCTGCTGTGGCCCGGGAAGGCAGCGGAGGATGGCCCAAGTGCTTGGGTTCCTGCACCCACATGGGAGACCGGGAGGAAGCATCTGGCTCCAGGCTTCGGATAGGCACAGCGCTGGCCGTGGCAGCCATTAGGGGAGTGAACCAATGGAAGGAAGACCTTTCTCTCTGTCTCTCCCTCACTGTCTAACTCTGCCTGGCAAAAAAAAAAAAAGAAGAAGGAGGAGGAGGGGGAGGGGGAGGGGGAAGAGGAGGAGGAGGAGGAGGAGGAGGAGGAGGAGGAGGAGGAGAAGGAGAAGGAGAAGAAACAAGGCCGATGGGGGACGGGGATCCCTGGGGCTACACAGCAACTTGGGGCTAGAGTTCTGGACTCCCAGGCCCAGGGTCCTCGTGCCCAGGATACTGGAGATAGTGGACTCTCCCCTGCACCTGCCTCCCCTACACACACACACACCCACACACACTCATACTTGTGAACATATATGTTCACCCAGTTACACACTCGCATGTGCACACATACACGTGTGTGATCACACATGCACACATTTGTACATACACATTCACACTATATGATTGTATGCACATATATGATCACACATGCACACACACATACACATATCAGGGTACTGCCAAAGGTCACTGAAAATGGAGTTAAAAGGTAAGTCCATTTTAGTGCAAAACAAATTGAAATCCATTACGAGCGGTCTGGAAAAAGTTCCTGGGGGTGGACATTTGGCCTAATGGTTAAGATGCCCAGCTCCTGTCTCGGAGCGCCCGGGTTCAGTTCCTGGTTCTGGCTCCGGCCAGTGCAGACCCTGGCAGGCAGCAGGTGAGGGCTCAAGATCTCAGTTGAGTTCCTGGCCCCTGCAGTGGGTCCGCCCGGGGCTGGCCATTGTGGGCATCTGCAGGGGACCAGCAGATGGGACCTCTCTGTCTGTCTCTGTCTATCCACCTCTCAAATGGAAGAAAAATGTGAACTTTTCAAAACCCCATTTCTACATCCATAAATCCCAGTGGCTCCGTTTCTCGGCAGAACGGGGACTAACACGGCATGGGTGTTCAGAACGCCCCGGGCACACACAGCCCACTCACAGAGCTCTACTACCGAGCAAACAGCCATGTCTTCGGCAGGGCAGTGTGGGCCAGTGGTGAGGGCTCGGGGTCAGATATGCCCGGGTTCCACAGTGGCTCTGCCTCTACCTCTGCCACGTGGCCTTGGGCAAGTCCCCTTCCCTCCCAGAATGCCGTGCGGGATGGGCCGGGCCCAGCAGGAGGAGCGAGGGGCAGCTGATGGGCAGCACCTGGGTAAACAGCAGCCCCGACCGTTTCGTTGCGGCTGTCCCGGGACTCTGCACATGGCAGAGGGAGTGTAGCGGGTAGCGCTGGGATGAGGCGCTTGTCCTGGGCCATCCAGTGGGTCCAGGGTCATCACAGGGGTCCTCGTAAGAGAAGACAGAGGGGGATCGGCAGACAGGGGAGTGGACTGGACAGCAGCAGAGTTTGGGATGATGGGGCCAGAGCCCGGGGCAGCCGGCCACTGTAGAAGCTGCAGGAGGCGTGGGACAAGGCTGCAGAAGGGGTGGTGCTGCTGCTTCTGTGCCCTGCCAGCAGCGCTCCGGCCCCCAGACCCGCAGGGGGATGAATGCAAGCTGCTCTAGGGCCCGAGTTCGTGCAGTCCCGGGGGGTGGCGGGAGGCTGAGCAGGGCAGAAGCGTGGCTCTATAGCAGGTCTCTCTGCCTCTCGCATAAACAAATATTGTTTAAAGATAAGCTTAATTCAGTGCAAAAAAATATATAAAATCCACACACAGTTTTCTCGTAACACTCAGTTTTCATTATCTGAAAGGTGGAGAGACATTCACAACCGCGGTCCCCAGCATCACCCGGAGCCCAGCACCCCCAGGGCTGTGGCTGCCAGCAGCACCTCCACTTAGTCATGGCTCTGAACCAGGCCCCGCCCAAGGGCAGCTGGGCAGGGGCGGGGCCCAGGAATCCCGCAGCCCACTCTCCCTCCCTCCACTAAGGGCGCTGGCTCGCCGAGGCACTCCCCTCAGAGGATACAGGATGCTTGAGCTGTATTTTCCCAAGAGCAAGGCGGCTGGCCTCTTCCCAGGACTTAGCAGGTGTCACACCCTCTGATGCCCACTTTGCTAATTTCATGCAAACCCACTGAGGCTGACCCTACCATTATCCCACCTTATAGGAAGGCGGGCTGAGGCTGAGAGCCGCTGTCACCCACCCCATGGTGCCAGGGCTGGATTCAAATCCAGACAGACCAACTCCAGGCTGCTGCTCCTTCCACCCCACGCTGGTCTCCAAGCAGAGGCAGGCGCAAGGGGGAGGGAGTTAAGGACGGAGGTCAGAGGGACCCCAGCCCAGAGAGGCGCACACTCAGTGAGAGCTGTGAGCGGAAGGCTGGATGCCAGGGGACAGGGCGGGGCCGGGGGCGTGTGCTGAGTGGGGGAAGGGCCTGAGCAGAGGCACAGAGCAGAGCCCGGGCCGATATCCCCGGAGACAGAGAAAGGCAGAGGCTGAGGAGGAGAGACACAAAGTGAGACACACACACCTGTGATCCTAGGCGTGTGAGATCTGCTGCACCTGTTAGTGGGCATGGCTCCGCTATGAGAAACAGTGACTTGATCAGCCCTTGTCCCGACTGTTGATGTACAATTTAATACTTTATCCCTTTTAGTATTTTTTTTTGTTCTATTTAATACTATTGGTTGAACTCTGTAATTAACACACAATTATTCTTAGGTGTTTAAATTTTAACTGAAAAATGATCCCTGTTAAATATAAGAGTGGGAATAAGAGAGGGAGGAGATGTACAATTTGGGACATGCTCAATCGGACTTGCCCCAAATGGTGGAGTTAGAAATGTGCCAGGGGATTCCAATACAATCCCATCAAGGTTGCATGTACCAATGCCATCTCACTAGTCCAAGTGATCAATTTCCGTTCACAATTGATCACTCTGATAGATCTAAGAGTCAAAGGGATCACACAAACAAGACAAGTGTCTGCAAATACTAACTGATAGATCCAACATGGGAAGCGGGATACACAGCAGACTCATAGAATAGCAGATGTCCTAAACAGCACTCTGGCCTCAGAATCAGCCCTTAAGGCATTCGGATCTGGCTGAAGAGCCCATGAGAGTATTTTAGGCATGGAAAGCCAAGACACTCTGGGGAAAAAAAAAAAAAAAAAAAAAACCTAAATGAAAGATCTCTGCGAGTGAGATCCCAGTAGAAAGAACAGGCCATCAAAGAAGGAGGTACCCTTCTCTGAAGGGAGGAGAGAACTTCCACTTTGACTATGACCCTGTCTAAATAAAATTGAAGTCAGCGAACTCAAGAGGCTTCCATGGCCTTGGCAACTCATGACTAGAGCCTAGGGAGATTACTGATGCCATAAACAAAAGAGTGTCAAATTGTTAAGTCAACAACAGGAGTCACTGTGTATTTATTCCTCATGTAGGATCTCTGTCCTTAATGTGTTGTTCAATGTGAATTAATGCTATAACTAGTACTGAAACAATATTTTACACTTTATTTTCTGTGTGGGTGCAAACTGATGAAATCTTTACTTAATATATACTGAATCGATCTTCTGTATATAAAGATAATTGAAAATGAATCTTGATGTGAATGGAATGGGAGAGGGAGCGGGAGATGGCAGGGGCACGAGTTGGAGGGAAATTATGGGGGGGAGCCATTATAATCCATAAACTGTACTTTGGAAATTTATATTTACTAAATAAAAGAGAGAGAGAGAGAGACAGAGGTCTTCCCTCCGTTGGTTCACCCCCCAAATGGCCACCACGGCTGGCGCTGCGCTGATCCAAAGCCAGGAGCCAGGTGCTTCTTCCTGGTCTCCCATGTGGGTGCAGGCACCCAAGCACTTGGGCCATCCTCCACTGCCTTCCCAGGCCACAGCAGAGAGCTGGACTGGAAGAGGAGCAACCGGGACTAGTACCCGGCGCCCCAACAGGGACTAGAACCCGGGGTGCCGGCGCCGCAGGCAGAGGATTAGCCTAGTGAGCCATGACACCTACCCGAGGGTTTTTACAAACATTTTTACAAATGCATTTGAGAGGAAAGAAAGAGAGAGAATGAGAGAGAGAGAGAAAGCAAGAGAGTTA
Source organism: Lepus europaeus (assembly GCF_033115175.1). Lineage (NCBI taxonomy): Eukaryota > Metazoa > Chordata > Mammalia > Lagomorpha > Leporidae > Lepus > Lepus europaeus. Next base: position 9,428,985 of record NC_084847.1, read on the forward strand.
CCACCCAATGATTCACTCCCTAATGCCCATTTCGGCTGGGGCTGGGTCAGGGCAAAGCCACAGGCCCGTGGTGGCAGGAACACCGTTGCTTGAGCCACCACTCAGGGTCCACGTTAGCAGGAAGCTGCAGTCAACAGGCAGAGGCTGGTATCAGACCCAGGCGCCTGGAAGGTCTAACCCCCAGGCCAAATGCCAGCCCAGCACCTCCGGGGCCTGAGGTCCTCCTTGCATTGGTTGTAACATCGGCTCCGTGCCCTCATTCACGGAAGAGTCACAACCTTTGTTCATCTGAGAGCCGTGAGCTCGCCTTTTAGAAAAGGGATCCCGGAACGGTGCCTGCCCTCCCTCAGAGGAGCCGCAGAGCCCTGCCCCTGCCCTGGTGACCCCTGCCTCACTGGCCTGCCCAGCTGACCACAGAGGGCAGCCTCCTCGGGCAGGAAGGCGCAGACCAGTCACCGCTGCACCTGTCGCCTCTCAACGCTTGCTCCACGTCCAGCACCACGCTGAGCTCGTTGTGTCCCCCCAACACCCTTGTGAAGAAGGTGGGCTCCTAATGCCCATTTAGCAGCTGGGGAAACTGAGTTCAGAAAGCTGAAGAGGTTAGAGAGGAAGAGGCAAAGCCAGGACGTGAGCCTCGGCAGGGCTCCCGCGCTGTGTGCCTGCAGACGGGGTTATGAGAGCCCCCAGCCCCAGCTCAGACAGACGTCTGCCTGGGAAGTGTCTCCTCTGCAGGGAGGGATTCTCCCATCTACAGCTGGGGAAAGGGGCACTGCGGATGCTCCCAGCGGGCACGAGGGGCTCGCTCTAGTGCCTGAGCCAGGCCACCTCCTTGCCAGCCCAGTGGCTCTGGCTCAGGGAAGGCAAGATCCAGGGCTCCCAACAGCTGAGCCCCACACTGTACCCAACTCTTTCTTTCTTTCTTTCTTTTTTTTTTAAAAAAAAAACTCCTTTTTTTTTTTTTTTAATTTTTTGACAGGCAGAGTGGACAGTAGAGGGAGACAGAGAGAAAGGTCTGACTTTTGCTGTTGGTTCACCCTCCAATGGCCGCCGCGGCTGGCGCGCTGCGGCCGGCGCATCGTGCTGATCTGATGGCAGGAGCCAGGTGCTTATCCTGGTCTCCCATGGGGTGCAGGGCCCAAGGACTTGGGCCATCCTCCACTGCACTCCCTGGCCACAGCAGAGAGCTGGCCTGGAAGAGGGGCAACCGGGACAGGATCGGTGCCCTGACCGGGACTAGAACCTGGTGTGCCGGCGCCGCAAGGCGGAGGATTAGCCTGTTAAGCCATGGCGCCGGCCCCCAACTCTTTCTGAGGGCCACCTACGTACGCGCCAGGCTGTGGCCAGGCACCTCACCTGCACTCTGCCACGGCACTCACACCACCGTGAGGCAGGTCCACGGACAGAGGCAGAAACTGTGGCTCAGAGGGGGTAAGCAACGCGCCCAAGGTCACAGAGCAGAGATGGGATGTGAACCCAGGTCCATGTCTCTCAGGCCTGGGCCAGGTTCAGGCTGCCCTCCCCAGGCCGGAAGGGGGACTCATCTTATCCCAGAGGCACAGAGATAGAGAAAGGTCTTCCATCTGTTGGTCCACTCCCCAAATGGCTGCAACGGCCAGAGCTGAGCTGATCCAAAGCCAGGAGCCAGGAGCTTCTTTCAGGTCTCCCACGCAAGTGAAGGGGCCCCAGCACCTGGGCCATCTTCCACTGCTTTCCCAGGCCATAGCAGAGAGCTGGATTGGAAGTAGAGTAGTCAGGACTTGAACCTGCGTCCATCTGGGATGCTGGCACTGCAGGAGGCGGCTTTACCCACTATATCACAGCAATGGCCTTGGAAGTGACTTTAAAATAGCATTTTGCTGGGTCTGGCGCTGTGGCATAGTTGGTTCAAGTCCTGACTGCTCCACTTCCGATCCAGCTCCCTGCAAATACACCCGGGAAAGCAGCAGAGGATGACCCAAGCCTCTGGCCCCACGTGAGAAACCCAGAAGAAGCTTCTGGCTCCTGGCTTCGACCTGGCCCAGGCCCAGTCATTGCAGCCACTGGGGAAGTAAACCAGCAGATGGAAGCGCACACACTCGCTCGCTTGCTATCTAACTCTGTCTCTCAAATAAATAAATATAGCACTTGTTTGTACATCCTTAATGGGCTCTACCCTAAGGGCACAGAGCCACGGAGACACAGGCCCACAGTGGAGACGGAAAGCTGCACTGTCATCTCACAGCAGTGATCCTGTAGGTCTCGCCATGTTGAGAATATTGGATTTGCAACCCAGAATGTAAGAAACGATCTTGGTAGCAACCAAGATTCTTGATGTAAAAAAAAAAAAAAAAAAAAAAAAAAGACACAACCAAACCAAAGCAGCAGCTCAGCAAAGTCTGGCGATCGTACATTCGAAGGAGAATTAGCAGTTCTTCCAGGAAGCGCCGGTACTGCGGCTCCTTGCGCAAACACATTGCCCTAGGAAACGCACACAGGAAGCTGGGACACGCCCTTCAGCTGGCTGGGCCGAGGCTCTGAGCTCGGCTTCGGGAAACACCTTAGCCTCACTGGATCCTCACAAGCCCATTAGGAGGGTGTGTGCGGGAGCTCGCCTTCCAGACGGGGAGAAGCGCCCCAGACCGCGCAGCCCATGGGTGCCGGAGCCGGGATACGAACAGGCAGCCTGACGGTCAACTCCAGCCCCAGAGCTGCCTCTTCATGAACGTGGGGAGAAGGAGAGGCTGCCCCAGGCTTGGCTGAGGTCAGCACCGGGGCGAGTTCAGACCACGGACAGCACCCCAACCACTGACTCCCCCACCCCCATTGCAGCCGTCTGTAACCACGGCCTTCAGAGGCTGACGATGGCAGGAATCCCACATCTCGTCACCAAGCTCCCGCGATGCCCAGCTCCCCGGCCAGCCTCACCGCGCGCCCTCCCGCCTGCCTGAGGGCCACACTGAACACCCACAGCGGCAATCACCATCTAGTTCCCACGACACTCAGCCAGGAATGGGCATCCCCACTTCCCAGACGGCAAAACTGAGGCTCACGCCCCCTTCCTCCCTCCTGCTGGCAGGCGTGGGGTGCGCGTGGCCCATGCTGAGGGGTGAGTCACCCTCACTTTGTGAGCTGCAGCTGGGAGGGGGCGTCTGGAAAAGCCAGAGGCAGGAAGGCGCCAGCTCTCCAATGCACCCTCATCTGCTGCCTTCCTGGGCACCTGACTGGGTCTACTTCCAGAAGACTCCTGGAACCCGTGCCCAGAGCTGTCACCAGCTCTCGCTTGGACTGGGGGGGGGGGGTGCTGCACGGTGCCTGCTTTGTCCCTTCCCTCAGGGGCAACCAGCCGGGAACAGACGCTCCAGCGACAAGGGAGGAAGGCAGGCTTTTCAGAGGAGCTCACAAAACCATCGGGGGTGACAGGACGTCAGGGATCTGTGCTAGAACAATCCAGCAGGGGGCGGGCGGGAGCCAGGAGACGGCAGGGCTGAGCAAGGTCAGCCCAAGGAGGCGACGCGGCCGCACCCTGGGGCAGGATGGCATCCGGGCTTCAGCTTCCGGTGCCCACACAGAACACGGGTGACCCCGGGTGACCAGCACGCGGCCTCTCTCCACTTTGTCGACGCTGGGGAGGGGGCGCGGAGGGTTTTAGAGCTAACCACCGGGTTCAAACCCTGCTTTATCTGTGACCTTTGGCAATTCACATTCCCATGGTGTGCCTCAGTTTCCCTCTGTTTCTCCCTCTCTGTAACTCTACCTCTCAAATAAACACATATATCTGTTTTTTTAAAAAAAATAAACAGCACCTCTGATGACTGTTCAGGGTTTTCATGACTTTTTTACTTCTCGTTTATGTGAGCATTTCTGACCCCATCTCTTCTGCGGAGTAAGCCAAAATTGCTTGGCTGATTTTACTAGACACAGAGAAACAGAGATGTTTTATTAAAGATTTATTTATTTTAAAGGCAGAGTTACAGACAAAAACAGAGAGAGAGAGAGAGAGAGAGAGCGCTTTCTTCTGCGGCTTCACTACCCAAACGGCCACACAGCTAGCACCGGGCCAGGCCAAAGTCGGGAGCCAGGAGGTTCATCTAGATCTCTCACGTGGGTGCAGAAGCCCAAGTACTGGGGCCGTCTTCTGCTGCTTTCCCAGGTGCCTTGGCAGGGAGCTGGGTCAGAAGTGGAGCAGCCGGGACTCGAACCAGCATCACAGGCAGCAGCTTAACCACGATGCCTCAATGCCAGCCCCCAGAGAAGAGACAGACATCTCCCATCTGCAGGTTCACTCCCCAAATACCTGCCGCAGCCAGAGATGGTCCAGGTTGAAGCCAGGACCCCGGAATTCAACAAAGGTCTGCTACATGAGCGGCAAGGCCTCAGTTTCCTGAGCCAACACACTGTCCCCAGGGTACCCATCGGCAGGAAGCTGGGAGTTCAGGTGAGGATGGAGCGCAGGTACTCCAAGACGGGACAAGGGCACCTTAACTGGGGGGCTAAAAGCCCGCTCTGTCCTGTTTCTAACAGATTTATTTAGACAAGATTCACACACCGAGTGATTCCCCCATCTGAAATGTACAACTTAGTGATCATGTAAAAAAATACTTCTTTGAAAGGCAGAGACACAGGCTGGTGGGGAGGAGGGAGGGAGGGGGGAGAGGGAGAGAGAGGAGAGAGAGAGAATGAATGATCTTCCATCCACTGGCTCACTTCCCAAATGGCCGGGACTGAGCCAGGCTGAAGCCAGGAGCCAGGAGCTTCCTCCTGGTCTCCCACGCAGGTGCAGAGGCTCAAGCACTTGGGCCATCCTCCACTGCTTTCCCAGGCCACAGCAGAGAGCTGGGTGGAAGTGGAGCAGCCGGGACTTGAATCAGCGCCCATATGGGATGCCGGCGCTTCAGGTGGAGGCATAATCCGCCACGCCACACTCCGGCCCCACAGTTCTATGCTTCTTAGTACACGTGTGGAGCTGTGCACCCCCATGGCCATCAGTTCTGCGATACCACCCCACAGGGGCACTGCTTCAGGAGCCATGACGACGAGCCCAAGCCCTCTCCCGACATCTCTCGAGGCAGGCGTGGGTCACGGGGGCCACGCCTCCCAGGTCCCCTGGCCCACACAGGGTGTGGTTAGCACCGGGAGCCACAGGCCTGGCTTCCCCACACACACAGCGCAACCACAAGCACGCCCAGCACACCGCAGGCCCCAGTGCGGCTCTCCCTAGATCAATGATAACCTGCCACCACTTCACTTCCTCCTTCTCTCTTGAGAGGCAGGAACACTCGTGACTCACACACGGGGCTCGAGTGTGTGGAAATGTGCACGACATGGATTTCCAGAAAGGTTTGCACCAACTTCTCTTTCCACTCCATTTTCCATGAACTTTTTTTTTTTTTTCAAGATTTATTCACTGATGTATCTGAATGGCAGCATTTCAGAGAGAGAGGGAGAGACAGAGAGAGGGAGGACGAGGGCTCCAGCTACTGCTTCACTCCCCAGATGGCTGCAACAGCCAGTACGGGGCCAGGGCAATGCCAGGAGCCTGCAGCGCCATCCCGTCTCCCGCGTGGCTGGCAGGGGCCGGCGTCCTTGGGTCCTCTACACCGTTTTCCTGGGTGCGTCTGCAGGAAGCTACGTCAGAAGGGGAGCGCCCCCATGGGATGCTGGCTTAACCTCGGACTGGGGTGGTCCAGCCCTGACTCCCACCTTCCCAGCTGTGCTGAGCCCGGGGTCTCCGGTCTGAGCGGCCGGAGCACTTCCCGTGGGTCGGCCGTGTGTGTCTGAGGGCCCAGGCTCACTGTGGACTTGACCGTGGACTTTCAGCACCCCAGCCCCACCCCCGGCAGCTCCACACGTGTGGGGGAATTCCAGCTCCGAGAAGACCTGCCACGGGGCCGCAAGAGGCCGCAGCCCTGGAAAGACCCCACCAGGGGCCACACAGGGAGCTGTGGCCGGGGGGCTTCCCGGGCTGCAGGCAGAAGGGAGATTCTGGCGAGCCTCCCCTGGCCCCTGTGGCCCCTTCCCCACCCTTCTCCCAGCCCTCCCGTGTCCTTCCCTGCACAGGCCGGCCTCCCCCCTGCCCCCAGCACCCTGCTCCAGCCTCAGCTCTGCCTCCTAGGAGGGCCGCCTGGCCCCTCTCTCATGCAGCCCTCACCCCTCAGCCAGTGCGTCCCCATGGTGCCTTGCAACACGTACCCATAGGAATGAGGGCACTGAGTTTAGCAAGAACTTAGTCCCCCACGCCCCAGCCCCTTCCAGAACATCAGCCCCAGGAGGGCTGCTGGAGGCTTCCCGAATAGCTCCCAGGAGATGGCCAGCTGAGCTGGGGCCTGGGGGTATTTCCTGCCTCTTCCCAGGGAGAGAGAGGGCGTGGCTCCCAGAATGTGCCTGCCTTTGTGTCTGCCCTGGTGCTCCCAGGTCAAGAGCCCAGCCCATGGCTTGGTGGCTATGGGTGGCCAGGGACCCAGAGCCTTTCCCTGGGATGGCTGCTCCCGCTGGCCTGGCCCTACCCTGACCCCCTCTCTCATGGCACTCTCTGTTGGCTCTTTGCTAAAAGGTCCCTGCACCTGTATTCCGAACCCCCACCATCTGTGTCCTGCACAGCCAGCTCGCCCCATCTCCCCAGGGAAGCCGCACCCCTTTAAGGTCCTCTCCCTGCTCTGAGGATGGAGCTCAAACCCCTGCTGCCTGCCCCAACCCACTCTGACCCCTGCGGCCTAGGGTCACAGGTTCCCCTCTGGCGTTCCTGGACCACGGGGCCTTTGCACATGCAGCTCCCTCTGCCTGGCGAGATCCCCATGTTGTTCCCTGTCCAGGGAGGTATTTTTTGTTTTGTTTTGTTTTGTTTTTGTTTTTCAGAAAGCTTTTATTTAACAAACATAAACTTCATAGATACAACTTGTGGAATATATCAGTTCTTCCCCTCCACCCTCCCACGCCTATTCCCATCCCACCTCCCACTCCCTCTCCCATCCCATTCTTCATCAAGATTCATTTTTAATTATCTTTATCTACAGAAGATCAACTCTATACTAGGTAAAGATTTTAACAGTTTATACCCACGCAGACACACAAAGTATAAAGTACTGTTTGAGTAGTAATTTTACCATTAATTCGCATAGTATAACACAGTAAGGACAGAGATCCTGCATGGGGAGCAAGTGCACAGTGACTCCTGTTGTTGATTTAACAATTGACACTCTTGTTTATGATGTCAGTAATCACCAGAGGCTCTTGTCATGAGCTGCCAAGGCTATGGAAGCCTCTTTGAGTTCACAAACTCCATCGGTATTTAGACAGGGCCATAATCAAAGTGGAAGTTCTCTCCTCCCTTCAGAGAAAGGTACCACCTCCTCTGATGGCCTGTTCTTTCCACAGGGACCTCACTCACAGAGATCTTCCATGTAGGCCATTTTTTTTGCCACAGTGTCTTGGCTTTCCATGCCTGAAATGCTCTCATGGGCTTTTTAGCCAGATCCAAATGCCTTAAGGGCTGATTCTGAGGCCAGAGTGCCACCCAAGGCGGTTGTCATTCTAAGCATCTGCTGCCCAGGGAGTTCTTTCTCAGCTCTCACATCAGGCTCAGGCATCATTTCCTCCCACAAACCTCAGACCCCTGGCTGGGCCGCAGCCCCTTCTACACACTCCCATGAGCCTCCTGCAGTGCTGTATCCACCTTCAGCGACCACACAGGGCTCACTATGTAATTATCTGTGTACTGTCTGCCTCTCTCTGACTACAAATGCCCTGGGCATGGGAACCCTCCCGGCCCCCACCTCGTATACCTGCTGGGCCCTCTCAATAGCTGCTGATGGAGGAGTGAGAGGCAGGAGGCTCTGCACACATCTGTGTGTGAATCCTGTCCTGTGTGGCCCTGAGTAGATCAAGTCAAGGAATCTCTGAGCTTCAGTGGTCCCATCTGCAAAGTGGGGCTGACATGGGTGTGGCCGTTAAAGCCCGTGCTTGGGACCCTGGTATCACACGCTGGAGTGCCCGGCTCAGCGCACGCTCACAGCAGACACCCACACACGTTAGGTCTCCCCTGCTTCTTAGGCAAGGGGCACCTTCCCGGTGGTGGAGGGGGCACTTGAGGGGCTGGGCCACAAAGCCAGGGCTGACAGCTCCCGGGGTCCCCCATCCGCCCCACTCCCGCCGCCCAGGGCTTGGCCCTGCATCTCCCTAGTGAGCTCCAGCGGGAAGAACTCCCCCCCCCCCCCCCCCCCCCCCCCGTGCAGCCACATGAGCCGGGAGGGACCGTAACTTCCCACGCCCGGCCCTGGCGGGAGCGACCAACTAAACACAAACCACACTCACTGGGCTCAGGCTGTGGGCATCACTGAGACGGGGCATTGTGTCCAGAGATGGTGCCGTCACGTGGAACTGGGCCAGATTGCCGGGGGGGGGGGGGGGGCTCCGGGGAGGGGGGCCCTCCCTGCCTTTAGTTAGCACTCACTGCAAAGCTGACTCCCAGCCCTCGGGGCCTCACAGCCTCTGGGGGAGGAGTCTGACCCCAGGAAAGAGCTGGCAGGGAGGCCCAGGCCGCAGGTCAGCTTGTGCGAAGGTCATGGCAGGGAACCAGGACGCCAGGGCGAGTGGACCACTGAGGGCGGCCTCCAGCATCCTGGCAGGAACAGGGGACCTGAGTCGGGCCTTGGCCACTCCCTGCTCCGCAGCCTCCAGGCAGGGCAGGTGAGGGCCTGCTGCAGACAGCAGGACGGCGCCCGGCAGGGTGCAGGGCTCGGGCAGGAGTGAGCGTGCCCCAAAGGCACTGGCTCTGCTCTGGGTTCTCACTGTCCTGCGTGCTCGCTCCTTGTGCCCACAGCGCTAAGCAAGGGGGCCGCACCTGCGCTCCAGCGGCAGAAGGGAGGCTCAGAGGTCTCTGAGCTGGAAGAGCAGGGCTTGAACCTGCGGCTGGTGGGGCTCAGCAGTGCTTCCCGGAGCGCTTCTCCCAGCTGGGCAGGCCTCTCCCTGAGCATCACGGGGCCTGTCCCCACTCTTCGGGAGTCCAGGGGGATCCCAGGGGGCATCAGCTTCCCTCCTGTGGGGCTTTCCCAGCCCTGCACCAGCCCCACACTCCCTGACCCCATGTGACCTGCCAAGCCTAGGAGGCAGGTGCGACTCCCGCCCCATCAGCCTGCTCCCCGCCATCAGGGCAGCCCGCCTGGCACCCCACCCAGCAGGGCAGGCACCCAGTGCTACCCAGTCACAGAAGGTTCTGGAGCCTGGAGCGTGGGTGGAGCCGGAAGCTGCCCTCTGCCCATCACCAGCCTTATACACATGGAGGCTCTCAGTGTGTGGCACCACTTTCCCTTCTAGAAGTTTCCCCTCACCCGGCCTGAGGTCTGCGGTGTCCACTGTCCCGCTCGGACTCCCAGACTCCAGAGCCTGCTGCCCCACCTCAACCCTGAGGGACCCCTCCCCGTCTGTTCCCAGGGTGCTTCCTCAATTTCTTTCTTTTTATGTTCTTATGTTTATATATTATGAACATGTATTATACTTAAATGTGTATATTACAAATTAACACACGACTACATCACATTGCTATATACTTACACTACATACTGAGTACTGTGTATTAATGTAATATCATAGGACTGTATATGAGTATTTAACTTATTTAATCTGAAACATGGGGACACACAGATCTTCCATCTGCTGGTTCACTCTCCACACGCCCACAAGAGCTGGGTCTCAGCTGCGACGTCCCGAGCAGCACCCTAACCGCTGAGCCGCACGCCCGCCCCTGTATGTCAGCATTTTACGGTTCTGGCGTCCTCAGCAAGGGATCTCACAGACGCCGCTGTGCCAGTACCAAGCCCAGGGCCTGACGCTTCTTGGGACAAGCGTCCACCTGTTTGCCACACTGTCCGTGGGCTGGACTGGCCTTTTGGAAACAGCCCCCACCTCACAGGGTTGCGGTGAGGGTCGGAGGTCAGAAACAGCAGCTCCTCTTATCCTAACTCAGCAGGACTGACTGAGTCGTTTTACATTTCAAATTACTCATTAAAACTAAAATCCAAGGGCCAGCGCTGTGGTGCAGCGTTAAGCCCTGCCAGCGGTGCCGGCATCCCAGATCAGTGCTGGTTTGAATCCCGGCTGCTCCACTTGGGATCCAGCTTCTTGCTAAGGCAGCTCGGACAGCAGTGGACGATGCCCAGCGCCTGGGCCCCCGCCACCCACATCGGGGAGCCAGATGGAGTTTCAGGCTCCTGGCTTTTGGCCTGGCCCAGAACTGGCCATTATGGTTATTTGAAAAGTGAACCAGCAAATGGAAGCGTTCTCTCTCTCTTATTCTGCTGTCAAATAAGAATATTTTTTAAAGAAGGCAGGGGCCAATGTTGTGGCACAGCGGGTTAAGCCCCCTCCTGCGTTCCTGTATGGGGACACTGGTTTGAGTCCCGGCTGCTCCTCTTCCGATCCAGCTCTCTGCTGTGGCCTGGGAGAGCAGTAGAAGATGGCCCAAGTCCTTGGGCCCCTGCACCCATGTGGGAGACCCAGATGGAGTTTCATGCTCTTGACGTCGGCTTGGTCCAGCTCCCACCAAATTAACTTCACGTGAGACTTTTTATTTTAATGTAGTCACTGCTAAACGCAGGCGTTCATACACAGCTCTCAGGGTATTTCTGCTGGACATCAGGGGCCTGGCACAGGCAGGCAGCAGGTGCTCGAATCTCTTGCACAAACGGACTCAGTGGCCAAAGGTCAAGAGGGAGGGTAGGAGACTGGCTTAGCACTCTATACCCTTCGACATGATCACGCCCAAGTATCTTGGGAAAAGATTAAGACACATGTACTGTGATGAGTTACTATGTGAAGGCCTCACAGGCAGCCACCAGGTATCCACAGATGGGTGAACGCGGCAGCCCAGGAGCCAGGATCCCCCTGGAGGCTGGGAGTCCCCGGGGAACCGGTCCCAGGCACAGGGAGGAGGGGAAACAGGTCCCAGGGTCCCCCGTGAAAACTCTGCCCCAGCACAAACACAGCAGAGCACCAGGCCCGGGGCCAGCTGCTGAACATCTGCGATTTAGGACTCCCCTCCCCCTCCAATCACCCTGCTTGCTGCTGGGGTTTGCTTTGCCCAGCTGCAGAATGGGCATGTTAGGTTCACTCCACACTCCCTCGGGAACCTTTTTACTATGGAAAATGCCAAACAGGAGCACCGAGCACCGCGGAGGGAGCCTCCCCACGCCGCCGCCGTCACCAGGGAGCACCAATGCCTGGCCACACACTTGGTTTCACATATGCCCCTCCCCCACCAGGATCGCCTCGAAGGGAAGGCCCAGCGTGGAGCGTTTCGCTGTGAACCCACGACATGGTCCTCTGGAAGACAGGGCCTTTTCCGAGGCAGAGCTGAGCTATCGGTTCCACCCCCAGAGGAAAGGCACGGGGCACCTGGACCGCACACGCAGGCACCTGGTGTCCACACTGCCGAGATACCCGCTTCACTAACGCGGCTCCTGTCCTCAAACCCGGATCCAGGCCAGGCCAGCACACCGGGACCAGCTGGTCCTGGTTTCTTCTCTCTGCTTAAACACAGACTCGAGTTCACTCTAGCAGGCCCCTCCCCCATCGTCTCAGTGTCTGTGGGTCAGGAGCCCAGCACGGCTTCCTCCCGCTCAGGGTCTCACCGGCCCCAAGCCCCCTGTCGGCCCGGGCCGCAGCCCGGAATCATCCGAGGCTCGACTGGGGCAGGCGCGGTCTGCAGGCTCTCCCGGAGACACTGCCAGCCCGCGGTTCCGAGTGGGCTGCCGGACGGAGGGCGTCGCTTCCTGGTCACGTGGCCCTCTCCAACACCCAAGGGAAGCTTGCGCCATCAAAGGGAGCTGAGGAGAGGGCGAGGGTGAGCGGGTGTCTCACGCCTGAGCCTGCTCAGACTCACCTGGGAGCGGTTAGCACGACCTGCTGGCTCCAGCCAGAGCTTCTGACTCACCGGGCTGGGGTAGGGCTGAGAACTGCATCTCTAACAAGTCCCAGCTGACCCCAAGGCCAGGCTGAGCTGTAAGGACCGCCCCCCGCCCCCGCCCCCCTTCACTGCATTTCACCTGCTGGTGGACAAGAATTCCGGGGTGAGGACTGTGCGTGCCGGCGTGCGTGTCACCCAGGCTGCAGGTAAGAATCACTGACGGCTTTAGACAGCCCACGGCAGGGGCGGCGCTGTGGCCACCACCTGCAATGTCAGCATCCCATGCGTGTGTCGGGGCAAACCCTAACGGCTCCTCTTCCAATCCAGCTGCGGCCCCTGCTAATGTGCCTGGGAAGGTAGTGGAAGCCCAAGTGCTAGGGCTCCGCTCGCCCACGTGGGAGACCCGGATGGAGTCAGGCTCCTGGCTCAGCCCCAGCCGCCGTGGCCACTTGGGGAGTGAACCAGCGGATGGGAGACCTCTTTTCATCTCTCTCCCTCTTTGTCACTCCACCTTTCAAATAAGTGAATACATAGTTCAATAAATAAACATAACTTTGTTGGAGGCCTGGGGTTTTCTGGGCTTCTTCCACCCCCCCCCCCATGTTTGCTGGTTGATTCTAACGTGTGCCAGGGTGGAGAACCACTAGGCTAGGACGGGCTGGCCCTGCGTAATCTCTTCTGAGAACGACTGGTGTTATCAGGATTAACTCACCTGGCAGGCCCTGCGCCAGCAATCATGGCTCATCACCCCATCTCACAGATTAGCAAACTGAGGCACAGAAAGAAGGGACTTGCCCAAGGTCGCCTAGGGTGGGGATTTTACTTTTACTCTAAATTTTAATTTGCGTTATTTGAAAAGCAGAGGGACAGACAGACAACGAGAGAGCTGTCATCTGCCGTTTCACTCCTCAAATGTCCCCAACAGCTGGGGCTGGGCCAGGCCAAAGCCAGTCCAGGCCTCCCACACGGGTGGTCGGGGCCCGACCACCTGAACCATCACTGCTGCCCCCCAGGGTGGTGTTAGCAGGAAGCCGGAGGCAGGAGCCCGAGCTGGGGCTCGGACCCAGGCGCTGCGCTGTGGGATACGGCATCCTCACGGCTTGGCTGAATTCCTGTCCCTGATGGGCCTCCTGGCTGCCGGCTGCCGCCGCACAAGAGACCCAAGCCAGACCCACACCGGGCGAAGCCGCTGGGGAATTCCTGGTACGTGGAAGAGAAACGTGTTGTTCTCCTTAGCTGCTGAGCCCTAAGGTCACCTGCTCGTCAGGCACACTGGGTTCTCCTCTCACTTCTCTCCGTCAGGCCCCTCCCATAGGCAGGGCTTTGAAGAAGGTTCTGGGCACAGTGTGCACGAGCCTCTGTGTCACACCAGCCCTGAGTCTCCCAGCCTGCCTTCATCCCGGCCGGGCCCTGGCAGGTCTCCTTCGATAGCCCCAGCTGTTCCTGGGCTCGCGGACACAGGGATGGGACTGTAATAGGTGCCACGCGGCCTGCTGGGCGCATGCGGGCTGTGTGATAAATGGCTGCTGAAGGGGCGGGCTTCGGTGAGCAGCCAAGACGCTGCTGGGCACCCACAGCCCCATCAGAGGGCCTGGCTTGGAGCCCCGGCTCCTCTTCCACCTCCGGCTTCCTGCTCGTGCGCACCTGGGAGGCAGCAGGTGATGGCTCCAGTACTTGGGTCCCTGCCACCCATGTGGGAGGCCCAGATTAAGTTCTGCTCCTGCCTTTGACCTGGCCCAGGTGTTTGTTAAAGGCATTTGGTGGTGGTGGTGGTGGGGGGCAGCATTGTGGCGCAGTGGGTAAAGCGGTCGCTGGCACCCCATAGGGGCGCCAGCTGGAGTCCCGGCTGCTCCTTCGCAACACAGTCCCCTGCCAATGCACCTCGGCAAGCAGCAGAGGATGCTCAAGTCCTTGGGCCCTGCACCCGCGTGGAGACCCAGATGAAGCTCCTTGGCTCCTGGATTCGGCTTGGCCCAGCCCCGGCCATTGGAGCCATTCAGCAAGTGAACCATCGGGAGGAAGATCCCTGTCTCTAACTCTGCCTTTCAAATAAATAAAAATGAATCTCTTTTTAAAAAAGTCATTTGGGGAGTGAATCAGCAGATGGAAGACCTCTCTCTGCCTTTAAATAAACAAAAAAAATAGCTGTTGAATGAATAATCACTTTGGTGGGGGGCACTGGCTTATGGGGAGCCCTTTGTGCCATTAATTCACTGAGGGGGCGTCTGTCCCCCCAGGGAGGGTTCCAATTCCTGTAAGGGTCACCCCGTCTCCGCAGCCCCAGCAGTGTTGTGGGGGCCCGGAACAGGCAGGGAGTTAGGGAACGAGGAGCCGGGAAGTCTCCCCCAGTTTCCGTCTCTAGCCCTGCACCCTGACTCCCCCCTCTTTTCATGCCAATCCAGCACACCCACCACTCCAGCAGGAAGTGGAAGGCAGGTCCAGGCTGAGCACCTGGGGCTGGGCTCCAAGAAGAGCCGCTGGAAACTTTCCCAGAAGGCCTCCCTGCACTAAACCCTGCCCAAACTCCACCCCTTTTTATATACAATTAGGGCACCACCCCCTACCACCTAAAGGGGCCCCCTGGACAGGGAGCGCCTTCTGTTGGAGCCTTCTGGTGGGGGGGTTCTACCCCGGGGGGGGTGCTCGCTCTCACTGTATCGGGGTTCTCACTTGGGCAGTTTCTAGCGAAAGCGGGGTATAGAGTACTTTATTCCCACATCCTCTCAACCCTTTCTTCCTGCCCTCTGCCCTCTCCTGGCTTTCGGTTCAGGGATCTTGTCGCGGTCCTCGCCCAGTCTCAGCCCAGCGGCAGCCACCTTGCTGGGGAGAATGTCTGTGCACCTGCTCATGGCAGGTGGCGCGTTTCTTGTGAGCCTGGCCCAGTGTCCTCGCACGACTGGCATGCAGCAGCCTGGCCGGCGGACGAGAGAGGGGGGCAGGAAGGGGCAGGGAGACCCAGCCTGCTTCGGTCAGAAGTCACAAAGGGGTTCAACTTCATTCCCACCAAAGGCTAAAGGTCCACACGCTGCTTCCGGCTCTCTAAGCTGTTCGCCCGCTCTCCCGCGATAGTAAACCCTCCTCTCTTCACCTCACCTTATCCCTCTGCTTGGAATTCTTACCTGAGGCAGAGCAAGGGCCTGGAATAAAACCTGGGGAACGCGTTGTCACCAGACAACGGGACGGCAGGAAGAATGACATGACGACAGCGGCTCCCACCCACGCTCACGTGACCGAAATCTGCTGCGAAGGGGAGGCCAGCGACTCCCACTTTCCAGGAAGGGAAACTGAGGCCCAGAGACGGCCACTGGCCTTCCCAAGGTGGCAGAGCTGCGCCCAGAGCCCTCAGCTGAGGGGGCTTCCGTGTCCCCTGCTGGATGCGAAGCCCCCAGCCCCGGCCCTAGGCTGCGCTCAGGCTCAGCTGTGGATAGCAGCCGCTGATGGACCCATCTGCCAAAGCCACCGTGACTAACTTGCTGCATCCCCACTGCGGGGCCAGCTGCCCATGCGGGAGGCCTTGAGGGACTTGACCAGATCCCTGACCACACCCCCCCCCAGCCTTGTCCCCAGCTGCTGTGTGAAAGGGAATTGGGGTCAATCCCCGCCCCTTCATGGCTGTCCCAGGGCGGGAGGGCGTGGCTTTGCTGAGCCCAGCCCCGCCTCTTCACCACCTTCACGGGGTTAATAACCCGCATGGCGTGCTCAGTAAACACCAGTGTGCACCAGGCAAACTGGACGGCACCCGTGTATCTCATGAAATCCTCTCGGCACCCGGGGGCAGCAGCTATTCGAATCCCCACTACAGACCAGAAGACTGAGCCCACGGGCGAGCCCAAGGGAGGCACAGTTAGAACTCAAAACCCAGTGCGCAGTGTGCAGTATAATCCCGAAGCCTCCACGGAATACCCGGCCCCACAGTCTCCAAGACACGTCCATCAGCCTAGGAGCGCTTCTACGATTATGTAACTTATCCCTACCTCACACTGTAGACAAAAACCAACTCCCAATGACACCACTTCCATCTTCAGCACAATGCACGGGGAAATATCCTTTAGACTTCCACGTTGGGAAAGACGACAAACTATGCCCACACAGAGCTTCAGGACACTGAGTGGAAAATACGGGAGGGGGCATGCTGTGGCGTAGCAGGTTAATCCACCGCCTGCGACGCTGGGACCTCCAGGTGGGCCGTTCTTAGCTGTGGACAAGCACGAACGCATGGAGAGGCCAAGTCCCACCAGAGTCACGCAGCGTGAGTATGGTTCTCTTTGCTGTGGTTTGAGCTGTAGCCACAAAATGACACATCGAAATCCTAACCCCTACCTGAAAACGCGCTCTTATTTGGAAACAAGGTTCAGTCTCTATGAGGTCACCTGGATGAGGGCCCCTAAATCCTTGTGTCCTTGAATAAGAGGGGAGGGCACACGGGGGGCGATGCCCATGAAGACAGAGGCAGACCCGGGCGACGTGTCCGCCAGCTGAGGACGCCCAGAGGCTGGGGAGGGGCGTGGACCAGATCCCACCCGGTGCACTCGGGGGTGCAGGCGCCTGTCCACACTTGGGTTTCAGGCTTCCAGCCTCGGGGACCAGGAGAGAACATCCGCCTTGCGGTCATTTATTACAGCGGTCCTAGTGATACGGGGGAAGCAGGCGGCACTCGGGTAGGAATACCTGAGCTGGAAGATTTCCCCCTAACTATGCAGCTCTGCACTGTCACGCCACCCACCTACCTGTCAATCCAGCACACCCAGCATCCCATGATGCACCCGGGGCCTTGTCTGGGACCAGGAAGGAGGAGCCGATGCCACAGAACTCCCAGAAAGCCTCATGCCCAGACTCCACCCTATTTGCATACTCAATTAAGGGACCACCCCCTACCCCACAAAGGCTGTGGGAGTGGCCCTTCTGGCTTCCCAGGCTGTTGGTCCCTCCCCACCCCCTCCCAGGCTCTGTCCTGGTGGGCAGCTCTCTGGCCCACTCAGGACGGTGCCTGTCCGTGTGGGGTGGCCGCACTCACGCATGCGTGTGTATTCACTCTCTCACTTCAAATAAACGCTGCCCCTGTCTCTGCACCTCGTGGGTGCTCTGCTTTCTTAACCGTACGGGGAAAAGAACTTGGAATAAACATTGAGACACTCGTTGCCATTCCCAACACTGGGAAGCTCATAACCCTTTTCACGCGTAGACAGAAACTAAAGGAAAACACCCTTTCTAGGACGGAGGCGTGGTGAGGAGGTACAAAAAGTGAGCTGGAGCTCAGGGCCAAAGGACCCCAGGCGGGGATGGAGCAGTGGGATGGGGACCTCGAGGTTGGATGAGGGTCCTTCTCGGGTACCTGGTGCCTACTGCGTGACCAGCAGAACTGCAGCAGGGGCCAGCGTGGTGCACAGCAGGTCAGGTGCTGCCTGCAACACCAGCATCCCATAGGGGCGCCGGTTCGAGTCCCAGCTGCCCCGCTTCCAATCCAGCTCCCTGCTAATGGCCTGGGAAAGCAGCAGAAGATGGAGCCCGAGTGCTTGGGCCCCTGCATCCACCTGGGAGACTCAGATGAAGCTCCTGGCTCCTGGCTTCGGCCTGGCCCAGCCCCGGCCATTGTGGCCATTTGGGGAGTGAAACACCAGGTGGAAGCTCTGTCTCTCCCTCTCTTTCAAATAAATCTTAAAATACAATTAAATAAATAAAAAGGCTCCCTGCCCAGCGCCAGCTCATCGCCTGCCCCTTGCACGCCCGTGAACTTCCCTGGCTCCAGGCTGAGGCTACATTCCTGGCAGCCGGCACCCATCTTGGAGGCCCTCCCCGCCCCACGCCGGCCAGCTGCACCCAGCACTCACACCTCACACACACCATTCCCAGTCCCTCCTCTCACTGACACCACGACCTCCAGGAACGAAGCTCAGAGCCGACCCAGCCCCCACTCAACCACAGCAATGCAGACGGACTTCCACAGGGGCCCCTGGGAGAGCTCTGTCGCAGACCCTACATGGGATGGGCCTGGGTCCCCTGCCTCTGCCACTGTTCCCATCCCAGCTCTGTGATGACGACAAGTTTTATACTGTAACACACTTTCATCGTAAGAAGCAGATTTTAAAAGGAAGAGGCACGACGCCACTGTCCCGAATGGAAAGGCAACACCTGGGGCGGTGCTGTGGCAGAGCGGGTTAAAGCCCTGGCCTGAAACACGGGCATCCCACATGGGCGCCGGTTTGAGACCCAGCTACTCCACTTCCCATCCAGCTCTCTGCTATGGCCTGAGAAAGCAGTGGAAGATGGCCCAAGGCCTTGGGTCCCTGCACCTGCGTGGGAAACCCGGAAGAAGCTCCTGGCTCCTAGCTTTGGATCGGTGCAGCTCCGGCTGTTGCGGCCATCTGGGGAGTGAATCAGTGGATGGAAGACCGACCTCCCCCCCCCCTTTCTCTCTCTCTTTCTCTCTCTCTCTGCCTCTCCTCTCTCTGTGTAACTCTTTCAAATAAATAAATAAATCTTAAAAAAAAAAAAAAAAGGCAACACTTGCCATGAACAAGAGAGAACCGACGTACAAGCACGTACAAGCACGCCGGACACAACACTGGGACTCTCTGGCTCCACAGCGCAGTCCTGGAGCCGGGAGGGCTGAGCCAGCCTGGGGAGCCGTGACAGCCATATTAGCTGTGAGCGAGGCGTTACCCCCTGGAAAGAGCAGGGCAGGGCCTCCCAGCCCCCCCCCCCCCCCCAGCCCATGCTGCTCGCCCTTCAGGGAATTCCTCTCTGGCCCCAGGGTTCCTTTTGCTTTTAGGCCTGGAAATCCCTGGAGCAGACGCCTGGGGGCTGTGGCTGGGCTGCAGGGAGCTCCCCTAAGGCTGGCCGCGTCCTCTTCACTCCCCCTCCCCCCACAAGCCCCTCCAGCACTGGGGGAGGGGGAGTGGGCACAGGGCCAGGATGGCACAGGGCAGGGCTGACGGGGCCCGGCAGGCCCGAGGGAGCAGGGGTGAGCTCATCCCCCCCCCCCCCCCGCCCTTAATTATCTTCCTGGCTAATGAGCAGCTGGGAACCTGCAGCCCAGCCCACAGGGAGGACCCTGGGGACCCTGGGCCAGATGTCACCCTGAGGGACCGGGAGGAAACTGCTCTGGGGGAAGGGACTTAAACTTCCTGCCTCTTCCCAGCCAGGGATGACAGTGGGGCCGGGGCCGGGGCCGGGGCAGGCCATTCCGACCACGGTTAAGCACAGGACACTGGAGGGACTCCAACCCTGGGCTGGGCACTGCTGTTTTGTGGCCTTCAGCAAACGACTCGGGTCCTCGCTGTTGTAAGTGTGGGGAACACTGCCCCACCCTGGCCCTGCCTGGGGCGCTCGTGAGACATGCAGACCCACAGCCAGGGCCTGCTCTATGGCACCCTCCCCGGGTGCACACGCACCCTGGGGTGCCTCGGCTTCTCTTCCGTAGAAGAGGTGTGAAATGTCTGTAGTGTGCTAGCACACTGCCAGTTCCCAGCGAATGCCACCGGTACTATTCACAGTAACTTAGCATTACTGGAACATTCTAGACAAGAGGGGCTCAGAGGGCTGCTGCAGGTCCCCCATTCTCAGCCCACCCCCGAGGTGGGCTTCATGAGACCCACCGTGAAGACGAGGCACCCTAGGCTCTGGGAGGTGCAGCAACGGGCCGGGGAAGTTCAAGTTCACCGCCCGGCCCGTTCAACCCGAGCACTGACGGCACCAGCGAGTGGCCAGGAGGCCATCCTCCGTGCCAAGCACTCGGTGTGCTCACAACCACGTGGTCTATGGCACTGCCGTCCCCGCTTTTCAGAGAAAACAGCACAGAGAGGTCAGGCTGCTTTTCCAAGGCCACACAGCAAAAACAGCTGGACTCGAACCCGGGCAGTCCGCCAACTTCCATCACCACTTTCTCCCGAGAATCTTTCCCCCAAGTGTCCCTGCCCGCCCTGGCATCGCGTCGCCAGCTCTGGCTCTGGGGTTCCAAGCCTGCCCTGCCCAGCTCTTACCACTAATGAGGCTTTTGCTGGCTGGAGGCTGGGACCGCAAAGGCCGCTGGAACTGGCTTTGTGGGAAGAACCTGTTTCCTGCCACTCTGGACTCCCAGGTGTGATGGGCAGCCAGAGGGCGGGGCAGCCAGCCAGAGGGCGGGGCAGCTCTCATTCTTGCTCAAACCCTGCTCACCTCCTAGGCCTGGCCCCCCGGCTCAGGTGCCGCTGGGCTGGCCCTGGAGTGCTACAGTCTGATCATTCACTCAACACGCATTTATTCAGCGCCTACTGTGTGCCTGGCGCTCCTCTGCAGAAAAGACAGAGAATGGAGCAGACTGAACCCTGGGAGAAACAGGAAAAGCTCATCACTGCCCCCCACTCCCAAGGCCCTCCCTTGCTCTGCCCCCCACATGTCTAATTTCACAAGGGGCAGGAGAGATGGGGAGGTGGGGCGGGGGGGGGGGTTAGGAAAGCCCCTGCCAAGGAAGGGCCATTCAAGCCGAGATCAGTGAAGTGGAGAAGTGTCCAGCCGGACAAAGTGGCACGGGCAAAGGCACTGGGGCAGGAACAGCCTGGTGCTCTGACGGCTCGGGAGGAGAGCCCAGGCCGTGCAGGAGGGAGCGAGGGATGCCCGACACCCTGGCCTGCAGGCTTCTGCCAGAGACAGGCAAAGAAGCTACCGGCGGACAAGCCGTCCAGCTCCCAGGAGCCCCAGGTCCACCAGCCCCTCTGGGCTCACTGGCCTTGCAGCACCCACCCCTCGAACGGGCCTCACTGGCCACGGCGAGCGTCCACTCGCAGCGACCAGCTGCTATGCCCACACTAACTGGGGCCTCTCCCGGCCGGGGGCGCAGGCCTGGAACCAAAGCCTGGGATCCCTCCACACCTCGCAGCGGTAAGGTGGGCTAGCTCCGTGGGGGTCTTGAGCTAAGCGTGCTCACTGGCAGGACAGGGCTGGGCCTGACCACCGGGCTATGGTCAAAAGAAGCAGGACGACACACTGCCAAGGGGGCGGAACTCTCTGGCTCCCGCTGCGCTGAGGCCTCTGGGGCAGCAGGCACGGGGCCGGGGGTTGAGACCCCTAAGGAATGAGCAAACCACCAGCTGGCTCCAGTCCCAAGCTCTCACCTGCCGGGCGCCTCAGTTTCCCCGTCGGTAAGCGCGCGGGAAGAGGACAGCCCGTGGGGCTGGGGTGAGGCTGGCGGAGGCTCGGCGCTGACCGCGCGGCCCCGACCCACCAGCGCCCCCCGCCCCGCGCGCCGTCCCGCCCGTCCGCCCGCGCCGGCCGCCCCGGCCCCGGCCCCGAGCGCACGTGACTCCGCCCCGGCCCGGCCCGCCCCGCCGTCCCAGCGCAGGCGCCTATTGGCCACGCCGGAGGTCCCCGCCCCCGTCCGGGGCGGAGCCTGAGGCGCCCCGCCCGCCGCAGAGCGGGGTTCCTGCGTCCCGACGGTGCGCGGCGGCCGGACCGGGCTGGCGGGCTGGCGGGCGGAGCCGGGCCCGCGGGGCTGCTGCGGGGCGACCGGGCCGGGGCGGCGGGCTGCGCCATGGTGAGCGGGGCCGGGCAGGCTGCGCGGTCCGCCGGGCGGGGGCTTGAGGGAGGCGAAGGGGCGGCCCCGGACGGGGTGGGGGCGCGCGCGGGGCGGCGGTGCCCCGGGCCTGGGTGGGAGGGGGTCTTCGCGGCGAGGGAGGGGCGGCCCGGGCGGGGGCGCGGCTGGCGGGAGGGCGGGTCTGTCTGTTCCGGGGGCCGCGCCCGCGGCGGGGGCTCTTTGTCCGCTGCGCTGCGGAGAGATCCGGACAAAGGAGGCGGCGGGGGGCGGAGGCCGCCTCGCGGGGAGCGGGGCTCCGGCCCCCCAGTGCACGCCCCCCGCCCAGGCCCGCGGCTCCGCGGCTCCGCGGCCCGGGCCGGCCGCCGGGGCTCCCTGGGACACTTCGAGGCTTTTCAAAAATTGCGTCCAAGGCTTGGGTCCTGGCAGCCCCCAGCGCAGTCAGGCGGATTCCAGGGTTGGGGGCGGGAGTCAGGGGTCCGGGCGACGCGCGGGTGGGGAAACTGAGGCGGGCGCGACTCCGTCGGCGGTGACGGCGTGGCGTGGGCAGGACTGGGTCTCGTGGCCGCCGACCCCCGCCCCAAGGCGGGCCGGCTCCAGCCGCCTCCAGCTGTCGTCCCCTCCCCAGCTGTCGCCCCCGGGCCGAGCCCCTGCGTCCCTGGCACCGGGCTTGCTGCTCCGTGTGGCTCGGGGACGCCGGCGGCCCCGCCAGGGTTAATGAGAGGGTGCGTGGAGCGCCTGGCACCCAGCCTGCTCGCCGCCCGCGCTCGCTGGCATCTGGGTGCTTGTCATCAGCTGGTCCCAGGCCCCTCGGGCACCGGGGCGAGGAGCTGGGGGTGGGTGGGTGCGGACTGTGACAGTTTAGGGTCACAACTGGGAGCTGGAGTTTCGCTGCAGGCCGCCCGGGTGATTGGGTCTGTGCGCACCTACTTTTGAGCTGTGTGACCTTGGGTAGCTGACTTGACTTCTCTGAGCCTGAGCGCCTCCGTCTGCCACCCGCGGGGTGGTTTGGACGTGGAGAGGAGACATCTGCCCAAGGCGTTAGTGCTGGCACACGGCGACTGCGCCAACTTTTCTCCAGCATCCACTGTTATTCCCAGAGTTGTTTGGCCCTCAGGCGGCAGGTGATTCACAGGGTGGGGGCACGGGACTGGGGCCCAGGCCACAGGAGCCCCTGGCTGACCTTGGGACAGTCCCTGAGGTCTGCGGGCTCCAGCTTCCTCTTCTGCTGCGGGAAACCTGGGGTTTCCTCCGCGAGGGGCAGGGGTGAACCAGCACCGGCCCGAGAGCCACGGGGCTGTCCTGGGCCCCCCCTGCTCCTGGTCCTGGCTCGTGGACGGCCGCGGCTGCGCGTGATGTGTCCTTGTGCCCAGTGCTACAGAGCCGGTGCGGCACAGAGCAGATCTTCCACCTGCGTCCTGGCTGTGACCCGCGGAGCCCTGGGCTCCCCGCAGCCCTGTTTTCCTAAGGGACCTGGGCAGGAGACGCTCTGGTTTGTGAACTGGGACCCCTGGAGAGGCAGAGCCTGGTTGGTTGGCAGCCTTGGCAGGTGGCTTGTTAGGGCGCCAGGGGCATGGCTCCTGGGGACAGTTCTGGAGGTGTGTGGTCCCCAGAGAGCCAGCAAGTCTCCTGGCTTCCTTGTTGAGCCCTGGGAGCTGGAGGCTGAGGTGGGGCTGGCAGGCTGGCGCCCCGCTGAGCCCAGCAATCTGGTGATGTGCCCGGGTCAGTGACGAGGAGGAGGAGAGGAGGCAGCGAGTCCCTGGGGAAGGGGCTGTTTGTGACACCGGGCCTGGGCCCACGCTCTGTGTCTTTCTGGTCCTGAGCACCCACTGCCCTCCAGTGTCAGCCCACGGAGGCATGGCTGGCGACATGCGAACTTGGAGGCCCCGGGCCCTTGTGCTCACTCACCCACCCCATAAGGTGGCAGGTGAGGCCGGGGGTTCCACACTGAGAAACTGAGGCCAGCCCGGAGCAGCTTGGTGGGGTCCCGACGTCACCCAGAGCGTGTGCAGGGCTCAGGAGGGAGAGGACTCGGGCCACCCAGCTGCTGGCTGTGCCCACCCGGCCTCCAACATGTGCAGTGGGTGAAGACTTAGTTGCGAGATCCCAAGACTAGGCAGAGGGACCGGGCCCCCGGCCCAGGTGGGACGCAGGCCTGCAGGAAGGCAGGGGCCCGCTGGTGGGCAGTGCTGGGCTCGGGGTCACATGCAGTTCCCCCTGGCTGCTCTGGGCTCTCATTGGCCTCCCCGAGTGGGGGAGACACGGGCAGAGAACAGAGAGACCGCTGCGACTGGGGTGGCGGTCGAGCGGCTTGGGGCCGGGGCCGGCCGGTGCTCTCTGGGGCTGCTCTGCATTGCTGCTGTCACCCCAGGGGACACGGCCTGCCCTGTGCTCCAGCCAATCTCTGGTGCTGTCCGGGGTACTGCTGGGACCCAGGGGTCGGCCTTGCGGAGCGGGAGGGGACAGGTAGCGTGGAGGTTATCGAGGTTTCCGGGGATCCGGTGGCCTTGGCTTTGAACGCCAGGCTTTGTCCTGCAGAGGGAGCCCGTGAGCGGGTGCTGCAGAGCAGGTGCCCCTGGCTGGGGTCCGCCCTGCCCCTGCCCCTCGAAGGCCGCTCTGCTGGGTGGGGCCCTGCTTCTGGGTTCCAGTCTCCTGCTCTTTGCCTCCGTTTCCCCTTCTGCGAAGTGGAGCGGCTGGGGCAGCTGTGTGCTCGTGGGTGAAGTGGCCCTGACAGCCCGGAGGCGCGGGCCACGTGGCCCATGGGCCGTCCTGGGGGCTTCGAGGGGGTCCCAGGAAAGGGCCAGCCGGGCAAAGGGGCTGCCCTCAGCCGCCTTCAGGCTCTGTGGCTCTGCCCTGCCCCTGGCGTCCGTGCACACAGCTGCCCTTCCGTGGGCTGAGGCCTCCCACTGTCCACTGGCACCCGAACTTGGCCCGCTGCCAGACCTCCTGCCGGCCCCTGGCTCTCTGGAGTCTGCAGAGTGGGCGTGGGGACCCCTGATTGGGATCCCTGTGCGAGGAGGGTGTCCTCTGCTTCAACGCCGTACCCCGACTTGCAAACCTACTGTGTGCCGGCCAGGGCAGGGGGACGGTGCCCACCTCCTGTGGACTCGGCGTCCACTGCAGGAGGGAGACGGCAGCCGGGGAAAGGCACCGTGTGTGTGTGCTGGGAGGGGACTGCAGGGAGTCAAGTTGGGAGGGCAGCCTGTAAGAGGCGCCTTCTGACAGGTGTGAATGGGAAAGAGCCAGGGAGGACCCTGCAGGCAGGGGCGCAGCGCAGGGGCCCAAGGCGGAGCCGGCTTTGCAAGGCCGGGTGTGCGGAAGCCAGAGAGGAACTTGGCTCTTCTCCCGAGGCCAGGGAGTGACAGGAGCAGAAGTTTTTAAAGATCAGTTCTCAGGAGGTAGTTGCAGGGTGAAAGAAGGAACAAACGTGCCCACACACGGATGGAGGGGGCGCCTCGGGCCGGGGCCTGGTGCCCCTGCCTGCCTGGGAGCCACAGACAGGGTTGTGCGGCCATCACAGCTCCCACAGTCTCCGCATTGCCCCGGGACCACAGGCTTCCCCCTGGATCTGTGGGTCCCTCCTGGGCTCGCAGCTGGCTTTGGCCCCCGGCTGCCCCTCCCTCCAGTGCCATTGTTCAAATTTCCCACTTCCTGCCCCCGAAACGCCCCCAGCCCCCAACACACACACACTTCCCCTTCCGAATTGATACTGCCTTGTCTTCCTGTCCAGAGCCCCATGGGAGGGCAGGTGGGAGGGCAGGCGCCCCAGCAGGCCGAGCAGTGAGCTGAGGTCAAGGGACAGGGCGGGGTTCTCCCTGCAGGAGGTGGGAACAGTGAGACAGTTCCCTGGAGGGGGAAGCCCCTGTCCCGTGAGGCCGTGCACTGAGGCGGGGGCAGGGAGTGAGCAGGAGCACCCCACGTGCTGACCTGGTCAGATGGCCGTTCGTGTTCCAGGAGCCGGAGCTGCAGACCCAGGCCGATCCCAGCACACTGTGCTGCCCATCCCCCCTCCCCACCACACATGGCTCTAGGCATGGGCTCAGAGACCCCCAGGGTTGTGAACTGCCTGGTCAGTGGAGGGGGACACGGCGTGCGGCGCAGTGGGCCTGCCCAGGGGGACAGGGGGCCTGTGGAGTGGGACCTGCAGCTTGGTCCCTGCAGGGGGAAACCAAGCCGCAGACCGAGGGTCCGGCCCCCTCCTGCCAGGGCCTCCCTTCCGAGGTGGGCAGCACCGCCTGGCCCCCGGACAGCGTCGGGCGCTGCCTTCAGGCGAGCCCGGCCTCAGAACCCCGGTCGAGTGAGGGTCGTTTCTAAGGCAGGCTGGCCTTGCTCAAGGACGCGGCAGGTTCAGCCCCATGGCCGGGGGAGAGCCTTGGTCCAGTGCCTGCCTGCGCTGTCAGTGTTAAACGGAGGGAGAAAGCAGTGACCTCATCGTGCCCCTCCTGAGTGTGGCCTGCCGGGCCTGACCCTTTTATTTATTTATTTTAAGATTTATTTATTATTTGAAAGTTAGGGAGAGGGAGAGACACGGAGCGAGAAAGAGACCTTCCATCTGCTCGTTCACTCCCCAAATGGGCACAACGGCTAGGTCTGGGCCAGAGTGAAGCCGAGGGCCAAGAGCTTCATCCGGGTCTCCCACATGGGTGCAGGGGCCCCAGCACTTGGGCCATCTGCTTCTGTTTTTTCCAGGCCATTAGCAGGGAGGTGGGGCAGCCGGGACTCGAACCGGTGCCCATATGGGATGCTGGCACTGCAGGCAGCAGCTTTACCCACTGCGCCACAGCGCGCCCCCGCCTTCTTGATAAGTCACTGGGTGTGCGGGGGGAGGAGGTGCAGGGACGCCCAGGGGGCCTGCCAGCTCCAGCAGCCGTGGGTGGCACCAGCGGCAAAGCCTTAGCCTCCGTGGGTATCGCCCACAGTGAGCCCTGGAGGGCTGCTGGGGAGGCTGGTGTCGGGGCTCCTTGCTCCTCACGGGTGGCCCACAGCCTTGCTCCTGTCCCCATCAGCCCTGGGCACTGAAGCGGGTCTGGAGGTGGCAAGGTGGAGGGCACTGTCTGGGGTGTGTGGCTGCAGGAGGCGGCCCCGTCCCTGAGTTCCTGGCACGGCTTAGCCCTGGGGGGCTCCCTTCTCGTCCGCACCTGAATTGGCCGATGCCGCAGCTCCTCGCGCTTGCAGAGGGTCTGAGCAGCCCCTGCGCCCACCAGCAACACTCCTCCCCAGCAGCCCGGCTGCCCTGGCCCTCTCCTGCCCCGCCCAGTTGGCAGCGCCCTGATGTCCCGTCCTGCCTTTGTGGTGGCCAGCGAGTTGCTGGACTGATGCTTACGTTGTGGATCCCGCCCTAGACACAGCTCTGAGCCGGCAGGGGCAGGAATGGTGGATCTCCCTTCCACCTTCACATTGCTACGGCGGCCATGGCTGTGGCCGTGGCCGCAGTCTGCCCTGAGGCCACCTTGCACCCCCGCCCAGGCTCCATTGCATTCCCAGCTCTCGGGCACTGCTATCCTGTCCATGGCCTGCTTCCCGCAGGGGCTGATGTCACGTCCTTGCTTCCAAGTCCCTCCTCTCTGGCCACCAGGAAGCCACTGGCTCCTCTCAGTCCCTGAGTGGCTCCTGAACACCTCTCAGGTCAGGGCCGGGCTTCTAGAGCCTGCACCTGAACCAGCAGGGCTGGGGCGCATTCAGCCCGCGGGCCACGGGCCCTGCCAAGGCAACTGCAGGTGAGACTCAGAATTCGGTAGACCTGTAGCAGGCTCATTTTTAAGTCGACGGTTTTGCGTGGCCCAGTGACTGATGCTGTAAATATCCAAATGGCCCCTGGCAGAAAAAAAAGCACCCCACCCGTGCCTTAGACCAGCGGCACAGCGCCCCAGGCTCCTGCAGCTGCCCTCCCATGGCTGCGAGGGTGACTTGCGCGCCTGGCAGCAGAAGTGCTTAGGTAGTAAATGCAAACAAGACCGTGGTGCTCACCAGCGGACAAAGAGAAACAGCAGAGCCAGCCCGCGTCTCGCCAGCGAGGCTGGCACTGTGGGCTTTGAGAGCTGTCACAGACGGGCCCCTGTGGAGTGCCAGCCCAAGTCCGTGACCCTCCTCCGCCCCCCCCTCCCCCCCAGCCCTCAGCCGAGTCCCTGGGGTAGCCTCATGTTGCTTTATCTTCCAGGACTCTCGTGTCCAGCCTGAGACCCAGCCTCGCTGAGCCGGCCGTCCCCACGAGCTTCCTGCCGGGGAAGCCCCCAAGCACTGACCATGTCTATAATGGACCACAGCCCCACCACGGGCGTGGTCACTGTCATCGTCATCCTCATCGCCATCGCCGCCCTGGGGGCCCTGATCCTGGGCTGCTGGTGCTACCTGCGTCTGCAGCGCATCAGCCAGTCCGAGGATGAGGAGAGCATCGTGGGGGATGGCGAGACCAAGGAGCCCTTCCTGCTGGTGCAGTACTCTGCGAAGGGACAGTGCGTGGAGAGAAAGGCCAAGCTGATGACCCCCAACGGCCCGGAAGTGCACGGCTGACTGACGATGAGAGGCTCCTGGTCCAGTTTGCAGCCCGGCAAGGGGCGCCGGAAGGGGCGGAACCACATGGACGTGCCGCCGGCTGAGCGCAAGGGTTGACACCTGCTGGCATGGCCTCCGTGGGCTTGGTCATCGCATGCACTGACTCGCGGGGCCCAGCCGTCCTGGGCTCCCGTCAGCCTCCAGGCGGGGCTGCCCATTGCAGGCAGTGGGCAGGCCTGACCTTGCTGGGGCTCACAGCCCCGTAGCGCTTTTGTTACTTGAATGTTGAGCTGAGCCTGTTTCTGACGGAGCTACTACTGTAACGCGTGAACTAACCAACCTGTGAACTGTACATAGCCCTCCCCCCCGCCCCCCAAGCCCGTGCTTCAGCCTCGCTGCTGCTTTCCAAATTCCACACGGAGCACGCGGGACGGGTTTGATGAGGACTGCGGCAGTGAGGAGTCAGGCCCGCCCAGGCCTGGGTTGCGCTTGGCGGGGAGGTGGGGAGGGGGCCCTGAGGTGTACCCCGCGTGTGTGTAGGGGACGTGACCAGCTGGGCAGCTCTGGCGACCCCTGCTTGGTTAGGAAGGGATGATGGGACCGCACACGCCCCCTCCTCTGTTGCTACGGAGCAGTTCCTGTTATGGTGGAGTTACCGCAAGGAAGCTACGCAGCCGCCTGGGAGCCGGTGACGGACAGGGAGTCCCGAGGGCTCCAGGCACCCCAGTAGCAGAGCGGTCTCTGCCCCTGCGGTCTTGAGCGTGCCGTGTGCCGCTTAGCGCCGGCTTCGCTGCCGTCACCCCGGCCCTCATACAGCCCCAGGGCCCCGGGCCACTGCTCCAAGTCTGAAACCCAAGCGGCCCGCAGAGAGGGAAATTTTGTTTTCTGCGTTTGTACTGAGTATCTTCTGCGCTGGAGGGGCGGGGAGGGTCTGTGAGCTTCTCTCCTCTTCCCTTCCCAAGTCAGCTTCCTGCCCACCTGCTGGGCTGGGACGGCACTTCCCCAGGGGTTCTCTGTAGCAGGCTGACGCTCTCCCACCCCCTAGTCTGGCACTGAAGGCAGCTCATTTCTGTGTGCATGTTCTCAGGAGCCACCAGACTGTCCCTGCCAGCCTATGCGTGGCGCGTGGATGGTCCCCACACGGGTTGGTGGCCCCTCGTGTGCACTTCGGTGAGCTCACCCTTCGACTCTGAGTCCCACCGCTGTAAGCACGGTCTCGGCTGTCGCCGTGACCTTGCAATTGGCGTCCCCATAGAATAATAAGCCGCAGACCAGCCTGGCATGGCGGGCCCGGCCTCACCGTGGGACGCTGGCCCTTGGCCTTGAGCCACCTGCAAGCGGTGTGGGCAGGGAGCCCAGCACTCTGGCCTCCTGGTCAGGTGGCCCCATCTCGGGCCCTTACCCAGGCCTCTGCTAGGAACCATGTCAACCTAACTCTACTTTCCAGAACCCCAAGGGGGAGCTGCAGGAACTGC
This sequence comes from Lepus europaeus, assembly GCF_033115175.1. Classification (NCBI taxonomy): domain Eukaryota; kingdom Metazoa; phylum Chordata; class Mammalia; order Lagomorpha; family Leporidae; genus Lepus; species Lepus europaeus. The sequence goes on from NC_084847.1 coordinate 9,458,332, forward strand.
TCAGCGGCGGACACCTATAGTGGACTTGAAGCAAGAGCCAGTGGCTGGTGAGGCTGTCAGAGCTGGGGGTAGTGAGGAGATGCCACAGGTGGGCTTCCTGGGAACCCTGGGGGAGAGGCCCTGCAGGCTGGGTGGGCAGATCACGTGGTGGGGTGGGGGCCTAGGAGGGAGAACAGTTCCCAGGATGCCAACTGGAAGATGGCCTTGCGATCAGCAGAGGCCTGGGTGTTGGTTTGATCCGTCCCCCTTGGGTTTCACGACTTCGGGCTCGCTACCTCTGCTCACCGCAGCCGAGGCTGCTGCCGCTTGGGCTCGGGGACGGCACGTTCGGGGCCCCGAGCCTGACCCTGGCACTGACCACCGCCCAGTAAATCCAATTCTGGAATGATTAAAGGCCGCTTTGTCGTCAGTCTCGCTGTGGAGGTTTCTTAGCGCCCTCCCTGGTTGCCGGGAACATCCTTGGCACTTGCATGGAGCTCCTAGGAGCGTGGTGGCGGCGCTGGGTGTGGATCAGGCGAGCCAGGGCCCTGGTGGGAGGGCCGTGGGCCAGCTGCAGCATGCACTGTTTGTGTTTATCAACAGCTACTTAACAGACACCAGAGCCACACGCACGTCCCGACCTCTGAATTCTCACACAGCCCAGCTGTTGAGTTCGCGTTTTCTGACTTGTCAAGAAGTTAACCTCACGCTTCCTGTCCACAGAGGCAGCGGTGGGGGCGAGGCGGGAGCGGACAGCCGCTCCACGGACAGACCCCGCAGGGCACCGTGCCCCTGCGTCTGCGGTCAGGGGGCGGGACGGCGCCCCGTGGAACAAGCTACACGGCATTCAGTCTGATTTTGCAGACCACTGAGAAAATCTTTATTTACAATAAATTTCAGTGAAATTTGCATAAATATATTCCCAATGTTCAGTTTTCACCTCTGATTTCTTCATATCATTTAAAAAAGTTCCTCTGTCCTGTTCTCGTGACTCCTTTCGGATGCCAGCGCGGAGCTGACGTTGGAAGGTGGAGGGGCGCCTGCGGGCTGGGCAGGGTCAGGGCCTTCCTGTCGCAGGGCCGCCGCGCCATCCGCCCTGTCCTTGCCCTCCAGCTTCCTCTCCATGGTGGCCACCAGGACCTTGAGCCACGCGTTCTCGGCCAGGAGCGTCTCCGAGGCGTCGGCCAGCTCCTGGAGCTGCCGGGCCAGCGCGGCCAGCTCGCGGCTCTTCCGCTCGTGCAGGGCCTGCAGCTGCTGGCCGTGCTGCCGGAGCACGCGGTGCTGCTGCTCCAGGGCCTGCTGCTCCCGCTGCAGCCGGTGTGCGTCCCGGCGGGCGCGCGACAGCTGCACCTCCACCTGCACCTGCGCCCGCTGGAGGCTGCCGATTTCCGCCCTCAGCTTCTGGATCTCTCTCTGCAGCTGGGAGATGTGCCCCTGCTGTAGGGCTGCCTCGTTCTGGATACAGTCCTTGGTAGGAGGGCTGGCCACGTCCTGGCTGGAGGAAGCGGGGGCCGAGTGGTGCAAGATGAACCTCAGCAGATTTGGGAGGGTGATGGGGAGGTCTTCAGGGTACTTCACACTGAGGTCCTTCCTGGGGAGACAGGGGGAGGAGTCAGAGGTCAGAGTCTGCTGACACACCCTGCCCCGACCTCAGCTCTCAGGAGTCGGACCATCGCTGATGACCAAGAAAAGGAAGATGCTGCCTTGGCAAAGGACTCCCCCACCGAGCTGCAGACAAGGCCCTGTGCATGTCCTGCGACCGCGGTGGCTCCTACATGTGTGCCTTCCCTAAGGACACAGCTGCTTCTGGACACAGCATTTTGGGAGAGAGGGGCTCCCAGGCCTATGGACACCAACATTGTGTGAGCGGGACCCTCTGTGCCCTGGGAGGCCCCGTGGCCACGTCAGGAAGGGTGTCCTGGGGCAAGACTTGTCCACGACACTCGTGACCATGGATAGTGCAGGGCAAAAAGAAAAAAAAACCCAACACATGGCCCGTCATTAGTAAGCATTTATTCACACCGTGCGGCCCTGGGCAGCGTGGTCTGGCCGCAGGCCAACCAAGGCACTCTGCGGAGGTGAGGCTGCTGCCCTGGGAACGCAGCAAGGTGGCGTCCGAGGGGCCCCCTCCGCCAGCTTTGTTCCAAGTCCTTTTAGAACTGGTCATTCAGTTTGTCAGCCAGTGCGTCTCACAGATGTACGTACGGGTGCCGGCAGCATCTGGCCACTGGTGTGTGTGTGTGTGTGTGTGTGTGTGAGCTGGGCCAGAGTGCACACGTGACCCGGCCAGGACCACGGAGGCGCAGGTCAGGAAGAACACCTCTGTGCCGGCTGCTACCTGCCACTGCCACAGTGGCTACTCTGCAGGCCAGGAGGCCCACCCCAGAAATGGGGACCTCTAGTCCCAGCTCACCTCACACACAAAGCCAGAGGCCGGACACCTAAAACCCACCAAAGAGGTTCTAGTCTTGAGTAGCCCTTTTCCTACCAAATCACAAAGAAGTAAAAGTCAGGTTCAGGGACTGGTGTTGTGCACACAGCGGGTTAAGCCAGGGGTTGGTGTGTGCGCAGTGGGTTAAGCCGCCACCCGTGACGCCAGCATCCCACATCAGAGCACCAGTTTGAATCCAGCACCCTGCTCATGCCTGGGGAGGCAGTGGATGATGGCCCACGCGTGGGAGACCTGAATGGAGACATGGACAGGACGGGAACAGTGCGGAGTCTCCAGCGGGCACGCTAGAAGGCACTCCACCAGTTCTAAGTTGCAAGGACACAGCTGCAACCAACTTTCCAAAAGAGGAGTCATTTCCAAAGTGTGGCGTTAAAAAGTCCCACTGCTGGGGGCTGGCACTTAGCCTAGCAATGAAGACACTGGTGAGGGTGCCCACGTCCCATGTCAGTGTGTGGGTTCAATTCCCAGTTCCGGCTCCTGACTCCAGCCTCCTTTACTGTGCACCCTGGGAGGCGGCAGGGTAACTGGGTCCCTGCCACCTATGTGGGAGCACTGCCTTAAGTTTCTGGGTCCCAGCTAAGCCTCAGAGCAAAGGCCCCTCTGTCTCTGGAGTCTCCTGTGGCCAAGGGAGGGGCTGTCGCAGAGCCCCCTGGGCGACTGTGCTGCAGTGTCCCCCAGAGCCTGACGCTGGCCTCTGGCTGGGAGAAGTGGCTCCAGTGCCCCTCTCCCCCCGCCGCAGTGGAGGACAGGCTCCTGCAGGCTCTTTGGATGGGACCTGCGCCGTAAACAACCTGCAGGACGCCAAGACCTCCAGGCACCTGCGAGTCGCTCCAGTCCCACGCCAGGGCCCTGACCTTCTCCCTTGCGCACATGCGTTCACCCGGTGCACACACAAGACTGCTTTATCTCAGTGCCTGTCTAACTTTATGGTCTCTGCACTAAAAATAGCACACACAGGCGAGCTGTGAGAAAGGTCTCGTCACATGTGACCAAGCGGCGGTTCTCGCTTCCTCTTTCGCGAGCTGTCAGCTCCCGCCGTTTGCCCGTTTAGATTTCCAAGTAAACCCAACGCTGACTGCGGGCCAGCTAAGGCTGCACTCGTCTCACTTCTGACTACGACTGATTGTCAGGGACGAGAGAACCCCCGTCCCCAGGCGGCAAGGCTCTGGTTTACTGAGCGCTGTCCGTTCACACACACTGGACGTCTTCCCATGCTCCCGTGTTCCCCTTCCTGACCTTGTCCGCTCATGGGCGCTGAGAGGCTGCAGGGCCGCCAGCAGCTCGTCTCCAGCGTCTCCAGGCTGGCTCCCCCTGCAGCGTCAGCGGGAGTCGCCCCACACGCCACGGCGCACCCTGCTCTGCCTGGGCGTCTCTCCATCTCAGTGCGCGTGCATTGCCCACTTGCCGAGAGCCTCTACGCAGAGGCACGTGCTGGGTGCTGAGACGCAAACACTTCTCTGAGCGATGTTTGCGATCCAGAAATTACGAGTCATTAAACTCCTGCCCGGCTGCTGTCCCACACAGGGGAAGCTGCTGCGTTACTGTCCACGCGTGCGTGACGCGGCAGCTTAGACACTTCTGAGCAGGAGAAAGGCTCGTGGCGAGGCAGCCAGTGAGTCACGCTGTTTCCAGTGTGCGCTCTGACAAGACCCCACCCCCACAGCAAGAACTCCAGCAAAGCTGCTCTGAGACAATGGGCAAAACCCGAGGAACTGGCCCAGAGATACAGGAGGCTCTCTGGGAGGATCAGGACAAGCGGCGCAGTGGCGGGGAGCGCCTGTAAAAGGCAGGCAGTGGCTTCAGGTCACCCCCACCACATGTGCCAGTCGCAGGGGGGCCTCCCGAGGGACCCTGCAGAGAAGGCCAGAGCCAGGGGTCTCCAGGACTCATCCTAGCTACCAAAGGGGGTCTGTGCAAAGACAGCAGGCCTTAAAGGGTCAGGAGTTCCTTTCCTTTCCTGCCTCAACACTGGCATCCATCTCCACCAACTACCAAGTCCACTGCCCCATTGCCAGCATCCAATCCATGTTTGTTGGGGCCACCAGGGAAGCTGGTGGAGTAAGGGGCCCTGGCATATCAACGTGAAAGGGTCAAGGTGACGGGATGTATCGAGGCCCTCATTTTGCCCCTAGGATAGAGACGCAGGCTGCTGGGAGGGCCAGACGGTGAATGCTGTGTGGACGTAGGGCGGCTGGGCTCAGCAATTAGCTCTCGCCTTGCCCACACGAACATGGGCTCTCTCCTGTCAAACTCTGGTGCTCCCACAGGCCGTGAGAGCTAAGGGATTTTGACAGCCACACTCACAATTGTGTACGAAACAAAGGAGAGAAGAGCCAACTTGTTAAAAAGGGAGCAGCGTGCGTGGCGTTCTGACACTGCCCTCCTTCTGCCCGTGGTCTCCAACGGCACGTGCTCTGAACAAACCCTTCAGTCCCAGTGAACGGCCTACACCTTAAGTTCACTTTACTGTCAGCCTTCAACAACAGACTCCCACCTGCCCAATATTGAAAAAAAGTCAGCAGTACCTGTTGCAGGGGAAAAACAAGACAGTAGGAAGACGATCAACCATGAATTCCCAAGGGAGGTCATTCTGCGACACGTCGATCCTGGGGGAGACAGGCAGAGAGCAGAAAATGTCAGAGCGCGGCCCCGCGGGCTGCAACTTGACACAGCCACTCAAATGCTGTAGGCACTGGTGCACTCCTGCTCCCGGCAGCGGCCCAGCCCTCCTCGACGACAGCACTGCCCGCTGGCAGTCGGGTACTCGACGTCCAGGAACCGCAGCTGTCCCGGAGCTAAGATCATATCCTGAACGTGAAAACAGCTTTCCCCAAAGGCCTCACTGACACCAAGGGAGCAGTTCACGCACGGCTCCTGGCCAGCTGGGTTAACCCTTGAATTAGCTCCGGCGCAAGGGGATTATCAAGCATCCCTGCAAAGGGGACTCTGCACGCTCTTCCCTACACTCTAGATCTGGAGGGACACAGAACACAGCAGGCCTCAGGTCAGCTTTCTAATGCAGGAAATGCATGAGCCTGGCTGCTCTGTGTGGAGCTGCCTGCAGTGCGCAGCATGCATGAAGGCAGGCGCAAGGGCTGCACACAGAACAGAAGGTAGGGATGACCTGACAGGAGCTTTCAGAAAGTTGAGGGGAGGAGGAGATCAGGGCCCTGCATTCACCCAAAAGGATGACATTTACTTCGTAAATAAATGGCGTAATCGGGAGCCGGTGTTGAGCCCAGTGGGTGACACCCATGCCCAACATAGTGCCTGGGTTCAATTCCCAACCCCGGCTCCTGACTTCAGTTTCCTGTTAACGCAGACTCTGGGAGGCAGCGTGAGGGCCCAAGTGATTGGGTTTCTGCCACCCACCCATGTGGGAGACCTTGATTGAGTTTCTAGCTCCCAGCTTCAGATCTGGCTCAGTACGGAATATTATGGGCTTTTGGGGAGTGAACCAGCAGATGGGGGAGCTCTTTGTCTCTGCCTCTCAAACAATAACAATGGTTTTACAACAACTTCAGTAACAACGGGACTCCTGCCGCTGCCATGTCAGGCACCTGAAACATGAGAGTCCCATGCTTCAAACAGGTGCTGTCAGACACTACAAATACATTCTGGAATCAAACTTTTTTTTCTTGATTTTTATTTCTAAGGAAGAGAAACTATAAAATTAAAACTTTGAGGGCTGGCGCTGTGGCATAGCTGGTAAAGCCACTGCCTGAAGTCCCATATGGGTGCTGGTTCAAGTCCTAGCTGCTCCACTTCCAATCCAGCTCTTTGCTGTGGCCTGGGAAAGCAGTGGAAGATGGCCCACATGGTTGAGCCCCTGCACCCATGTGGGACACCTTGGCCCCTCCTACCCCCGTGGGAGACCCGGCTGGAGTTCCAGGCTTTGCCCTGGCATTGTGGCCATTTGAAGAGTGAACTAGTGGATGGAAGATCTCTTTCTCTGTCTTTCCCTCTTCGTCACTCTGCCTTCCAAACAAGTAAAAATAAATTAAGACGAAAAAAAAAATCTTTTTGCCGAGAAAGGGGCTGGCTTTCTTTGTGGCCCAAGGTGTTAAGCTCACAGCATCCCTGTGAGTGCATTTGAGTCTGGCTGCTCCACTTCCAACCCACTTCCCTGTTAATGTACCTGGTAACACAACCAAAGGTGGCCTGAGTGCTTGGGCCCCTGCACCCACATGGGTGGAGTTACTGGCTCCTGGCTTTGGCCTGGCCTATCCCTGGGCCTTTCGGCCATTTGGTGAGTTAACCAGCAAATGAAAGATCCTTCTCTCTCTAACTCGGTCTTTCAAATAAACAAGAAATAAACTCTTAAAGGAGAAAAGAAAAATACTGTAAAAACCCACTCGGAATTCCACTGGGCATTGGAGACTCTCGCTCAAGCTTGGATCACGCACTTAGACATTTTTAAGAGCAGTTCTCGTGCTTCCTGCTCTAGTCCTCTTCACTGTTTCAATGAATGGATGCGGACCCAGCACACGCCCAGCCGTATTTGCTTGACCATCTTCCGCTACAGGACCCGCCAGGCTCCTCTGGAACTGCTGTTGCCTTAACTTCCCAACGTGAAATGAACTGGGTAAAAAATTTCTTGCAAAGGTTGCCAAAATGCTTTCCAAAAGGGTTACACCAATTTATTCATTCCATTAGCTACATCTGACTGTGCCAACTGCATTTTATCAGCACAAGACTGTCACTTAAGAGCATTTATTAACTTAATAAGTGTAACTGGCACTTTGTTAGCATTTTAATTTATACTTATTCAGTTATAATTTCCCCACTTGCTCATCTACTCTGCCCTCTTACACAGCCGTGTTCCCACTGGCAGCCCTCAAACTGTTCGCAGTCGTGAACACCTGACTTGGAATCCAGGCCCTTGTTTGTAGGCTGTGTGACTCTCGGCAAGTCACCTAACCCTTCTGTGCCTCTGTCACCTCCTCAACCCCTCGTGGTAACCATGCGAGCTTCACTCAGTCCTGAATTTTGGAGGATTAGGTCAGATAATCTGTACTTAAAAAACCTCTCAGCAGAGCATCTCCTTCCACAAGGCTCTGGTCCTTACTCTGACCACACGTAACAAGTGTGCAATATACTGATGGCCCCTCTTGGAGCCTCTTTGTCTTACTTGTTTGCACTGCGCATGTTTCTAATGGAATCTGCTCATCTTTCTTTCATTATTTTTTCAACTGCTTCTACTTGGGAAAGTTTCCACCTCTCCAAGGAACCAACACATCTAATACTCTCCCTCTCGCTTTTCCCTGTGATTCGACCTCTTATGTTTAACTCTAACGTATCTGCAGTTTTTTGAAGGGAGGGAAGACGACAAAGCTTAAACCACTCCCCTCACAACACTGCTTACTACCTCATTGGAAAACTATGCCTGAGCCCTCTGCCCCTCCCCTCTCTGTTTTTTAAAGTGTTTTATTTACTCAAGAGCCCACATACAGTGGCTGTGGGATAACAAACTGGAACACATGGTTACCGACCAACTCTTCCTCTTAATTCCACAAAGAGGAGGGAGATCTGCACTCAGTCCCTGTTAAGATTGACAGATTTAGGGCACCCTTTCCATGGGATTCCAAGGAGCCGGCCCCTTGAGGGCACGCTGGGGACCAGGTCAGCACTGTTCCCACCAGTCTCGTGGGAGAACATGAAGCATTCACCGGAACAGGTCGATTTCAATGAGGTTTTCCTCGTGGTTTCCAGCAGACCCTGGCAGCCATAGGGTACACTGCGTGCGGGGGAACCGAAGACAAGCACAGCGCCCGGAGCCACGACAGCAGGCTTCCTTACCTGGCCACAGTGAACGCGTCCACCGGCAGGAGCCGAGCGAGCTGGATGAAGACGTGATTGAGGGATGGACAGAAGCCGCACCACTGCGCGTAGTAAAGCAGCAAGACGTCCTGTGGAAGGGGGAGAGGCTCGTGACTTACGCCCCGGAGACGGCCGCCTCCTCATCTGACTGCGCCGAGGATCCAGCAGGCATCCCGTAAAGGCTGCGGCCCACGCAGAAATCAGTGACAAAAATTCCACCTTTACATCTCTGCGATTACGTGCGTTCGAAGGGCCTCCTGAGCCAGCAGCCAACCACGTAATGCCTGCGTGTTCTCCAGGCGGACTGTCACACGGTGAACCTTCTGGACACCCCAACAGTGGCAGCCGCGGAGGGTGACAGGCATAGGTGGCTGGGTTTCTGCCGCTCTTTGAGACAGCCTACCTGTTTTCGAAGGACTACTTCCCAAAAGGTATCCGTTGTCACTTCGGTGATTAAATGCTGAGAAGGGAACTGGGCAGAGTCACTTCCAATGAGATGCCTTTTCAAGGGACTGTAGAGAACGCTGAAGTTTTGAATAAAAGACTCTAAAAATAAAGAGAAAATGAGATCAGCTCTTCTCCAGGTACAAGGAGTAGCTGGCCTACTTTCGACTCCATGTTGCAACACCTGGGAGGACTTCCGAGGCCCACATTTCTAACACTTCACCCTGAAGCAAAGCCTTGGCCAGAGCTGTGCAGGGGCGCGCCAGGGGAAGCTCAGCAAGTGCTCACTCGGGGATGGAGGACCAGAACACCTTGCAGCTCGGACCACACTAGGACTGTATCCCACTCCCTTCTTAAAGGGATGGTCCACAGGCACACCCTGACCGAGACCCCTTAGCATCATCACAGGTGACGGCCTCTTCCGGAGGACTGGCCTGCAATACGGGGCCGTCCCGCCTGTCTGCAAGTGGCAGGAGCTGCACAGGCGCGGGGGGAAGGAGGTGGAGGGAGGTACGTGTTTCATGCTCACTGATTTCAGGACAAGGGCCTATGTTTCGTTTCCTTTATTAATGTTCTTCAAGTTTCGTTCGTAAAAGGTTAAGAAAAGTTAAACCCAATTCTGTGTAGTGGGAAAGTCCACACACAGAGTCACAAGTCATCAAAAAGCTAACCCAACCCAGCCCTGCTCCCAGAGGCCGCTGTCTGAACTCAGGGTTCTCTGCTCTTCTGAGGCGGCACTAATGCAAATGTTTCTTTTTGTCTGCTCTCTCCCTCCCTTTGTGGCCCTAACGGACAGGAAGCGTTCTGCAGAGGGAGGAGGAAGTGGAGATGTCACGTGAACACCACACAGACTTCATTATCAGAGTCTGAGCAGCACGTGCTTGGCTGTGTTTTTGAAACAGAAAGCCAAGAATTAGTTCCTAACCTGAATAAAACCTAGATTCTGACACCGACCTGGAGACCTGACTTACTGAAACCAACAGTGACAGATCTTTTTATTTTTATTTTTTATCAGAGTCCCTAAAAGTCCTGTCCCCAACTGCAGGACAAAGAACGGCTGAGCTGTACGCGTCAGAATGGGCTCCAAAAGAGGAAGGAAACCTGAAAAGGGTTCCCTTCGGACCAGCACACCACGAATTATCCAATCTTGAGTGTTACTGAACACCATCTAGGAAAATCCAACAAATACTGGGGTAAAAAGGACATGCTTGCCCCGTTCCAAGGAAACCCAGCACACAAACATGCCTTCAGAAAACATGGCTTGGGAGGAACTTTCAGAGCATGCCCTTCATAAAGTGCCTGGCCACAGGGGTCTCTTAAACACTCAGGGGTCCCCACGTTTGTACTGCCTGCTCCGACACAGAGAAGCCCACAGACGGGTCTAAGCGAGAAGCCGGCTGCACCTGCGCCGAAAGAGGAACCAGGACGGCCAGGGGAACGGTGCTGGGCTCTGCCTTGGCCACTGCTCTATGCCCTGGGCAACTTGGAAACACAAAGTTTCCTTTCCGACCAAACCTGGCACACGCTGACTTGCACGCATCTCCACCGAGGCTGAACTAACAAGGCTTTTGAATTCTACTTCCTTGAGTGCACGTCCAGGACGTCAGCACAGCCCTGGGAACCGGGCGGTGTGGGTCAGTTCACGGCTGCTGCTAAGCCTCAGGGCAGGCTGCTGGGCGCTTTCCCAGCATGCAGCCTGCTCCCCACCTCCAGAGTGGGTGCTGCCGGTTTGTAACCTGACACTTGGGTCACAGCAGCAGAAAGATGAGGTCCGGGGTCTTCAAGCTCACAATATTCAACCAGGAGACAGGAAGCGAGGCTGCGGTCCCAGTGCCTTTAGAACCAAGCTCCGTGTCGGTGCCCCCGTTCACCCGCCCCCACATACTGCACCAGACGCGCTCTGGCTCTCCATCGCCCTGCCCATTAAAACAGCCAAGTCCCCGCCCACAGCTGCTGCCTCTACCTCAGAAAGGGGAGGAAACCGCCCGTCTAGAAAGCTGAGCCCTTATCCCCATAGGCTACAAAATTTATACGAAATTTGGGATTAGAAGTTGCTGTTTCATTTGATTAACAAAATTAGCCTCCTGTAAAACTGGGGAAATTTAAATGAGCTACAGGGGGCCACTGTTGTGGCTGCAGCTGAGGGCACCCTGCACTTCCAATCCGGCTTCCTACTGTGCCTGGGAGGCCGTGGATGATGGCCCAAGAAGTTGGGCCCTCGCCACACCCGTGGGAGACTCACATGGAGCTCCTCGCTTGAGTCTGGCTCAATCCCAGCTGTTGTGGGCATGTAGGGAGTGGACCAGCAGATGGAAGATCTTTCTCTGTCTCTTTTTCTATCTCTGCCTCTCTGCTTTTCAAACTTTAAACAAATAAATATAAAAGTAAAATGATTTGTAGGGAGTGGGCATTTTACCCAGTGGTTAAGATGCGTGCATCCACATTGGAGTGCCTGGGTTCCGTTCCTGGTTCCAGCTCCTAATTCCAGCTTCCTGCCAATGCAGGCCCTGGGAGGCAGTGGTAATGGCTCAAGTGACTGGGTTCTTAGCGGGAGACTCAGACTGCATTCCTGGCTCCGGCTCCGGCTCCAGCCCCAGCCACTGTGGGCATCTGGGTGTGAGCCAGTACACGGGAGCTTTCTCTCCCTCCCTCTCCTTTCTGAGTGTGTCTCTGCTTCTCAAACTGAGGACAACAAGCAAACAAAAGCCTGCTTCCGTGGTGACATCACTCCGCAACCCATTAATCAGTCACCTCTCTGCAGTTAAGCAGAACGCGTTATGCTTGGGAAAGAGACGGCCTACAGTACCTAGGGTGAACTTCACAAGAGCTTGTTTGGGATCCAAGATATAGTGAGACTCTTCTTTCACATCCACAATCGTGGCAAATTCCTTCACCCGAGAGGAGCTCGGAGCACCCAGTCTCTCTGCGTAGAGCCAAAACAAGTTTGAATCCAGCAGGTAGATGTTGAGGGTCTTGTTGGTTCTGCAGCTCAAGCCTGTGAAGTCTGTGCCCGGCGAGTCCACGTCAGGCAAGCGATACCTGCTCTCCTCAATGTGAGGAACGGCGCTCGGGACTTCGCCCTCACACTTCTGCACGGAAGAAAATGCAAGGGCCGGGGTGTCAAGGACACCATCTTGTTCCGAATCCATGAAGCTCGCCACGCCCCTGTGGACGGTCCTGCAACATGCAGTGTAGTAGCTGAAAGGGCTGTAGGAAGTTAAAAAGTTGCTGCACTCGATGCTGTCCGACGCCACGTGGTAAAAGGCCTGCTCCTTGAGGTAGAACGAATCCAGAGCCGCCGCCATCTCGAAGAAGCTGCACTGCGGCACGCTGACCGAGCTGGGCCTCACGCCCCCGGCGCTCTGGTTGACGCACAGCTCGCAGATGTTGTGGGTCCTGGACAAGGCGTGTCCCGGGGGCAGCACCACAGTGTTGCAGCAGGGGGACGCCGCCATCAGCGGGGGGTCTGCCAGGGGGGCCTGCGGCGCAGAAGCTAGGGACTCCAACCCAGGGGCATCCACCCGCCGCAGGTGCTGAAGGAGGCGCTGCACCACGTGGTCCCCGCGACAGTTGTTGTACTCCAAGGCCACTTCGGTGATCTGCAACACAGGGGAGAGCCAGTGAGCGGCACCGGGAAGCATCAGAGACCAGGCAGCAGGATGCCTCACCCTACAGCCCACCGCGATTCACAACCCATCACTCCACGAACAAGCGAGGGAGGAAAGGGTCAAGAAAAACAGGCTGGGAGGATGCGAGTGCAGGTGGCCCATGGGAGGATGTGGGTGCAGGTGGCCCATGAGCTAGGAACAGAGCCTGAACCCTCACCTCTGGTCAGTGCCTTCCTCCTCCACGCTGCCTGCTCTGTTCACATTCATTAGGAAGTCTAAACACTTCCCAGGCACCTCCAGAGGGGATCACAGCACCTGACAGCACGTATGGTTCCCAGTACGTTCACGCCTCACACGAGGCCACCAACCCAACCTGTCCAAAGCAACACTCTCCGCTTAGCGCCCCCACAGCCTCTTCCCGCCTAGAGAATGGCATCATCCAGTGAGAAACACCTCCGATGCAGCCAGCTCTGACGTCAGGATAGCCTGGCGGCCCCCTGTCCTCACAGCCACAGCCTCCGTGCAGGCACTCCGTCACCACAGACCACCACCACTTCCTCGCCCTACCTCAACTGCATCTCCACATCACCACCCGCTTTTTTTTTTTTTTTTTTAAGAAAAGATTTATTTATTATTTTAAAGTCAGTTACAGAGAGAGATAGTCTCCCTAAATAACTAGTGCTGAGCCAGGAGTTCATCCAGGTCTCCCATGTGGGTGCAGGGGCCCAAACTCGGGCCACCCTCGCCTGTTTTCCTAGGCACATTAGCAGGGAGCTGGGTCAGAGTGGATCTGGGTGGCTGGCATGAGGCCCAGCTCAGTCCGCCTGCTGCAGTGCAGACGGTGCCTTACCTCCCTGCGCCACAGTGCCCACCCCGTCAACTCCTAGTTTCTGCACTTAGAACCCTGAGCATGACAGGACACAGGCGGGCTCTCCACCGTGATGAAAACCTGCATACGACCTGGGGCGGGATGGCCGCTCAGACCAGGTCCTCACACAACGCCGCACGCTTCCAGAGGCCTGGCCCGGACACCACCTGCCCATCAGTCCTGACAGCCGGCACCAGGGCAGCTGCTTCAACAGAGCCCGGGAGGACCGGCTTCTGCCCCGACGCGCTTCCCGATCTCACAAGCCTTTCCTCCCACGCCAGTCCTCCCAGCAGGGACCACACTTCATCCCGACGCTGGAGCCCAGCGCGGCACCAGGCACACAGCAAATGTCGTAAAACCCGGGAAGCCGTGCACACCCACCTTGCCTGGAGAGCTGCTTTCCCTGTTTTAGCGGCTGCCACCAACATCTTATTCCAGACACTTCCATCTCCAAATTAAGCATCTCCCCCTAACCACCCCACCCTAGTTTCATGAGAAAGAACAAGAAACTAACGTTCTAAAGTTATTTATTCTTTCAACATGCAAACTCAAATCAACTCCTTCTGCAACTACTTAAAAGGTGTTCAGTCACTCAGGCTTTGTTAAAGTGTATGTGCGTGTGCACACAACACCACACTTGCAGCTCTGACTTAAAACACAAGTTTTGTAATATTTATATAGAGTTCATTCAAAGCAGAAGTAACTACAGAAAAATAAATTGTTTGAATAGTTCTTGGCATAAAAAGTCATTTTAGGTGATTATGCAGTGTTTTAAACTGTTTCCCCCCCACACACTAAAAAGCTCAGAGGTTTTTGGATGCAGCTTTGACAGGAGCAAATTGTGCTAAGGAGGGCAAGCCGATGTTACCCCCAGGGCCCGGCTGCTGCCACCACAGCCTGACACTGCTTTGTATCCAAAGACACAGCAGCAGGTAACACTCCCACCCCAGCTCCCAACGCCATCAAACCTCCAGACCCATTGCCACCTTTACAGTCTAAACAGGAGAGCATTAATCACGTCACAGAAAAAAACTCCTAGAGAGGAATTCTAGGAGTAAAATTTTGTCAAATGGGGGCCGGCTCAAGGTCCAGCTGCTCCACTTCCGATCCAGCTCTCTGCTGTGGCCACGGAAAGCAGTGGAAGATGGCCCAAGTCCTTGGGCCCCTGCACCCGCGTGGGAGACACAGAAGAAGCGTCTGGCTTTTGGCTTCGGATCAGCACAATTCTGGCTATAGCGGCCATCTGGGGAATGAACCAGTGGATGGAAGACTTCTCCCTCTCCCTCTCTCTGCCTCAGCCTCTCTGTAACTCTGCCTTTCAAATAAAATAAATTTATCTTATTAAAAAAAAAGTTTGTCAAATGGGGCCAGCACTGTGCCACAGCAGGTTAAGCTACCACCTACAACACCAGCATCCCAAAAGGGCACTGGTTCAAGTTCTGGCTTCTCCACTCCCGATCCAGCTCCCTGCTAATGTGCCTGGGAGAGCAGCAGAGGATGGACCAAGTGCTTGGGCCCCTGCACCCAGTTAGGAGACCTGGATGAAACTCCAGGCTCCTGGCTTTGGCCTGGCCCAGCCCCAGCCGTTGTGGCCATTTGGGGAATGAACAGCGGATAGAACATTTCTCTTGCTCTGTTTCTCCTTCTTTCTCTGTAACTCTGCCTTTCAAATAAATAAAAATAATCCTTTTTTAAAAGTTTATTTTATTTATTTGAAAGAGTTACAGAGAGAGGGAGAGGGAGAGGGAGATCCTGCCATCTGCTGAAGCTGAGCCTATATGAAGCCAGGATCCAGGAGCTTCTTCTGGGTCTCCCACATGGGTGCAAGGGCGCAAAGACTTGGGCCATCTTCCACTGCTTTCCCAGTCAAATTAGCAGAGAGCCGGATCGGCAGTGGAGCAGCTGCAACTCGGACCGGCACCAGTAAGGGATGCCAGTGCTGTAGGCTGGGACTTTAACCCACTGTGCCACAACAGTAGCCCTAAAAAATAAATCTTAAAAAAAAAAAATAGCTAAAAGTCTTCTTAAAACAAACAAACAAAAAACATTTTCAAATTGACCTCAAACAAAGAGGGCCATATGCTGGGCATGCACTGCTTGCCCAGGGAGATGTGATGAGAGCAGCTGTGAGCTTGCAGCCACCTCGACCACACCGGAGGCTGTGGGACTCCACCCACCTCACAGGGCCACTGTGTGCCCTGCAGAAAGGAGCCACAGGCAAAACTGTGACTAAGGGGCTGTTGGAGCCGGCTCTGTGGTGGGAAGGCGCCATCTGCAGTGCCAGTGCTCCATAGGGCACCGGTTCATGTCCTGGCCTTTCCACTGCCAATCCAGCTCCCTGGGGAGTGAACAGTAGATGGAAGACCTCTCTCTCTCTCTCTCTCTCTCTCTTTCTCTCTCTCTCCCTCCCTCCCTCCCTCCCTCTCACTATAATTCTTTCAAATAAATACATCTTAAAAAGGGAGGGGGAACCGCTGCGAGATGGAGGAGTAGGGGAGATGGCAGATGTCCGTCCTGGAGCAGGCTAGAACACAAGGGTCCTCCCACCAGGTGCCCCATCCAATAATCCAACCCCAATTTAGTGGGCTCCTGTCTCAAAACACGCCCCCATCCAGGACCTTGGCATGCCCAAAGCAGACAAGAAGGAACGCTCCAGAAGGAAACTAGCAGGTAAAGTAGAAACCGACAGCCACAGCTGCCACCTTTCCTAGAAGAGCTTTCAGGCCCGTACAGGTCTAGACACTGGAAAGTGTCTCAGTTCATAGGACATCCACGTGGAAGGGCTGGCCCTGCGGCGTAGTGGAGGCTAAGCCTCCACCTGAGGAGCTGATTCAAGTTCCAGCTTCTCCACTTCCCACCCAGCTCTCTACTAGGGCCTGGGAAAGGGCAAAACATGGGCCAAGTGCTTGGGCCCCTGCACCCCCATGGGAGATGCGGAAGACGCTCCTGGCTCCTGGCTTTGGAACGGCACAGCTCTAGCTGTTGTGGCCATTTGGGAAGTGAACCAGCAGATGGAAGACCTCTCTGTCTCTCCCTCCGTATGTCTGTAACTCTCTCAAATAAATTAAGTCCTTAAAAGAGAATCAGCATGGTAAAGACTTCCTAAGAAATGGAGTTTATTCCTTCTAGCCCTCCCCAGTCACAAGGAAGAACCAAACTATCCCATTCCTTCCTTCTGGTCGCTTCCTCTAAGCCAAGCAGCAGTGTCTGTTCAGAACGCCTCCAGCAGGGAGAAGAACTTTAACAAAAAGGGCCCCGGGCAGGCCTGAGTGGGGAGCAGGCATCTGGCTGCAGAAGTCCTGCCTCATGGCCCCTCCAGGCAGCCACACAGGTGAGCACCACCCGGCTGACAGCAGCAGCTCACTGGCTGTATGAAATTGGTGTGGGCCAATTAAGGGATCCTTGAGAGAAAGAAAAACTAAAACCCTCAGTAAATCCAATTTGGCAATCCCAGGCTCTCTCTGCTGATTGTTATTGCTCTCCCTAAGTGTCTCCAAATGGTCTGTGTATAAAATAAACGCACACCCAGAGAGCGTGTGCGCCAGATGAAGCAGAAAGAGAGGGAGGGGCAGTCCTGCGTGGGCTCTCTCGGGGAACCCTCCGGCTCTCTGCACACCACCTCCTGGGCACACTGACCCTGTCTCAGCAGGACAAACACTTGGCCCTCGTCTAGAGAGGCCACAGCAGCCCCGGCCTGGCACCGAGCTCAGCTGCCAGAGCGGGGGACCCTGGAGGGGCCGAGAGCCACCTGAGTCCGCGAGGAAGGGTCACCCCAAGGCTCTTACCTCGTCTAGCAGAGGATGAGTTTCGGCTAAGGGATTAAAAGGTATGAAAAGGAAAAGGGCCGGTCCTTTCTTCAACTCGTTATTCAACAGGAGACTCTTGCCCCCATGCGGCCGCAGCCATCGGAAGAGTGTCTCCCGGTTTTCCGAGGCCCATTTATAGATGTTCTCAGCGGTGTAGTTCATGACCTCCCGGGGAAAGACCTGTGAGGGATAAGGGCACACGACTGAACGAGGGCTTTGTGAGGCAGAGCACAGGCAGAGCAACGGCAGCATCCTCCAGGGCCTGGACAGTGAGGCTCGGGGCCACGCCCTGCCCCCACTGCACAGCTGACACCCAGGCCCGCTTCTCCAGGGAGCGACCCCACACAAGGGCCCACGCCCTGCCCCCACTGCACAGCTGACACCCAGGCCTGCTTCTCCAGGGAGCGAGCCCGCCCAGGGCCCACGCCCTGCCCCCACTGCACAGCTGACACCCAGGCCTGCTTCTCCAGGGAGCGACCCCACACAAGGGCCCACGCCCTGCCCTCACTGCACAGCTGACACCCAGGCCCGCTTCTCCAGGGAGCGAGCCCGCCCAGGGCCCACGCCCTGCCCCCACTGCACAGCTGACACCCAGGCCCGCTTCTCCAGGGAGCGAGCCCGCCCAGGGCCCACGCCCTGTCCTCACTGCACAGCTGACACCCAGGCCCGCTTCTCCAGGGAGCGAGCCCGCACAAGGGCCCACGCCCTGCCCCCACTGCACAGCTGACACCCAGGCCTGCTTCTCCAGGGAGCGAGCCCGCCCAGGGCCCACGCCCTGCCCCCACTGCACAGCTGACACCCAGGCCCGCTTCTCCAGGGAGCGAGCCCGCCCAGGGCCCACGCCCTGCCCCCACTGCACAGCTGACACCCAGGCCCGCTTCTCCAGGGAGGGAGCCCGCCCAGGGCCCACGCCCTGTCCTCACTGCACAGCTGACACCCAGGCCCGCTTCTCCAGGGAGCGAGCCCGCCCAGGGCCCACGCCCTGCCCCCACTGCACAGCTGACACCCAGGCCCGCTTCTCCAGGGAGCGAGCCCGCCCAGGGCCCACGCCCTGTCCTCACTGCACAGCTGACACCCAGGCCCGCTTCTCCAGGGAGCGAGCCCGCACAAGGGCCCACGCCCTGCCCCCACTGCACAGCTGACACCCAGGCCTGCTTCTCCAGGGAGCGAGCCCGCCCAGGGCCCACGCCCTGCCCCCACTGCACAGCTGACACCCAGGCCCGCTTCTCCAGGGAGCGAGCCCGCCCAGGGCCCACGCCCTGCCCCCACTGCACAGCTGACACCCAGGCCCGCTTCTCCAGGGAGGGAGCCCGCCCAGGGCCCACGCCCTGTCCTCACTGCACAGCTGACACCCAGGCCTGCTTCTCCAGGGAGCGAGCCCGCCCAGGGCCCACGCCCTGCCCCCACTGCACAGCTGACACCCAGGCCTGCTTCTCCAGGGAGCGAGCCCGCCCAGGGCCCATGCCCTGCCCCCACTGCACAGCTGACACCCAGGCCTGCTTCTCCAGGGAGCGAGCCCGCCCAGGGCCCATGCCCTGCCCCCACTGCACAGCTGACACCCAGGCCCGCTTCTCCAGGGAGCGAGCCCGCCCAGGGCCCACGCCCTGTCCTCACTGCACAGCTGACACCCAGGCCCGCTTCTCCAGGGAGCGAGCCCGCCCAGGGCCCACGCCCTGCCCCCACTGCACAGCTGACACCCAGGCCTGCTTCTCCAGGGAGCGAGCCCGCACAAGGGCCCACGCCCTGCCCCCACTGCACAGCTGACACCCAGGCCTGCTTCTCCAGGGAGCGAGCCCGCCCAGGGCCCACGCCCTGCCCCCACTGCACAGCTGACACCCAGGCCTGCTTCTCCAGGGAGCGAGCCCGCACAAGGGCCCACGCCCTGCCCCCACTGCACAGCTGACACCCAGGCCTGCTTCTCCAGGGAGCGAGCCCGCCCAGGGCCCACGCCCTGTCCGCACTGCACAGCTGACACCCAGGCCCGCTTCTCCAGGGAGCGAGCCCGCCCAGGGCCCACGCCCTGTCCGCACTGCACAGCTGACACCCAGGCCTGCTTCTCCAGGGAGCGAGCCCTGTCCCCACTGCACAGCTGACACCCAGGCCCGCTTCTCCAGGGAGCGAGCCCGCACAAGAGGCTGCAGGAGGGACTGTCACACCAGGGCACCTTTCCCTCCAGGTGGACCCACTGCTCCCTCCCCTCTCTGCCACGCTGTCCTCAGGAGCTACCCAATGTCACTGGGTCTTTGTAGAAGCCTTGGGGTCAAGGGTCACTCAGATCTTTCCCTTGGTCCCACAGGCAGAAATAGGGCCATCGTGAGGAGGCGGCTGGCTAGATTTGTTTCCCTCAGTACCCAGGGGTGAGGTGAACATCTGAATGGGGACCCCATGAATTCCTGAAGGAACCTATGAATGACCTCAATTTGCACAAGGTCATGGCTCTTGTGTATGGATTTTATGTGTATGTGTATGTGAAGTGAAGTATCATTTAGCTGTTTTGTTCTATTTTTTCTGCAACAATCAATGTATATGAACAAAAAACTGCTTTTGAAATCCCAATGATAGAAATTAGTGGCTTCAGACAGAACTTCTAAAGTGTTTAGGAGGGTTCCACAAAATGAAATACTGAATACCCCCACACAGTGGGGATTCAAATTGCCTTACAATGAAGATGTTCCCAGCTTTTGTTTTTTTAAAGACTGGTATCCCATGGGGCAGGCGCTGTGGCATAGCAGGTTAAGCCCCTGCCTGCAGTGCCAGCATCCAATATAGGCGCCAGTTTGAGTCCCGGCTGCTCCACTTCTGCTCCAGCTCTCTGCCAAGGCCCCTGGGAAAGCAGCAGAAGACGGCCCGAGTCCTTGGGCCTCTGCACCAGCATGGGAAATCTGGAAGAAGCTCCTGGCTCCTGGCTTTGGCTAGTAAATGTAAGATTCCCGCCCTCCCCCCTTTTCTCTCTGTATCTCTGCATTTCAAATTAAATAAATAAATAATCTTTTTTTTTTAAAGACTGGTACCCCATTAATATCTCCTTTGAGAAAAGGAATTCCACCACTAAATAAACCACCAGCCTTACACAGTAGCCAGCAGAAGCAGCAAGCCTCATACACTTTTCAGTGTCACCGCCCAGCCCTACCTTTTTTCCTGTTCTAAAGCTCCTCAGTACCCTCTGCTATAGGCACACACACCATACGTAGGCTGCGTAACGGGCTAAAAATGAAGGGCGTCGGAAGTCGGAAAACGACAGCCAGCAGAGCAGAGGAAGTCCAAAGAAGCCTGAGAGGCACGAGGAGAGTGGGCGGCCGTGGGGACGCAAGCCCAGCAGGGACTCTCAAAGTGGGATGGGGGAGTCTGAGAAACGTGCTCTAATAGCATAATCAACACTTCTATTGGGAAAATCCAAACACATCTGCCTTTGGGAGTATAAAGTACAGCATCTGGGCTGCTAGTGACACACAGGGGTCAGGGCGCTGGCAAGCGAGGGCCGCCCCCCACGGCTCAAAGTACGCTGGGGAGCACAAGACTGACACGTGAGCCCAGGGGACCAAGGCTTAAAGGGCTGGGGGTGCTGGGCCCAGGGGCCTGCAAGGCACTGACAGTCAACGGTACTGGAGGCAGAAAATACTTGCGGGAAACACACTGCGGAAGCAGCAGTCATCTAGCAGAAGCACAGTACTGAGCAGGACCAAGGTCAAAGGCTTAGAGACTGCTGAGCGGAGGCTGCTCCACCAAACAGCAAAGCAAGTCAGGGAACAAGGGTGGCATGGACCACGGGGGCTCTGTGAGGCGGGAGGCCATCAGCTTCTATGACTTGACAAGAACTTCAAAAACTCACTCCATCAGCTAAGAAGAGCACGTCACCTTACTACTGTTCATGAAAGGCACAAATGAACAAAGACATCGCCAGTGGAAGCTTAACCTCTGGGACATGGGCCCAGGGTAACAATTCTCCATCAGAGGAACTGCAAACTCACCTAAGAAGGAAAATGAGCAAGGCTGAGCCAACCTCTAAGAACAAGAAGCAAGAACGTCTACATGTTAAATCAAGAACCCTCCAAAGCGTGGGCTCGCAGGTGGGGGTGCAGGAGCTCTCAGGTGCACATCACACACGGGCACGTTCCCAGGGAGAGTGCCCATGGACTTCACCCAGCTCTCAAACGACTCTGTACTGAACAAGGTTAAGACTGCACTAAGATAAACGTGATTGCAAAATACTTACAAGTGATGTGTTGAAATGTCTATGTAAATACACACTTCCAGAGTGTACTAAGGATACCAGTTTCGCAAGATGTTTATTTGTGATAACCCCAAATCGTACTGTTCCTAGGTAATCTGAAACAGAAAATTTTCCTTTATTAAAGAAAAGGCCTAGGCCTTAAAACCACCACAAACCCAACGATCAAGTCTTGCTGCGCAAATCCCCTAGAGCAAAGCTCTTTCTGGTAATGTGGCCTGGACAGGGAAGGAAGAGGAACGGGAGACACTCTCCTCCAAACACAGGCCTCGGCCATCAAACCAAGCCCACTCCTGACGGTAACGTCTCTGACAACCACCTGGGCTGAGGAGTCCCCTGGGTCCCTCTGAGATGATCTGACCTGTCCCCCGGCTCCCAGGCACTCCCGAGAGCCACAGTCAGGCTACCCTCTGGGCACACACTTCCCTCGCTGGCTCCTCCTCGCTGGTCTCAGCTCTGCTTTCTCCGAGACACCTTCCCTAACCACTGCCCAACAGCAAATACTCAGGGCACAGAGTCTGGGAGGGCTCCTTCCCACTCAGGCTCTCTCTTTACCAATGCCCTATTTTTATGGCACTTATTAGTATCTATGTAATCTTATTCATTATTGAGATTTTCTTTGGTTCTCACTTCCTCTTCAGAACTCAAGTTCCATGAAATTAGAGAACATAATTCTTGATGGTCCCTCAGCACCCAGAGCAGTGCCTAGTTTATTACTATGTAGCACAGATCAACAAATATTTGTTAAGTGAAGTGATCTAGCATATACAAAGAACTCATACAAATAAATAAGAAAAACAAAATGGTTTAAAACAGGCAAATCACAGAAAAGGAAATGTACATGGCTCACACAATCAACCTCACTATTCCAGAGGAACCACCTTTGACTCTCAACCACCCAAAACTCAAGACAGGAAAGATCAAGGATGAACAACCAACAGAGCGAGTGCCCTGACACAAGGCTGGGAGAAAGGTAAGAGGGCATCACTCCCGAGCCAGAAGCTAGTTATCTGATGGCGATGACGGGAGGACACAGCCAGCAAGCCCACTCCCGAGTGTCCGCTTAAGTGTGTCAGGAGTCACACGCAAAGACAGTCACCAAGAAATGTTCACCAAAGGTCAGACACTACCTACACACACAGTGGATATCTACAAGGCTATCTACACAGCACAAGCAGATCTTCAACACATATGTGAGTAAAAAAGCACGCTGGAGGAAGATAAAGTACACTTTTCATGTAAAAAAAAATTCACAGTAAAAGCAATACATTTTGTCCTATGTGAACATAAGTATAGAAATATATATAGAGGGGCCGGCACTGTGGCATAGTAGGATAAGCCTCCGCCTGTGGTGCCAGTATCCCATACGGGTGCCAGCTTATGTCTTGGCTGCTCCTCTTCTGATCCAGCTCTCTGCTATGGCCTGGGAAAGCAGTGGAAGATGGCCCAAGTGCATGGGCCCCTACACCCACGTGGGAGAGTCAGAAGAAGCTCCTGGTTCCTGACTGAAATGTCCCAGCTCCGGCCACTGCAGCCATTTGGGGAGTGAACCAGAAGATGGAAGATCTTTGTCTCTGTAGCTCCCTCTCTCAAATAAGTAAATAAAAAGAAAGCAAGAGAGAGGGAGGGAGGGAGGGAGGGAGGGAGGAAAAAGAAAGGAGGGAGGGAGGGAAGGAGGGAAGGAGGAAGGAAGGAATGTATTAAGAATCTGAAAGGATAATAAAATTGGTTTGGTGCTGGAGACAGATCAAAGGAGACTTTATCCTTATGTGTGGAGATTTCGTCTTTTTTCCATGGAGTACCTAATAATGTGATACTTGTGTGAGTGTAATGATATTTTTAGTGTTAATAGAGGGCGGATAAGATAGTGTAGGAAAAGGCTCCGCTTTGTTAGCAGATGCATCTCCAAGTAGCCGAGACATAAAACTATGAAGATGCTAACCACACAAAGCTTTCTGGCTTAACCCAGAGTCCCACCCTCCAGCGGTAGCATCCTCCCTCCTGCCAACGGTACGGCAGAAATGAATGCGTCCCTCCTGCCACGGTGACGACCTCTGCTACAAACCCAGGGAGTTAAGATGGCCTGGAACTGCAGAAGTGCAGGCAGAGTAAGTCAGCAATGAGAGACGCTGCTTCCTTCAGGGGATGGGATGGCCTTGGGGAGCCAGGCTGAGGTCTAGGGTCATGGTAACGCTGTGCACACTCTCACACACCTACTCCAGAGCCAAACAAAACCAACTGCCAAGCAAGCCACCCAAGGTGCAGGAAGAGCACTACCAATCGACCTAAATGTACCGCAAGTGACAGGTAACCACCCCTGCAGTGACTGACACAGGGGGGAACTGCAAAGCCATGGGACTGCTCACTGCAAACCTGAAGGCCCAGGGAAGTGTGCATTAAGGCTGCGAATCGAGTAAGTGTGCTCTGCATGAGGGGTACAGGGGGCTCCCCAGAAAAATCACGGGCAGGATGCACCATAAAAGAGCTCCATGGATTTCAAACATGTTTTACACCAACAACAAACCTATATTTCATTTCCATTTTCCACAAACTTTTTGAAGTATTCTCATATGTAAGCAAGTCTGAAATGACTAACTCATTTCCTTCTTTGAGAGAAAGAGAGACAGATCCTCCATCTGCTGGCTGGTTCACTTCCCAAGTGGCTGCAACTGCCAAGGGCCGGGCCAGGCTGAAGCCAGGAGCCAAGAATTCCACCCAGCTCTCCCAATGGGTAGTTGGGATCCAAACACTTGGGCACATCAGATGGCAGCAGGATAGGAAGGGGAGCAGCTGGGACTTGAACTGATACTCCGATATGGGATGCCTGTACCACAAGCAGCAGCTTAACCCCTGCACTACAATGCTGATCCCAAATTTAATGGCTTTTAATACCCACTGGGATGACACATACAGAGACACAGAGGGACACATATGCCAGGGCATACACATGAGTATTTCCTAGTCTATTTGCAAGTCCATCCAGTAGTAATGATGACCTGAACAAAGCACACATCTCACAACCAGCACTCAGTTTCTGAATGCCTTCTCCAATAAGGGAGCCAGGCTCTCGGAGAAGAGGCTGGCCGCAGAGCTGGGACAAGGAAAGCAAGAGATGAGGCTGAAATGTCTTAGTGCTCCTAAAAGGCGGCTTGGCCAAGAGACGCAGAATCCAACCCGAAGTGCTCCTGATGCTCAAAGCTGGAACAATCTGGCCAAAAACAACCGAGTAAAAAAAAAAAAAAAAAAAAAAAAAAACAAACCCATAGCTCCACCACCACAGTAACTGGGAGGAGTCTGCTCCTCCCTGCATTAGTGACAAAGAAAGGCTGAGGGAAGCAAAGCCACCATAGGAGCACCACAGCAGTAACTGTCCCAGGCAAGAGGGGAGGGCAAGGGGCGGAGCGAGGTCTGCAGGCCCAAAGTATCTTCCCGCAACATTGTCTGTCTGTCTGTCTGTATTCAGGACTGATTTATCTGTTTAGGAAGTAAGAGTTCCAGAGAGAGGGGGAAAGACACAGAGACCTTCCACCCGCTGGTTCACTCCTCAGATGGTCGCGAACAGCCAGTGCTGGACCATCCTCTGCTGCTTTCCCCAGGCCATGAGCAGGGAGCTGGACGGGAAGTGGAGCAGCCGGGACACGATCAGTGCCACGTGGGATGCCGGTGTCCCGTGGAGCCGCTTCACCAGCTACCGCAACACTGGGCCTTTTTTTTTCTTGAAGATTTAATTTATTCAGAAAGTCAGAGTTAGGGACAGAGAGAGCACCCCCATGTATTTACTAATCAGAAAGGAAAACCACCACTTTCCAGCACCACCTTCACCAAGCTATCAAGGTTAAGATTGTCTGTGGAAGACTCCAACACCACGAACCCTTGATGAACAAAGCACTGAGAAGGACATACTTCCCCGTTGTTTTTTTTGTTTTGTTTTGTTTTGTTTTTTTCCCAAGATGCTTAAGCCCATTTCTTTTTATTTTTCTTTGACAGGCAGAGTTAGACAGTGAGAGTGAGAGTGAGAGTGTGAGAGAGAGAGAGAGAGAGAGAGAGAGAGAGAAAGGTCTTCCTTTTTCGTTGGTTCATCCCCCAAATGGCCGCTACGGCTGGCGCTGTGCCGATTCGAAGCCAGGAGTCAGGTGCTTCCTCCAGGTTTCCATGCAGGTGTAGGGCCCAAGCACTTGGGCCATCCTCCACTGTCTTCCTGGGCCACAGCAGAGAGCTGGACTGGAAGAGGAGCAACTGGGACAGAACCGGCACCCCAACCGGGACTAGAACCCGGGGTGCCAGCGCCGCAGGCAGAGGATTATCCTAGTGAGCCACAGTGCGGCCGCTTAAGCCCATTTCAACCACAGGAAAATATCACATGGAGCCAGTGTTGTGGCATAGCAGGTTGCTGTCTACAATGTTGGTATCCCATATAGACGCCAGTTCAAAACCCAGATGCTCCACTTCCAATCCAGCTCCCTGTTTTTGTGTTTTTGTTTTGTTTATTTTTTTGACAGGCAGAGTGGACAGTGAGAGAGAAAGACAGAGACAGAGAGAAAGGTCTTCCTTTGCCGTTGGTTCACCCTCCAATGGCCGCCGCGGCTGGTGCGCTGTGGCCAGCGCACTGCGCTAATCCGATGGCAGGAGCCAGGTGCTTCTCCTGGTCTCCCATGGGGTGCAGGGCCCAAGCACTTGGGCCATCCTCCACTGCACTCCTGGGCCATAGCAGAGAGCTGGCCTGGAAGAGGGGCAACCGGGACAGAACCCGGTGCCCCGACCGGGACTAGAACCCAGTGTGCCGGCACCACAAGGCAGAGGATTAGCCTAGTGAGCCGCAGCACCAGCCTGTTTTTTTATTTTTATTTTATTTATTTTTTATTTTTGACAGGCAGAGTGGACAGTGAGAGAGAGAGACAGAGAGAAAGGTCTTCCTTTGCCGTTGGTTCACCCTCCAATGGCCGCCGTGGCCAGCGTACCGCGCTGATCCAAAGGCAGGAGCCAGGTGCTTCTCCTGGTCTCCCATGGGGTGCAGGGCCCAAGGACTTGGGCCATCCTCCACTGCCTTCCCGGGCCATAGCAGAGAGCTGGCCTGGAAGAGGGGCAACCGGGACAGAATCCGGTGCCCCGACTGGGACTAGAACCTGGTGTGCCAGCGCTGCAAGGTTAGGATTAGCCTGTTGAGCCACAGCGCCAGCCAATCCAGCTCCCTGTTAATGCTCCTGGCAAAGCAGTGGAGGATGGCCAGGCCTGCATGGCACAGTCCTGGCTGCTACAGCCATATGAGGAGTGAACCAGTAGATGGAAGATTTCTCTCTCTCTGTCCTCTAACTCTGCCTTTCAAATAAATAATAAATCTTAGAAAAAGAAAGAGAAAAAGAGGAAGGAAGGGAGGGAGGGAAGGAGGGAGGGAGGGAGGGAGGTGTCAGATGACCAAAACTGAGGAGCTTTCTTACAAAATACCTGATCCAGTATTCTTCAAAAGCATCAAGGCTACAAAACACGATGAAACAGAAATTGTCATAGGTTGGAGGAGGCCAAGGAGGTGGGATCCAGGACTGGATCCAGGGACAAAAGCAGACATAAGCAGAAATGCTGGCAATAGGATCCAGCTCCGCCACTCAGTTCACAGGACTGAGCCCATGTTAATTTATTTGACAAACCCACCACGACAAGCTGTATTATGTATGATATTAAATGAGAGAAGGTAGACAATTAGGTATGAACACTTTTCGATTTTTGCAATTTTTTGGTAAGTATAAAGTTAGAACAAGATTTAAAAAAATAACTTTTTTTTAATGGCACAACATATGAGGTAGGGTGCTAAGGCTGTGAGAAGAAAAAGCAGGAGCTCAGACAGGCCATGGACTGGTAGAACCAAACCAGCGTCCCTCAGAGAGTGAAGGATTTGGTCACGCCCAAAAGGAGAAGGAAAAGCAGCCAGCCAGGAAGCGCCTTTGCCAGTATGCCAGACCCACCAACGATACCAGTCAGAGCAAAGGAATAGCAAGGGACAGCTGACCCAGAAGCTGAAAGCGGTCCCTCCAAACCCTGTCTAACTGCATCAACAAGAACAGGTACTGTCCGCACAACAGATCCCGACACATTGCATGCAAACATATTACAGCCCCAGAACTTTATTCGTCACAGACAGCGGAGTTCACAACAGCCACACTTGCACGGAAGTTCCTGCAGATGGTAGAAATCCTGCAGGAAGCAGCAGCTCAAATTGCACTGAGTAGCAGAGAAAGTTTATGGTGAGAGGATGACCCAAAAAAAGAGCTTTCAGGGCTCTCACAGCGCTTTCTCTGCTAAACACTACAATAGGAGTCTTTGTCACTTATGAATTCCTTTGTTCATGAAGTAGTAAGGCTTCAACATTTCAATTAGGAAATTTTAGGGGCCAGCACTGTGACATAGCGGTAAAGCCACCACCCGCAGTGCCGGCATTCCCCTGGCTGCTCTTCTTCCTATCCAGCTCTCTGCTAAGGCCTGGGAAAGGAGAAGAAGATGGCCCCAAGTCCCTGGACCCCTGCACCCACATGAGAGATCCGGAAGAAGCTCCTGGCTTCGGATAGGCACAGCTCTGGCCGTTGCAGCCATCTGGGGAGTGAACCAGCGGAAGGAAAACCTTTCTCTCTCTCTGCCTCTTCTTCTCTCTGTATAACTCCGCCTTTCAAATAAATAAATCTTCTTAAAAATTTTTAAAAATTATTTATTTATTATCTGAAAGGCAGAGAGAGACAGAGATAGATCTTCCATCTTCTGGTTCACTCCCTGCTCAAAGCAGCAGGGGCTGGGCCAGGCCAAAACTAGGAGCTTAGAATTCAATCCACATCTCTCATATGGGTGGCAGAGACCCAAGCACCTGAGCCACTGTCCGCGGCCTCACAGGGTCTACATTAGCACGGAAGTTGAATTTGGGAGGGGCTGGGACTTGAACCAGTACTCCAATAAGGAGTGCAGGCATCCGGCACAGCAGTTAAGATGTCAAACATCTGCCCCAACTGAGAACTCTGAACGAGTTAAATAATGAAATAGCAACTGAGAATCATACTCTCCCCTCCTCTGCCAAAAAAGGTCCATAAAGGGCAGGACCCTATTGAACTAATAACAATAAATCTCTCAGTTAGCCTGGTAACTGGCCAATTTAAGATCTCCGTCAACCACACAGTGACAACTTTTGTCACAGATCACTGCAAGATGTAATTAGTTCATGAAAGAATTTCTGGACAAAAGAATTTGTTATTAAGTAGTTTGTGCGCTGTTCATGGAGGCAACTAGCAACCAAGTAGATACAGGCAACCAAAGAATAACTTCTGTGGCCCTTGCTGCTCAGGGAGGGGCACTGGCATGCCCACAGCTCACTACATAGGCACTATGGGGGAGCTGGTGTTGTGGCGCATCGGCTAAAGCCAGGGCTTGGGACACCAGTGTCCCACAGAGGAGTGTCTGGGATCGAGTCCCGCCTCTGCTTCCAACCCAGATTCCTAGTAATGCTACTGGGAGACAGCAGATGAAGACTCAAGTAGACTCCCTGCTGCTCATCTGAGGCTCAGATGGAGCTGTTGGCTCCTGGCTTCAGGCTGGCCCAGCTCTGTGCCAGCTTTCCACACCCCCACATGTACAACTTCAGCTACTCTGCTTATGACATCCATGCACATTGTCACCAGGTACCTCAGGGCACCCA
Organism: Lepus europaeus; assembly: GCF_033115175.1. Lineage (NCBI taxonomy): Eukaryota > Metazoa > Chordata > Mammalia > Lagomorpha > Leporidae > Lepus > Lepus europaeus. The sequence goes on from NC_084847.1 coordinate 9,487,206, forward strand.
CCAAGGATACAGGGTAACGGAAGGATCTGAAATTCCATTTGGTTTCCACTCAGAATTATCTGGACTCCTATGTTTGCAGCAATTTTTGCTGTTGCTGTTTAGGGCTTTTTGCATAACGTTTTTAACATTCTATTTTATTTAGCTTAATATAGATGGCCTTAAATCCAACTTTAAATGTTAAAGCTTCAGCTAAATATTAGCATAAAACACAGAGTCGAAGCCACGAACCACATCAGTAAGGCAAGATGTTAAAATTCACAGACAATTCAGAAAGAATAAGGTTTATCTTTCAATAGGAAACAGGGTTGGCCTCTTTTTTTTTTTTATCTGTTTTTTATTTATCTTCATCTACTTGAAAAGCAGAGTGATAGAGAGAAAGCAGAGAGAGAGAGAGAAAGAAGTATCTTCCACCTGTTGGTTCACTCCTCAAATGGTCACCACAGCCAGCACTAGGCCAGGCCCAAGCCAGGAGCCCAGAATTCCAATCACGTCGCCCACAGGGGCAGGGGCACAGCACTGAAGCTACCATGTGCTGCCTCCCAGGACGCATTAGTGGAAAGCTGGGTCAGAAGCAGAACAGGCAGGACGGAAAGCAGCATTCCTATGGGGGATGTGAGATTCCCAAGTAGCGGCTTAACCTAATCTGCCACAACTCCTGCCTTCAGAATTGACTGCTGATTTGTGCTTTAAAATAAATAAAACCTGCTTGAAGCACAAGCTACACAATTCACACCAGCTCACAGACCACTAGGACCCCACGCTGAAGCATGATCTCAACTCTTTTATCCTGCTTTTGCCCAGGACAGTTGGATGGGTCTTGCAATGAGACCTCTGTCCAGAGCTGCCCCATTCCAGATGGGAGCCATGAACCACAGGGGGCTAGAGCACTGGAAGTATGAACAAGAAGGAGCTGAAGTTATATAACTTTGACTAAAACTTCTAAAATGTTTTTAATTTATTTTTAAGGGCGAGACAAAGAAAACAGAGATCTTCTAGGGACTTACGTGCTTGAGTCGTCACCTGCTGTCTACCAGGGTATACATCAGCAGGAAGTTGGAATCAGAACTGGAACCGGGACTTGAACTCAGGCACGTGGATACAGATGCGGCATCTCAAGCAGCATCTTAACCACTGCACCAAATGCCCGCCACGAACTTAAATTTTAAAATGACTCAGTTACTGCAAATTTTAATGTATGTTTAAAACAACCTGGGTGTAAGAATCAATTTTTCAACCACAAATTTTATGAAATCTAAATACAAAACAATAAAAACTGAACCTGAATTGAGACATAATGTTTCGTTTTGGTTTTTTATTTGACAGCCAGAGTTAGACAGTGAGAGAGAGAGATGTCTTCCTTCCGTTGGTTCACCCCCCAAATGGCCACTACGGCCGGCGCTGCACCGATCAGAAGCCAGGAGCCAGGTGTTTCCTCCTGGTCTCCCACGTGGGCGCAGGGCCCAAGCACTTGGGCCATCCTCCACTGCCCTCCCGGGCCACAGCAAAGAGCTGGATTGGAAGAGGGGCAACCAGGACTAGAACCCAGAGTGCCGGCGCCACAGGCGGAGGATTAGCCTAGTGAGCCACAGTGCCCGTCAGCAAGTAAGTCTTAACGACAGACAACAGGCCTTGAAGGATACATAAGATGGTATTTCTTGATTTTTTTTTTTCATGAAGATCCTTTCCACAGCAGAGAATAATTCCTACAGAGGTGTCCTCTCTTTCAAAAAGGAAAAGGTGTGCTCCAGACTTTGTGACTTCACCTAGACTGAGCTTCTAAAACTTGATTCTCAGGGCAGGAGTTTGGCACAGTTGGTTGGGCTACAGCTAGGATGTCTGTATTCCGTGTCTGAGTGCGGCTGGAGTTCCAGCCCTGCTTCCAGTCTGGTTTCTTGCTGATGTGCACCATGGAAGGCAGTGGTGATGACTCAAGTGCCTGGGTCCCTGCTACCCTCATGGGCAACCTGAATGGAGTCCAAGGATTCTGGTTTCGGCCTGGCCCAGCTCTGGCTGTTACAGCCATGTGGAGAATGAACCAATGGATGAGATATATATTTCTCTCTCTCTCTCTCTCTCTCTCTGTGTGTGTGTGTGTGTGTGTGTATGTGTGTGAACCTTTCTGGGCCAGCGTCATGCTGTAGTTGGTAAAGCCACAGCCCGTGACACCAGGATCTCACATGGGTAACAGCTGGAGTCTTGGCTGCTCCACTTCCCATCGAGCTCCTGGCCCTCACTGTTGCAGCCCTGTGGGAGTGAATTAGCAGATGGAAATCTCTTTCTCTCTCCCTCTCTCTGTGTGTAATGCTGTCTTTCAAATAAATGAATAAATCTCTTTAAAAAATTAATTCTCTCAGAGGCATACAGCACCTGGTAGACTACAGAGGAAGGCACCCCAGGATATACTAAAGGAACAGAAACCCCAGAGCTGCAGGACTGGAGGTCAGGAGATGAGAGCAGCCTCTGCTCCCCGGGAGCCTTCTGCGGGAGCTAATCTCAGCCATCACAAGCACAATGGAGTATCAAGTCAGGAAAACACTCGCGAAGGTAACCACTGACAAATACACCGTGACCTAGTTCAAAACTCCCACAGGACCGAGCCACATGGCACTCAACCAGCACGGCTAAGCACTGGTTCCTGCTATGGGAAAACCTCTCCCAAAGGGTGATATTCCTAAAGCAAACCTGCATCCCAGTCCCCTCTACCTGCTTAGACACAATACTGGTTTCATTCTATATTCTGTCATTTTTATTAACTTCTCTTTTCCCAACCTTCTTTCAAAGCTTTTGGACAAGTCAGAAAAATGAGAATAGGCTTATACCAAGAGGGACTTAAACAATTCCTCCAACATTAGTTAATAAATATCTACATAGTAATTCACATTTCAATTGCTTCATAACCATTTACTGGATGATAACTTCATAAATTTCCAACAATAAACACATCCATGAAAATGAGAAAACTTTAACAGAAATTTAGCACTACAGAAATGCTTATTTTCAACATAGAAATTACACTATTATTTGCATTTTCCCCTTAAGAAATGTGATTCTGAGATTTAATTAATGTCGAAAATTTCCATATATAACACAAACCAATTGTCTTGGGGAAAAAAAATCTGCCATTTGGGCACTGGATATGCTGGTACTTGCCAAGATACTGCTAAGTAAACACTCAATTTCTAAGTCATGATTTTTTTTTTCCTCTCTTCAGAGTTAACTAAGAGGAAACAGCAATTTAGTTCCAAATACATCATTGTAGGATAAAATATAGAACTAGACATGCATTTGTCACATATACTTAACCTGAAATACTTAAAATAAACACCCTCATATCAGTTGTTTTCTTTTAATAAACACTGCACAATAACAAATCAGTCAATTCCAACCCTTCTCTTGTATGCATTTTAAATCCCTTGTTTTTAATCCTTGGGGAAGGGAGGACTTCACATCAAACACTGTGCTCAGAAAACTGCCTCTGGCCCTTCAGGCTGCTCTTCCGGCCTAGCACCAGAGCAGTCACGAGGTCCCCGTCACACGCTGTGGTTTTTCTGCTCAACAACCCCTAAAAATGTAAAAATAATTCTTAGCTCCCAGGCCTACAAAAGCAGGCTTATGGTCACTGCATTTTCAAGACCAGGGGTCTCTTAGTGGCTACTAAGACAGGCTCCCTGCCTTGACAGACGGGAAACCCGAAGATCAGCAGTAAGGGCTGAGCCAGTCGTGGTTACACCAGGATATTGCCACTAAAATGACTTTCTCAGGAGACACGGGCCTGCCTATGGGAACTTCCTGTTAGGAAGATGCGACTAAAGCTCAAGGGAAAACAAGAAAACCAACATAAGCTGCTGAGAGGGAGCCTCAGCCTATCAGGGTAACAGGCGTTCCAGGAGGCGAGCCGATGGTCTGAGTATCTCCAGTTGTAGCCACAGAGTGCCAGACATCACACTAGCTGCGCAGTATGTGTCAAGCAGGGACTGGCAAGCCTTGAAAAACCAGGATGGTGGATATCAACCAGGGTAAGGCATTGCATTTAAAGCAGTGTCCCATGTAAAACCAGGAGAGGGGACCGCCCCATCATTCCACCTGCCTCAGTCCAGCGGAGCGTGGCGCCCAGAGGGATGGGATGTGTGGGAAGAGCAAGCTCGGTGCAACGGGCCTGGCTCCTGTCTCAGCTCCTGGACTAACTCCTACAAGACTACTCATTTCCCACTCTGCGGTAACAAATCACCTCAGGCCTCAGGCTTCAGACAACTCAAATTAACCCTACAATTCTGGAAGTCAGAAGCCCACAAGCAATCTTAGGCTAAACCAACCTTGTCCCGTGTTTCTTCTGGAAGCTCTTAAGGAGGAATCCATTACCCAGCCTTTCCAACTCTGAGATGAGGCCCACATTCCTTGGCCTGTGGCCCCCTTCCTCCATTTTTGGACAGATCCTGCCATCACATCACCCTAACATCAACCTGTCTCTTTGCTTCCCAATTACATCTTTTTCTCTTTTAAGATTTACTTATTTATTTGAGTTACAGAGAGAGAAAGAGAGACAGGGGTAGGGGGTCTTCCCTGTGCTAGTTCAATCCCCAAATGGCCACAAAGGCCACAGCTGGGCTGATCCAAAGTCAGGAGCTTCCTCCAGGTCTTCCTCGTTTGTGCCGGGTCCCAAACTCCTGGGCCATCCTCCGCTGTCTTCCCAAGCCACCAGCAGGGTGCTGGATCGGAAGTGGAGCAGCCAGGACTCGAACCAGCACCCATATGGGATGCTGGCGCCACTGCAGGAAGCATAGTCTACTATGTCACAGCGCCAGTCCCTTCCCAATTATATCTTTAAGAATCCTTCTGACCAAGCTGGGCCCACCCAGTCAACTCAGGATAATTTCCCTCTCCCAAGGTCAGTCTCAAGATCAGCAACCGAGTTCCCTTTGTAACTTTAATTCTTCCTGGCCATGTGCTCTAACATAGTCACAGGTTCCGGTGAGCAGGAAGAGGACCTTTTGGGGGGCCGTTATTCTGCCTACCACATTGATCCTGAGTACCAATCTCTTCAGAGCCTCAGTTCTGTCCTCTGTTAAACTGGAATGCTAACAGCTCCTACTTCAAAGTGTGAAGACTGGATCATCAGGGAAAAGTGCTTGGCTTGTGGAAATAGTCAAATATCTACTTAGCACATTCAACTGTATATTAAGGTATACTTGAGGGGCTGGCACTGTAGCTTAGCGGGTAAAACCGCCGCCAACAGTGCCGACATCCCATATGGGTTCGAATCCTAGAATCCTAGCTGCTCCACTTCCGATCCAGCTCTCTGCTATGGCCTGGGAAAGCAGAAGAAGATGGCCCAAGTGCTTGGGCACTTGCACTCGTGTAGGAGACCCTGAAGAAGCTCCTGGCTCCTGGCTTCAGATTGGCACAGCTCCGGCCGTTGTGGCCAACTGGGAAGTGAACCATCGGATGGAAGACCTCTCTCTCTCTGCTTCTCTGTAACTCTGCCTTTCAAATAAATAAATAAATCCTTAAAAAAAAAAAAAAAAAAAAAAGACATAGTTGAGGACAGATCAGAAGTGGGCTTGTGGCCGGCGCCAGGGCTCACTTGGCTAATCCTCTGCCTGCGGCGCTGGCACTCCAGGTTCTAGTCCCGGTTGGGGCACCGGATTCTGTCCCAGTTGCTCCTCTTCCAGTCCAGCTCTCTGCTGTGGCCCCGGAAGGCAGTGAAGGATGGCCCAAGTGCTTGGGCCCTGTACCCGCAAGGGAGACCAGGAGGAGGCACCTGGCTCCTGGCTTCGGATCGGCGCAGCGCCGGCCATAGCGGCCATTTGGGGGATGAACCAAGGACAAAGAAAGACCTTTCTCTCTGTCTCTCTTTCTCACTGTCTAACTCTGCCTGTCAAAAAAAAAAAAAAAAAAAAAAAAGTAGGCTTGTTTGCATGTTTGACTATAAGCTATAGCTTTATTATGTTACCCCTAAGACTTTTTTCTAAGATTGTAATGTTTTTGGCTGTTAAGAGTCTTATCTCAATTTCCAAACACGGAAAGAAGGGAGAATAAACACCTTAAGGAAAAAGGATCAATACATACACAAACACACCCAAAAAATGGGACAGCTTTCAAAAGGTAGGAAATATCACAAAATAATGAGACAGTGCAGATGACACAATTTTTCAAATACATGGGCTGAAGAGATCAAAATATCTATAAATAAACACTCAGTTTGGTTCTGAGATTCCTGCAGCCAAGGTATAAATGACACCTTTGCTTCCCCCAGCCCATCCACTCCCACTCCGCAGCTTCTCGCACGCTCACCTGCAGGCCCAGGCCCTTGTTCTCCTAGAAAACCCTCCCCACCTTCAACACTCTCTGCCCTGAGCAGTCTTCCAAGGCAGCCTGTCTCAGACCTGTTCACACTCTCACTGTGCCCAGCCCACCTGTCTGGCCACTGGGGCACCTGCTCATGACAGGGAATGGGGTTTATGCACCTCAGAAGCCATGCCACGGAGAACTGTGACATCTGCTGCACTGAGAAATCATGGTTCTGAATCCAGTGCTGGGAGGTCCTCTGTGGCTCCTCACCTAGCAGCATTCACAAGGTTTAAGAAATAAGTGCAATGGGAACAAAAGCATCTCCCATAAATCATGAAAATCCCCTTGCCAAATCACGCCCACATGGGATGGGCATTCGGCACAGTAACGGGGGCACCACATCCCATAGCAGAGTATGGATTCCTGGCTCTGGCTCCTGGCTCCAGCATCCTCCTGTAACAGATCCTGGGAAGCAGCACTGATGGCTCAAGTGGTTGGATTCCTGACACCCACGTGGAGACCTGGATTGGGTTTCCAGCTCCCAATTCCAGCCCAGCCCAGTTCTGGCCATTGTGGGCATCTGGGGAGTGAGCCATCAGATGGGAGCACCTCCCCACCCTTCCCCACCTCTCAAATAAAATAAAATCACGGCAAGATAATGAAAAAGTCGGTTTTAGATGTAGAGACGAAAGGTATGGACTTCTGTTTTGCTTGTTCTAGTGCACATCAGTCAGCATGCAGATGCTTTCTTCCTGTGTGAGTACAGTGACAATCTACAATATTATACTAGCAATGCTAGAATCATTCCACCCACGGAAAACTGTTAAACCCCACGCTTGGTTGGAACAGCAAGGGTTAGACCAAGGAGCCCAAGACATTAAACAAAGCCATCTCCACGTCACCCTGGTTTGGCAGTCCCTACAGAACCCCTTGGGAGAGGCCAGCCTACCCTTCTGAGTGCTAATGTCACCATGTAATACAGAAGCACTCCCCAAAAAGCTTTATTCACAAATAAGGAGATGCAGGAGGGGGCTTTCTGTGTGTCCTTACTCAGGTCTACCAGATCTGTCACCTGGCGGAGCAGAGGGCCCCACACCGATTAGCTCTTCCTCTAATACATTCCACTTTAAAAAAAAAATAAAATAAAAATTCCAGCAGCACAGCTGTCCTTTTAGATCCATGGGGGACAAGCTCCAGGACTCCCCGGTGTCACTAAAACTCCAGGATGCTTATATAAAATGACACAGTATTTGCATATACCTAAGCACTCTCTCCTGTCTTCTTAAAATCACCTCTCATGACCTACAGTAGCTAACAGTGAGGGAGCCTGGTACTAGAAGCAGGCCAGACTGGCTCCATCTTGCAGCTACTTGCCAGCTTGTGCACACTAAACAAATCAGGATGGAAGCCATTGTACCAACATTTCCCAATGGACAAGATTTAAGATTCAACATGAACAAGTTAGAAAGGGCCTTCACAGCCGCTAACTTATAACCACTTGCTCCTTGGAGACAACCTGCTAAAGACATACAAATATCCCTAATCTGTGTCCCCGGTGGCTCGGTCCCCCTTTCTACAGAGTCTCTCTTTTTCTTACTTAAATAAAACTTCACTTCTTCTACTCGTACCGTTGTGTCTGGTTTCGTAAATTGTCATGGACACTAGGACACAAACCTGGATTCATCTTACTAGTTTTCCCATAACCACAGAACACAAACCCTATGCAAATAACTGCTACACTGTTCTGTTTAGGGAATAAAAACAAGAATTGTTCAGTACAGACACAATGCTTTTCCAAATATTTTTATTATTTTACTATTTATTTAAATGGCAGAGAAACAGACTGAGCTCCTCCATCTACTAATTAATCCCCAAATGCCCACGACAGCTGGGGCTGAGCCAAGCTGAAGCCAGGAGCCCGAACTCCATCCTGGTTTTCACATGGGTGTCAGGGACACACACACGTGAGCCATACACACTCGCTGCCTCCTACGGTGCACAACAGCAGGAAGCTGGACTCCCACGTGAAGTGAGAGTGAACTCAGGAATTCAGATATGGGAAGTGGGCAACCCAAGCAGCATCTTAACCACTGATTGCACCAAACACCCACCTCACCTTCAAATATTTCCAGTCTACAACTGGTTGAATCTGCAGCTGCAGAGCTGACCGTATGAATATTTTCCAAAGGGTACTCCTCAGACAATGAGTGTCAACTGAACTTAGGAACTGCAAGGGTGCTAAGAAGGAGCAGAAACATCACCTTTAGTTAACAGCTGAGTGTATTTTCAAGGTGACATTTAAGGACCCTAAGAATTCCAATTTCGCTCATGAGCACTCCAGCGTCAGGAGACGAGAGGAGAGAACAGGTAAGGAGAAGCCCAGGCAGGGCTCCGTGCAGTCCTGTTCTGAGTGGCTCCTACACAGCAGCCTACGGAACCTGAAGGGCCAGGCAAGCAGAGTGGGGATGCGCTGGGGGCAGGGGATCCACAATGACTTTAAATTCTAGTCATTCATACACCCTTCTAGCTACGACCATGACCAAGCTGACTGTCAGATTTATAGAAGGGGCCAGCACTGCGACGTAGCAAGTAAAGCCGATGCCTGCAGTGCCGGCATCCCAGATGGGCACTGGTTCGAATCCCAGCTGCTCCACTTCCAATCCAGCTCTCTGCTGTGGCCTGGGAAAGCAGTGGAAGATGGCCAAAGTGCTTGGGCCCCGGCACCCGCATGGAAGACCCAGAGGAAGCTCCTGGCTCCTGGTTTCAGACTGGCGTAGCTCCAGCCATTGTGGCTATCTGGGGAGTGAACCAGGGGATGGAAGACCTCTATCTCTCTGCCTCTCTGTAACACCGCCTTTCAAATAAATAAAGCTTAAAAAAAAAAAAAAAAAAGGATTGTAGAAGGAAAAATAAAACACCGTGAGCTAAAGACAGTAAACGCTACCTGATGGAGTCAGCTCCTCTCCTGTGGAGAGAGACAAGCAGCTCTACAGTGAGACAAACAGAGGAGCAGCCACAAGGTTCTACATGAGAGGGAAAGAGGAGGACCGGACCTGCTGGCAGCCCAGTGACGTCACCTGTGGAGATGCTCTCACTAACACAGACAGAATTCGCACACGAGATGCTCAGTTTCTCAAGAAGGCCCTACAGACTTCAAGGCTAGAAGTTCTCTCCTACACAAAGTGTTTCACAGAAGCATTTACGCTTATCTCCACTTCCCCCCAATTTATAGAAAGAGAAACTCAAACACAGAACAATTCAACGTTCTGTTTCAAGTGTAGACAGAAGGTAAGAGCTGGATGCTGCTGGCTTCCAGGCCACTGCTTTTCAGACACCAGACTGCTGGGCATGCCTTTTGTAAGTTGGATGGAAAATACGATCAAAATGCGTCGCAACTGTTCTTCTTTTAGAAAGCCACTGAATCTACGAGGAGAGAGCGTTTTACCAGAACACATCCACGGCAGAAAACTAACTGTAAAATGACAACAAAACCAAGTAAGCTAGAAACAAGGCCCTGCAACACATCAACTCCTAGCAAAATAATAAAGCAGCCCATCTGCCGCCATCAAGTGGCTCCGAGAGGCCTGATCTGGGAAGAGTGGGGGAGTGCAAGGGGGCTGGGCTCCCTCAGGCTCTGGGAACACACAACTCCTCCAGCCACTATTCATCACCAGCCCTCTGAAATCATTACACATTAACGAGAGACCTACAAGACCTACTGTACAAAATTAAAAGGAAGGCTTGAGTAAATGAATAATCACGCCATGGTCCTAGAAGAGAAACTAAATGTTATAGACATGTCAATTATCTTCAAGTCCAGGTATACATTTAAAATAATCACAACCAAAATCCAGCCAAAAGCACAGATGACTGTAAGAGAATGAGCCACAACACATAAGAACTAGAGAAAGCAGAGTCCAGACTGGCCAAAAATTAAATTACATTTAGTCATACTAAAATAGAGACCTGGATCCAGAGCATACAATCGCATGACAGAACGTATTTTGTGGTAAGGCAGGAAGGAAGCATCACTGTGCCAAATGAGTGGCCAAAGAGAAGGGAAACCAACTGTGATCAACAGTAGAAGCCAAGTAAGGCCTGGTGGCATGAAGTGCTACGCCATTTTTAAATTTAAAAATGGAATAAACTAATTGGGCACCAGATTTTCAGAAAAATAACCAGCTATTTTAACTGCATGAAAATGTGAAACTGGCATATATAACAACTAAAATGAGCAGGAAAATAATGGGCAGAAATAAAACAAAGGGCTCCTGCCCAGACCACTAATGGGTGGATGCCTATCAGCAGAAGTGCAGTAAAGCTGAGACCAACAGCTGAAGAAGCTGAGAACTGAAGTGAAAGAAAACAGCTAAAACTGAGAGAAAGCCGTCAACACTGCAGTGCTGGGGGGACCAGCTTCCTTTATTGTAATGTATAAAGACAGAAACCCTGAGACAAGCAGGCCTAAGGGGGTGGGAAAGCGTCACGGAACCAGACTTTCCAACTCAACCCTCGCATCCCTCTGCAGGTGGGAGGCACGAGCTCTCCGCTCAGCACACCCCACCACACCAGTCACGACGCACCCTCCAGTTATTTTAGATTCAGAGCCAGCCTCAAGAAACAGAGACCTAGGAGACGTCCTGCCTTTTCCCAGACAGCTGGAAACAACGAAGGCTTATGGCTTGCTGAGCCCAGGCACCTACTTGCTACCACAACCATCTCAACACCTCAGTTCAACTCTATAACCAGTGTTAGGTGTGTCAAATGCTTCTCAGGCCTCAATCTGTGAACACAATCTGAACACTACAGTGACCGAGAATTTACATTTGAAACTATACCACTAAAAGCCAGAGTGAGCACACGGTTCCCTAGTACACACCTGCTGGTTTGTTTGTTTTTTTTTTTTTGACAGGCAGAATGGACAGTGAGAGAGAGAGACAGAGAGAAAGGTCTTCCTTTTTGCCGTTGGTTCACCCTCCAATGGCCGCCGCGGCCGGTGCGCTGCGACCGGCACACCGTGCTGATCCGAAGCCAGGAGCCAGGTGCTTCTCCTGGTCTCCCATGCGGGTGCAGGGCCCAAGGACTTGGGCCATCCTCCACTGCCTTCCCAGGCCATAGTAGAGAGCTGGCCTGGAAGAGGGGCAACCGGGATAGAATCCGGCGCCCCAACCGGGACTAGAACCTGGTGTGCTGGCGCCGCAAGGCAGAGGATTAGCCTGTTAAGCCACGGCGCCGGCCACACCTGCTGTTAATAAGGGTACATCACTTGACTTCAGGAACCAAGAAAGCTGGGGGAAGGGGGCCAGCACCATGGCATAGTGGCATAGTAAAGCCGCCGCCTGCTGTGCCACAGTCCCATACACAGACACTGGTTCAAGTCCCAGCTGCTCCATTTCCAATCCAGCTCTCTGCTAAGGCCTGGGAAAGCAGTAGAAGATGGCCCAAGTCCTTGTGGGTCTGCACCCACGTGGAGGACCTGGAAGAAGCTCCCGGCTTCAGATCAGCATGGCTCTGGCCATTGCAGCCATCTGGGGACTGAGCCAGCAGATGGAAGACCTCTATCTGCCTCTGCTTCTGCTTCTCTTCAACTCTGCCTTTCAAGTAAGAAAATAAATCCTAAAAAAAAAAAAAAAAGAAAGCCAGCCAAGGGGGAAGAAATTCAGACACCCAAGGTGAGCTCTATGTTAGGTAATTTTCATAATGCACATATTATGAGAAAATTATTGCAAATTTGTCTTCTTCAAAAAAATGGCTCATTAAGCTTATACGGGAAGTTAGCAAAAAAAATGTATATATATAATATATAATTATATATATATATATATATACACACACACACACACACAAAATTTAGGATGAATCTCAGCTTCTACAAACCTGCATATGCAACAGGATTTTACAAAGCTCAAGTAGAAACACAGGATAAGGAAGAAATATAGAAAAGGCAGATCAGACTACATTATGATAACTTTCATATACTCAGCTGTTAAAATCAGTGACAGGAATAAGGAGGTTCACTTTGCACTTCTAATTTTTTTTTTTTTTTTTTTTTTTTTGACAGGCAGAGAGAGAGACAGAGAGAAAGGTCTTCCTTCTGTTGGTTCATCCCCCAAATGGCTGCTAAGACTGGTGCGCTGCACCAATCCAAAGCCAGGAGCCAGGTGCTTCCTCCTGGTCTCCCATGGGGTGCAGGGCCCAAGGACCTGGGCCATCCTCCACTGCCTTCCCAGGCCACAGCAGAGAGCTGGACTGGAAGAGGAGCAACCAGGACAGAATCAGCGCACCAACAGGGACTAGAACCCAGAGTGCCAGTGCCGCAGGCGGAGGATTAGCCTAGTAAGCTGTGCGCCAGCCTTGTACTTCTAATTTTTAATCATTTATCCCCTTTGTGTATTATCCTTATTTCACCCTCCTTTTGCGTAAAGAAAAGAATGGGGAGCAGCACTGTAGAAATGTCTGAATGAAAAGATAATGGAAGATAAGTGATGTATTTCTCACTACATGGCACAGAAGGACATGAAGAAAGCTAACCAAGGAAAACATCTCCCTGTGATCTTGATCCACCACATCATCATCTAGTGACGACTCCAGGCAATCCTACCACACGTGATCTCCAGTTAAGGTCTTCCTTGAGTGGCCTGTCGTTAATCTCTCGTGAGTGGCTTCAAATGCCTGCTTCTTAAGCTTGCACTGGCAGTCGTCTGTTTGCATCTCAGTTACTTGGCACTGCGCAGCTCAGTCTTTCAAGTGAAGAGGAGACACCTACATGACAGCTCGACTGCCTCCCCCAGTGTCTCTAGATAAAAATGCCAACACAGCAGATTCGCTCGGCATGAAATGTCAAGACAACGTGTATATTAAAATGGCCAGTCACACGCACAAGAGCACTTCAGAAAGTCTGTATGAAATGAAACTAAAGGATAGGTGTGGCGCAGTGCGTTAAGCTGCCTCTTGGGATGCCCACATCCCATCTCAGGGTGCCTGGGATCAAGTCCCACCTCTGCCTCTGCTCCCAAAATGCCTCCTTGCCAATGTGCCCAGGAGGCAACAGATGATGGCTCAAGTACTTGAGCCCCTGCCACCCAAGTGGGATACCTGGATGGAGTTCCTAGCTCCTGGCTGTGGCCTGTACCAGTACTGGCTGTTGCCAGCATTTGGAGAAAGAGCTAACAGATGCACAATATCTATCTTTCAAATAAATAAAAATGAATAAACAAACATTGTTATTAAAGACAGGTTTATCACAGTGCAAGAAATTTCAAAATCCATGCAAATGACGGCTTCAGAACCTATGCACTGACCTCAATGCTTTGTATGAAAATAAACATCTTTTTCTCTAAAATTTATTTTATTTATTTGAAAGAGTTACAGAGAGAGGTAGAGACAGAGAGAGAGGTCTTCCATCCGCTGGCCCACTCCCCAGATGGCTGCAACAGCCTGAGCTGAGCTGATCTGAAGCCAGGAGCCAGAAGTTTCCTCTGGGTCTCTTATGTGGGTGCAGGGGCCCAAGGACTTAGCCATCTTCTACTGCTTTCCCAGGCCATAGCAGAGAGCTGGATCGGAAGTTGAGCAGCCAGGACTAGAACCGGCACCCATATGGGATGCCGGTGCTTCAGGTGAGGGATTTAACCCGCTGCGCCACAGCACCAGCCCCATAAACATCTTTAAATTCCATTTTCCACTAACTTCTTGAAGTATCTTTGTAACTGCTTTATGTATTAATGGTAAACTGTTACAAAGCAAAAAAAAAAAAAAAAAGGAAAAAGCCTACAGAAAACAGAGCAATCTGACACCCAGTAATAAGCAGGTGGTTATGTATTTTGGGTTGAGCTATGGGGGTGGGGGAAGATGACATTGCTATTAATCTGGTCACTCACTTGGCAAACGACGATTGAGCCCCTATCATGTTCCAGACTCCAGAGAAAACCACTGAACAGGAGATGCACAGTCCCTACCCTGAGCAATCTCAGAGTCTGGGAAGAAGACAGACATTTGAAAAATAATTTTATTATTACATTCATAAAACCCAACTGCGGGGTCAGCACTGTGGCACAGCAGGTAAAACCACTGCCCGCAGTGCTGGCAGCCCATATGGGCACCGGTTCGAGTCCCGGCTGTGGGAGACCCAGAAGAAGCTCCTGGCTCCTGGCTTCGGATTGGCCCAGCTCCAGCCATTATGGCCAATTGGGGAGTGAACCAAGAGATGGAAGACCTCTCTCTCTCTACCTCTCCTCTCTCTGTGTAACTCTTTCAAATAAATAAATAAATCTTAAAAAAAAAAAAAAAAAAAAGCCAGCTGTGTTAAGTGCTACGAAGGAAACCCAGTTAGACTGGAGGAGGTCAGTTACTTAACACAGAACTGAGCTACACCCTGGAGGAGGAAGAAAGGTGTGACAGGTTGAGCTGCGCCAAACACCGGAAGGAGGCAAGGGTGGGAACCAACTCAGCCTCTGTAGGGCTGGCCCACGTGCGTGAGAAGGGGCCTGGGCCAGAGTAGAGACAAAGGAGATGCAGGGAAATGAGCAGAAGAAAATGCATCTGACTGAGAGCTGGCAGCCTTGGAAGTCATGACTGAGAGAGCACGGAGCAACATGGAAAAACAGGTAGGAGACATTCAGTTAAAAAGCAGGATTCCAAATAATACATGACGTAGTGAAGTGAGACCATGTGTGATGTGGGAAGAGTGAAGCTGGCCGTCACACGGTTTGTGCTGTCACCGACATGACTGACACTTGTGGGGACACTCCTCAGAAGAAATGCCCTGCTGGAATACGGTGTGTAGACAACCACGACCAACTCTGACCAAGCCCCCAACTACGAACACCACTAGGACAGCAGTTTTAAAGTGCAAAGTATGTAACTGCACACCCTACATCATCAAGCTTAAAAGCTAAACATTCAGAACTATACTTGCACTAATGCACTGAGAAAAGGAATCAAGCAAAGTAGAAAATATAATCATCACAGTACATGCAAAAGATATCAGTAAAAACTTCTGTTAACATCCTAATGTTGTTACTGGAATCATTCTTACCTTTCTTTAATGAATGCAATGCCGAGGTGAAGAAGGTCAGATAACCAGGAGGCTGAGGCGCACCGCTGAACTCGAAGTACCCGAGGACCCCAGGCTGCAGGGATGAGAGCACAAGGCAAGGATGAGCCACTGTCAGTGCCAGTGTCATGAAGGCGATTTTAAATATTACAGTTAGACAATTCATGCATTTTCTGCAATGTTTAAGCCTAACCAGATGAGAAAGGTTGCAGGCCAGGGCTCTGCTTCTTGTCCATCCAGACAACAACAGGGGAAGGGGCAGTGCTGCAGTGGCTCTCACAGGGCACTCAAAGCCGCCACTTTCTCCTCGCTCCCTAAGTAGGTCTTTCCACCTCTGCTGGCAGCACAGCTCCTCCAGGTCCCTGGCTCAAAATCTCACCATCGAGTCCAGGTATGCACTGGCTCTTGTGTAACAATTCCAGGCAAGCCATGTTGGTAATCTCTTTGTGACCCTTTGGGTTTCTTTAGTGACTTCCTCTCACCTACTCCAAACACACCTTCCCAGTGGGCTGGAAATCAGACTGAATCTGGTGGGCTTCACCTGTGATCAGGCTCCTTCAGGTTCTTCCTTCTGAGAGCCCAGCACCCAGCCCAGCCCTGTGCCAGGCCTCTTCTCGGCTCGGCTCAGTCCGCGGTGGGAGGCCCTACCTCGTGCCCTCTTACTCCTCTACTTCGGCAAACTTCTTTCCACCTGCTCACTCCGCTTCTCTAAGTTCAGCACAGAACGCCCCTTCAGGCCGCCAAACTAACGAGCCAGCCCCTTCCAGTCACTTTCCGTCTTCCTGCTCACAATAATTTCTTCCTTTCTTGAGAGTCCGGTGGCACTCATTATTGTTCAGCTCTGTTCTGAAAAATCCCACCTGTCTTAAAAGCCAAGCTCTGAGAAACCCGAGAGTGCTGGGCCTTGAATCAGAGGAGCTGAGCCCAGGGTCCAGCCCAAGTGGCTGAATGAGTACCCTTGGGTGAGCACCCCCGAGTGAGGCCTCGGCACCCCACCCCAGCAAGCAGGGGCACTGTGGCGAGCAAGCCTCAGGAACAGAAAAGCACCAGGCCAGACCCCTTCTAGTCCAAGGCACTTAGCACTACGCTCCCAACAAGGAACTGTGGAGGCTGACTTGATGACCAGGATGAAACCCAACCCAGGAGTTAAGGCAGCAATCCAACCGCTGGTCAGGTTTAAAACCACTGTGTTTGTAAAAGAGGAAACCTGTGCTCTGTGGTGGAATACTATTCCCTTTGCAGTCCAAACCACTTACTTACTGGGATAGGACTGACAAACAGATAAATCACTTTCATTCTGAAAGAAACCGAGATGGAATGTTTAATTCTAACATCCAGAGAATCTAGCAAATAACCACTTTTCCAAACTGAGGAGCTAAGAGAGCAAAATTATTTGGGCCGGTGCTGTGGTATGGTAAGTAAAGTCACCACCTGTCAATGTCGGCATTCCATGTGGGCGCTGGTTCGAGTCCTGGCTGCTCCACTTCCTATCCAGCTCCCTGCTAATGGGCCTGGAAAGGCAGTGGAAGACGGCCCAAGAGCTTGGGCCCCTGCCACCCTCATGGGAGACCCAAATGGAGTTCCTGACTTCAGCCTGGCCCAGCCCCAGAAGATGCAGCCATTCTGGGGAGTGAACCAGCAGACAGAAGATCTCTGTCTGTCTCTGTCTCTCTTTGCAACTCTGCTTTTCAAGAAAAAAATAAATAAACTTTTAAAAAAAAAAAAAAAGAACAAGAAGTTACTGTAAACAGGATTTTCTTTTGCCTTGCTCCTTCAAAACATCCTTCACAACCAACCTACAGCTGGCTCAGAACAGAATCACACGGTATTCATGTTAAGGCTCCAACCACACTATGACTGAGTAATAAGTGTCTCCGTCAAGAACAACAGAACACAAAATCTTAGGAAAATCTAGTCACTTGGCTGACACTGGACGAAAGATAACAAAAACAGAAACTCACTGAAAGAAAACAGACTCATGTAAGTTACATTTAGGTTCTGTCCACTCTCCCAAACCCAAACCAATAGAATCAAGTCGTTCTAAGTATTAATAAAAGTACCCTGCTAGAAATGAGGAAAATGCAGTCTCTTAGGTGGTCTCTCCGAAGCAGCTATGCGGCCCAAATCAAGCATCCATTACAAGTGCGTACGTAATTACACAGATACAACTTCCGAATCTCTACAGGAAATCCCCTGTAGCCCCCAAAAGCACGAAAGGTCGTCGTTAGGTCGACAGCCTCACTGCTGCAGTCTGAGGCCTGCAGGAAGAAGCCCCTGTCAGAAGAGCTGGCACTGAGAACTCCAAGTTGCTCGACCAAAGAATTCAGCAAACAATTCAAAGCCATAGAGAGAATTACTTTGGCTTTTCATTGCCAAAGAAATGAGGATTATGATTCAACAACTATATGGGATAATTAAAAGTTGTCCAAGTTACAAAATAGAAGCGCTTTAAAAAGCAATACAACACCCAGTATATTTTAAATGCTACTACGACAGTACTGAATTTGGGAATCTGGCATGTTTGAGAACATGAACTAAATTAATACTTCAAAATAACACAAAGAGGGAATAAAGTAGAGTGACAGTTAACTTTATTTCTATAGCAAATTCTCATTTGAAGGATACTAAACTGGCTCAGGTTTTGCTCTAAGGTAGAAAAGTTTTACAGCCATTTTCCATGAATTTCATTGTCTTCCCAGAAGAAGGTGCATAATTATCTAAGAAATTATCACAAATGGGCCGGCGCCGCGGCTCAATTGGCTAATCCTCCACCTTGCGGCGCCGGCACACCGGATTCTAGTCCTGGTCGAGGCACCGGATTCTGTCCCGGTTGCCCCTCTTCAAGGCCAGCTCTCTGCTATGGCCCGGGAAGGCAGTGGAGGATGGCCCAAGTGCTTGGGCCCTGCACCCCATGGGAGACCAGGAGAAGCACCTGGCAGCACCTGGCTCCTGGCTTTGGATCAGCGAGATGCGCCGGCCGCAGCGGCCATTGGAGGGTGAACCAACGGCAAAAAGGAAGACCTTTCTCTCTGTCTCTCTCTCACTGTCCACTCTGCCTGTCAAAAAAAAAAAAAAAATGGCCGGCGCCGTGGCTCACTAGGCTAATCCTCCGCCTTGCGGCGCCGGCACACCGGGTTCTAGTCCCGGTAGGGGCACCGATCCTGTCCCGGTTGGCCCTCTTCCAGGCCAGCTCTCTGCTGTGGCCAGGGAGTGCAGTGGAGGATGGCCCAAGTGCTTGGGCCCTGCACCCCATGGGAGACCAGGAGAAGCACCTGGCTCCTGCCATTGGAACAGCGCGGTGCGCCGGCCGCAGCGCGCCTACCGCGGCGGCCATTGGAGGGTGAACCAACGGCAAAAGGAAGACCTTTCTCTCTGTCTCTCTCTCTCTCACTGTCCACTCTGCCTGTCAAAAAAAAAAAAAAAAATATCACAAATGAACTGTGCTATATGGGACTTTCCCTGCAATGCATGCTTCATCTGGAGAAGGTGGCTGTGCGGAGCAAACGGGCACACACAGGCCCTCTGTGTGCTCAGTTGCAAACAAACCCACGAGCTGCCCTGAACGCCTGCAGCCCAGGACGTGCGCCAGCCTGGCACTAGGTGCCTCAAATCAGCTCTCAAGCACTGCTGGCATGTGGCTGTCACTCATTGCGCCCCGGACACTCATGACAGCAGAGCACCTCCACAGCCTCCTCTCCAGTCCAGCAGTCTGTTCCCTCTCCAGGGCCTTTGCATAACTGTTCCCACCTCCTGGGCACTTCCTCCAATTTCCTCAGGATTGGGTCAGATCATGTAGACATGTTGTTAAGGTTTTTGCCCAAACCTCATTTCTTCAAAGACATCCTCTCTTTTTTCTAAGACAGCTATGTCTATGATAGGCGTTGTGATACAGCTGGTTAAGCCACCACTTGGGATGCCCACATCCTGTATCCGAGTGCCGGCTGGAGTGCTGCTTGGCTTCCAATTCAGCTTCGTGGCAATGCATCCTGGGAGAAAGCAGATGCAGAAGATAGCTCAGGTGTTTCGGTCCCTGCCACGCACGCTGGAGACCCAGACAACAGTTCTAGGCTCCTGGCTTTGGCCTGGCACAGCCCTCACTGTTATGAACATTTGGAGGGTGAACCAGCAGAAAGAACTTCCTCCTTCCCTGCCTCTCTCTGCCTTTTTAAGTAGATGAAACTTACTAAGAATTTAAGAAATGAAATAGGTATGTCCTTACCCTCACTGCCAATTCTATCCTATCACTCTGTTTTCTCTTGGCGTTTATTATTAGATGTTGCTTGTGTGACAGTTTCCTAGGAGTGCTATAATAAATTACCAGAAACTGGCAGCATAAAACAACAGAAACGACCCTCTCACAGTTTTGGCAGTGGGGGTCTGACCTCCTGGGGCCAGCAGGGCCACACTCGCTGTAGGCTCTGGGGGAGGAAGCTGCCTGCGTCTCCAGGCTCCGGGGGAACTCAAACTCCTTGACCTGAGGCTGCATCACTCCAGTCTCTGCCTCCAGACCCACATGGCCTCTCCTCCTCTGATCTAGACACCAGTCACAGGACTGCCCTCGGATGACTTTATCTTGAGACCCATATTGACATTTGCAAAGACCCTGTCTGCACGGAAGGCCACCTTCTGAAGTGCATTTCAGGAGGGCACGTTCTACCCAGCACATCTCGCTTTTTGTTTTCCTGTTCGTTGTCTACCTCCGTGTTCTAACTCGGAGAATCAGAGACTCCCTCATTCATTACTTCACTTCCCGCTCACGAAGTGCCTGGCACACAGCAGGCACACAATGAACATGTGCTAATGAAAGAATGAAGAGAAAAAGGTAAATAAGACAGAGCTCCTCCACCAAGCTTACAATTTTGCAAAAACCAAGGCACAATGATTGCCTTGTATAACTTGCCCCAGATACAGGGAGCATAATTAGCGCTAGTTTCATGAGGGGCTGAAAACAGCCTATTTACAGGATGCCAGTAAGCCCTCATCACCATAACCGTTTCTTCTCTAAGTGGCCCATTCATAGGCCAGCACGCTCTTAGCAGGTGCACACACGCCCTCTAGTGGCCATGACAATAGTTACCTTGGTGTGTTTTTACCAGAAGGGACCGGAAATACTTCTGCACTAATGCTAACTTAGAAAATGTGAAACTTCCATTCACAGTGCTATACACTATGAATTGACACCAATGGAGCCTATTTGCTCAACATTCAGAGAGAATTTTACTAACATTCTAGCACCAAGTGCCAGGCAATCTAGGTTTTTCAGCAAAATGTTCAGGCAGTTCACCTAATCCCTCCACTTCCCTCGAAGACTCCCAAGCCTTTCCCCAGGCCACATAAAACAGACTGGTTTACCAAACTGCTAAGAATAAACAGGTGTAAAGCAAGTGTTCTTAAGTGCATAACTTACAGAAATTCCCAAAAGAGCTGAAAATCATTTTGACTCCAAAGAGTTCTACATGATATTGTGGGCACTTGATGGACAGATTACGAAGCCACATGAGCCTGCCTAGTGCTTTGAAAAGCAAAAAAAGAAGCATTACTGACACAGAAGCTACTGATGTCTGAGGAAAACGATGCCTAAAACACAACAAAACCACAAGAGGCATAAAAACTAGTGACTTAGATCACATCACTGTTAATCCCACTCTCGACCTAATAAACTTAACGTCCCCCACAATAAAATCGCCACTGGACCGGCTTCTATGTGGCCCAGAGAAATAAGCTACACTTTCCGGCCTTTGTCTTAAGCAAGCAGGAAGAATCCTTGAGTAAAAGATTCTGCAGCCGGAGTGACTGCAGGAAGTAGTTTCTGAACAGAACACGGGCACTCAAAGCTCATCTTCCTTGTGGTATCCTCTGGCAAGCTCTCTTCAGTTTTAATGACATCTGTCATCTAGAAGGTAAGTATAATCTTAGCGATGCCAGCCCTACCCTGCCTCAGCACTGTGATGACCAGACAGAACACTCCCACTTCTGCAGAGTAAGTGCTCATGACTCTCTCAGCAACAGGAAACAGCGACACTTGGCTGCTTTAATGGTAGGTCAAGGGGAGGGGGCCCTCCACCCACATCCCGTAGTGGAGCATTGGTGCAAATCCTGGCTACGCCCATTCCGATCCAGCTTCCAGATAATGTGCCTAGAGGGGCAGCGGATGGAGGCCCAAGTCCTTTGGGCTGTGCTGCTCCACAGGAGACCCGAACGCAATTCTAAAGTCCTGGCTGTGGCCTGGCCCAGAGCTCGCTATTGTGGGCTTTTCAGGAGTGAACCAGCAGATGGGAGATCCCTCTCTCCATCTTCCTCTCACGCTGCCTTTCAAATAAACCTTAAAAAAAAAAAAAAAAATTAAGGAGCCATGGCCCCATTCTTTGTCATATTCTTAGAACCAGTCGCAAAAATAAAGAAAAACAGTCACTGGCAAACTAAGAAGGCAACACTACAGAATTCGTCTATCTTGAAAGCAAAGCTTCCAAAAATGTTATAAAATAGCGAAATACTCGACACATTAACCTCTGGAAAGACACTAACGGTTAAACTCGGGAGTGTGCTACCCAGGGGACAATCTGTTGGGGGATGGACAAGTCCCATCGGCTTCACACTGCTGGGAAGGCCTGAAGTGGGCACACTGGAAAACCGAGGGGCACTGGCCAGACTTAATCTACTCAATACCATTTTGCTAATAATCACTTACATATGTCAGAAGTTACAGAGGTAAGTACTTAAAATTTTTACATTTTAATGTTTTTTCTGTGATGTTTCACTAAGTTAAAAACAATGCTAGGGGCCGGCGCTGTGGCACAGGGGGTTAAAGCCCTGACCTGAAGCATTGACATCCCATATGGGCGCTGGTTCTAGTCCCGGCTGCTCAACTTCCGATCCAGCTCTCTGCTATGGCCTGGGAAAGCAGCAGAAGATGGCAAAAGTCCTTGGGCCCCTGTACCCACGCGGGAGACCTGGAAGAAGCTCCTGGTTCCTGGCTTTGGATCAGCGCAGCTCCAGCCGTTGCGGCCATCTGGAGAGTGAACCAACAGATGGAAGACCTCTCTCTCTGTCTCTACCTCTCTCTGTAACTCGGTCTTTCAAATAAATAAATATTTTTTTAATGCTTTTTTTTTTTTTTTTTTTTTGACAGGCAGAGTGGATAGTGAGAGAGAGAGAGAGACAGAGAGAAGGTCTTCCTTTTTGCCGTTGGTTCACCCTCCAATGGCCGCCGCGGCCAGCGCTTCTCGCTGATCCGAAGGCAGGAGCCAGGTGCTTCTCCTGGTCTCCCATGCGGGTGCAGGGCCCAAGCACTTGGGCCATCCTCCACTGCCTTCCTGGGCCATAGCAGAGAACTGGCCTGGAAGAGGGGCAACTGGGATAGAATCCGGCGTCCCAACCGGGACTAGAACCCGGTGTGCCAGCGCCGCAAGGCAGAGGATTAGCCTGTTAAGCCATGGTGCCGGCCAGAATAAATATTTTTTTAAAAAATGCTTTTTCAGAGCCGGCGCCGCAGCTCACTAGGCTAATCCTCCGCCTTGAGGCGCCGGCACACCGGGTTCGAGTCCCGGTCGGGGCGCCGGTTCTGTCCCGCTGCCCCTCTTCCAGGCCAGCTCTCTGCTGTGGCCAGGGAGTGCAGTGGAGGATGGCCCAAGTGCTTGGGCCCTGCACCCCATGGGAGACCAGGATAAACCCCTGGCTCCTGCCATCGGATCAGCGCGGTGCGCCGGCCGCAGCACGCCAACTGCGGCAGCCATTAGAGGGTGAACCAACGGCAAAGGAAGACCTTTCTCTCTGTCTCTCTCTCTCACTGTCCACTCTGCCTGTCAAAAAAAAAAAAAAAAAAAAAAAGCTTTTTCAGGGCCAGAGCTGTGGTACAGTGGGTTAAGGCCCTGACCTGCAGCGTCAGCATCCCATATGGGCACCACTTCGAGCCCTGGCTGCTCCACTTCCGATCTAGCTCCCTAATGCAGCCTGGGAAAGCACATTAGTGGAGGATGGCCCAAGTCCTTGAACCCCTGCACCCACATGGGAAACAGGGAAGAAGCTCCTGGCTCCTGACTTCAGACCAACTCAGCTCCGGCCAATGCAGCCATTTGGGGAATGAACCAGCAGATGGAAGACCTCTCTCTCTCTCTCTCTACTTCTCCCTGTACTCTTTCAAATAAATAAATCCTAAAACAATGCTTTTTCTAGAAACTGTTGTCTTAAGCCACATTTCATATGAAACTAGACAGTTAATGATTAGCAATCTGGTTTGAGTAGATTTGACGTATCTACTTTTCTTTTTTTTTTTTTGACAGCCAGAGTTAGACAGTTAGAGAGAGACAGAAAGGTCTTCCTTCTGGTGGTTCATCCCCCAAATGGCCAATACGGCTGGTGTGCTGCACCGATCCAAAGCCAGGAGCCAGGTGCTTCCTCCTGGTCTCCCATGGGGTGGCAGGGCCCAAGCACTTGGGCCATCCTCCACTGCCTTCCCAGGCCACAGCAGAGAGCTGGACTGGAATCGGAGCAACTGGGACAGAACCGGCGCCCCACCAGGGACTAGAACCCTGAGTGCCAGCGCCGCAGGCGGAGGATTAGCCTAGTGAGCCACAGCGCCGGCCGACGTATCTACTTTTCTAGGTAACTCAACACCAAACCATCTAAGTATGCAATAAGAGCATTCTTGCTAACGACAGAATAAGCATATCTGGATGTACCTGAATACACACATAATAGAAGTTTATGTCAACAGACAAGAATGCTTATTCCACCATTTATATCATCATTTCCCAAATAATGAATGCTGGTTGCACAATTTCATGATGGTCCAAACTAATCACAAAAATTTGGATTAGAGACAAATCATAATTAATTAAAAGGGCTTTT
Organism: Lepus europaeus; assembly: GCF_033115175.1. Classification (NCBI taxonomy): domain Eukaryota; kingdom Metazoa; phylum Chordata; class Mammalia; order Lagomorpha; family Leporidae; genus Lepus; species Lepus europaeus. The sequence goes on from NC_084847.1 coordinate 9,511,393, forward strand.
TTTAAACTGAGGGGACATTTTAAAATTCACTCCTACAAGATGTCACAATCTTATGTACAGATATAAATCCAACAAAAAAGAATCTGCCATTACGACAATCCTCAGAACTGCTACATTAAAGTTTTTGACCCAGTTTTGGGATGCCGAAATTTAAACACAGTTGGTGGTAACATCCTTTTTATAAAAATATGAATGAGGCTGTTCACTGGAACAAGTATCTTTTTTCATGTGTGATTTCTGTAACACAGCAAGCTCCTTAACATATTTAAAATGTATGTATGTGAGGCTTTCTTGGAGAGAAGAAACAGCTGAGTAAAAGCTGAGTGCCAGGAACAGCTCTACTGACAACACCTGACTCGTGTGCAGCTCCAGCCCTCAGGGTTTCATTTTCGTCTCCTCCCTGCTACCACCACTATAAACTGCCCAGCGTTAGATGGTAGCCTTCTGTGTAGCACATGATAAGATGGATTTGGGGGCCAGCACTGAGGCGTAGCAGGCAAAGCCACTCCCTTCAGTACCGGCATCCCATATGGGCACTGGTTTGAGTTCCAGCTGTTCCATTTCTGATCCAGCTCTCTGCTATGGCCTGGGAAAGCAGTGGAAGATGCCAAAAAAAAATTCTTGGGTCCCTGAACCCGACGGGAGACCCAGAAGAAGCTCCTGACTCCTGGCTTCAGATTGGTGCAGCTCCAGCCATTGCAGCCATCTGGGGAGTGAACCAGAGGATGGAAAACCTCTCTCTCTGCCTCTGCCTCTCTGTAACTCTGCCTTTCAAATAAATAAGTAAATCTAAAAAAAAAGAAAAAGAAAAAGTGTGTTTGTACTAACATCTGCAACACATGATGTCAAGGCCTTGGAACAATTTTGCTCCAAGAGATACTTGGCAATGTCTGGAGATATCCTGGTTGATAAAACTGAGGGAAAAGGAGGTGCACATAGTGGGGTGGAGCCAGGGATGCTGCAAACCCAGGTCAGCTGCCCCACAACACAGAATTATCTGACCCCAATGTCAACAGTGCCTAGGCTTCGACCTTCACTTAGCGGCACGTCCATGAGAACAGAGCTGTGGAATAGTATCTCCAAAACTGTCCTTAACTTTTGTCTGTAGCTGACGTTCAAATCCACAGCAGTGACATCACGCCCAGGTCTGGAGTGCTGCATGTCATCTTACAGAGTGCAGGGCAAACTGACAGCTTCTTTCCAGGCACTTCTGGTTGGCATCTTTTACAACGTCAGGGGTTTGACACACATCACACTGGGCCTGAATACCCACTTGCACAATTAACCAAGTATTACCTCTCGCCAACCAGACCAGCTCATCTCAGTGAGGAGTCCAGGAGACACTGCATGACACACGCTACCCAGGTTCTGGAGAGGAAATAAGCACTCTACAGGCAGAGAGAAGTGACCTGATCTAGAGGTCCCATCTTGGTGGTCCTGTTTTCATTCTTTTCATTTGAGAGGGGGAAGAGAGAGAGAGAGAGATCTCCCATCTGCTGGCTTACTCCCCAAATCCCCACACACCCAGGACTCGGTTGGGTACAAGCCAGGACATCAATCTAGGTCTCCCACATGGGTAGCAGGAATCCAGTTACTTTAGCTGCCACCACTGCCTCCCAGAGCCTGCATCAGTAGGAAGCTGGAACCAGGTCCCAGGGCCAGTTATGGAACCCGGGTCCTCTGATCTGGAACAGGGATGTCTGAACTGCCAGAATGCACACCCACGCCTGGCTGGTTTCAAAGGCAGTCTGACCATCTCATTAAGTGGCCGCCAAAACCCATCTCAGACCAGTGAGTCTGATCCAAATGCCACATCAGTACCTGGAACATGATCTCTGACAGTGCTGCTAAAAAGCAGATGTAAAGAACGCAGAGGCGAAGTGGTGCTCAGCCTATGCTCGCGAGCTTGTCTTTCCCACAGACGCAACCGGCGAGAGCATCAAACACCGGGGCAACTGAGGTTCAGAAAGACCTCCGACGGAAACATTCAAAGGCACTGTCTCAAAATACTTTCACAACCAAAAACCTTACGAAACCTCCTCTGTCTGCCTCTTTCTAACCTGAGTACTGAAGCCGAAAAGGCCAAGAGCAGTAACTAAGTCCACCCTTACATTAGAGGCTGAGAATCCCGAGTAAAACCCAGGTGTCCAGAAACCTAGCTGTCACTGTCTATCACATGACTTCTGCAGAAAACGGAGGTGGCCAAACGTGCTCAGGGCTCTCTGGAGAGGCAGCCATGGTGGTACAGTGGACTATGCCACTGTTGAGATGCCCAAGTTCCATAGTTCCACGTAGGTGCAGGGGTCCAAGCACTTGGGCTATCCTCCACTGCTTTCCCAGGCACACTAGCAGGGAGCTGGATTGCAAGTGGAGCAGCCGAGACTTGAACCTGCGCCCAGATGGATGCTCACATCGCAGGCGGCAGCTCACCCCTTTCTGCTACAATGCCAGCTCCTCTCAGTCCTCTTATTAGTGGGCTACACGCTCTCCACTTCTCCACATTTTGAAGCCAGGGCAAACATACCTGTTCATGCTGCCAAGCTCCTCGCCCATTTCTCTTTCCTTTTTCAGAAGAGACTGAGTGAAACGTGAGAGGAAAAAGAGGTCATCAACTAAAACGGGGTGCAGCATTCCACAGAATTCCCGACAGAGAGCGACTGAAGGATGACCTCTTGGCCTGTGCGTGTCATTTTCTATCATCTTCATTACCACACACACACAAGGGTTTTCTGTTTCTTTGTTTGACCTAAGTGGGGAATTTCAGCAGCTATTACGCACAATTAAAATTCCCTCAATAGCAGAGCCAGCTTTCCCTGCCTAGCGGGCCTGGGAAGGCAGCAGAGGATGGCCCAAGTCCTTGGGCCCCTGCGCCTACGTGGGAAACCTGGACGGAGCTCCTGGCTCCTGGCCTCAGCCTGGCCCAGTCCCAGCTGTTGTGGCCATTTGGGGAGTGAACCAGTGGATAGAAGATTTCTGTCTCTCCGCCCGCCTCTGTACCTCTAACTTCCAAATAAATAAAAAATAAACGATAAAACAAAAGTTAGGGAGATTTCTGTAGATTATGTAACTAGGAAAATAGACTAAAAAAAAAAATAACTAAATTACAACTGGCAAGAAAATCCAAATATTTAATGGTACAACACTAGCAAATGTTAAGTAACCATCTTAGAAGTTTCCAGCTTCATATAAATTACCAGTTAATTCTCCTGTGCTCAAAGGTAACTGTCAAGACAAGGAGAAAGGTTGTTGAAATTTCCCAAACAAGACAGATAAGAATTTGCAAGTATTCCATTTTCTTAAAACTCACCTGGCCAAACCATTCTTATCATCAATATTTCAAAATGCATTTAGTTGGGACTGTCTATGTGATCTTCTAATTGCTGCAATTCGGGAGGTGTTTTTAAAAACACCCTTTCAATACAAACAATGCAATACAACCCGCTGACAGTCCCAGGAAGGGAGGAGACATGAGATCAAAGTTAGGTACCTCGTGGTTTGAGAGAAAATCTAGTAATTCTGATTGAGATGGGATGTACAGAAGAGGTCTCATCACCCGGCGGACAAACTTCTCAATGTACACAGCGCTCATGGGGCCTTTGTATTCGATTGGTCCAAAACTAGTACCGAAAAAATAAAAATAAATGAAAATAATACAACATGCATTAAAACTACAATACATAACTAAAATCATCAACATCACCAAATGAAACTGTCTTGTTTTGGGACCTGACGGGTTCCTGGGTAGGCACCTGCTTCACTCGGGAAGTGACTGCAAGGCTAATCAGGAATAAGCATCTTAGCTGAGGGGATGTCCTAGCAGCCATCACCCATCTATGAGCTTAGATCAACTACAAACCGAATTTCCAAACAAAGAACATTCCTCCTTGTCTCTGAAAAATAAATTAAGTCTCAGAATATTCCTTTGAAAGAAAAACATAAACAGGAAGGTGGACTAGGAAATTGACCACATGCCAAAGGACTGCACAATTCGACGTAGGTGGGCCGACCTCCCTTTTACACGTCACTCTGAAACAAGGAGCAGGCTGACCACTTGGCCCTGGGCCTACTAAGAAGCAGTTATTACATATTCCCATAGGCATCTACAGAAAGGATCACTACATGCATCTCAAAGCTATTTGAGGGAAAAAAAAAAACAATGTGAACGCAGGGAATCCGGAACTGTATAAATGGTCCTCCTTCCTTGCCCCTGCAGTAACTCTTGGGGACACAGGAATTCGACCCAGTACTGCTAAGTAACACTGCCACCCCTCAGCTGTCAGGGTCCTCATACGGTTCTTTTCCATCTGCCACAGTAGATGCTGCTCAAATATTATGGGATGGTAGGTGGTAAGGGTGGTAAGGCTACTCAGCAACTCCACAAGCATCATTCTCCCTAGACAGAAACTAACTTTAAGCTGACTGCTAAGGACGAAGAGCACAGTGGAGAATTCTCTAAATGCCTTCATCAGAACGTTGTAATGATCACAGAAATTCACACACACATACTATGACGACGTGAACACAATTCCTCAGTGTGCACTGAATTTTTTTGATACCAAAGGGATATCAGCATGGAAAACAGTAAACTCCACACGCACAATTGGGACACAGTTAAGAATTCTATCAAGTTAGGGGCCGGCACTGTGGCAAAGCTGGTAAAGCCGCCACCTGCAGTGCCAGCATCCCACAGGGGCACCATTAGAGTCCTGGCTGCTCCCCTTCTGAACCAGCTCTCTGCTGTGGCCTGGGAAAGCAGAAGATGGCCCAAGTGCTTGGGCCCCTGCACCCATGTGGAAGACCTGGAAGAAGCCCCTGGCTCCTGGCTTCGGATCGTCTCAGCTCCAGCAGCTGCGGCCACTTGGGGAGTGAACCAGCAGATGGAAACCTCTTTCTCTCTCTCTGTCTCTGCCTCTCTGTGTAACTCTGACTTTCAAATAATTAAAAAAAAAAAGGGGGGGGGGAATTAAAAGGTATCTGATAACTTACTTTGTTCAGCAAAAACGAGGCAACCAATATGGAAACCTCATCAACTCAAGCAAACAAGCTTTGCTGACAGCTCTGACAGCACTGATGCTGTGAGGGGGCCTGGTAACCTGTAACTGCTAATAAGATCCCGGAATGCAGGATATGGAATCTGTCTCACCACTGTCCAGGGCAAGCTGATCTAGAGCTCCTCTGCACCAGAGGAGCTGTCAGCAGAACCATTCACTGCTCAGGACCCTTTACAAACTGTGTGACTAGAATCAGCACAGTCCAAAACATGGAATCCACTTTCCTGAGGCCGAAGAGCCTATGGATTCATTTCAGCAGCTTCTACAAGGGAAGCCCTTACACCCAACAGTAGTAACACAACACGACAGCAATGGCTACTCACGGTGAGACGCGACAGGCACACTTGTGAGCTCCACATCACAGACCTCCCAGCCACAGAGAGTATCACAAGAGTGTAGGTGACAGAGACAGGCCTACATCCCAAGAAGTCCAGAGGACTCTAAGACAGAATATGTGCCTTAGCACTTTCTTCTGTCTCAGGTACACTGGCAAAGGTCAAGGTTGGAATGAGAAGTAACGGGTCTGAAATAACTCAAACAAAGCCTCAACAGGGAAAGGTGGGGGCAGGCATTTCAAAATGAACACAGACCTCAAACCCCTCATCTGCACAACGAGGGGGTTGGACTAGTTCCTTTCATGTCCTTTCAAGTTCTCCTCAAAGACTAAGAAAGCAAACACTGTAAGACAACACTGCATACCTACATTTCTCAAAATGATATTTGCACTCACTTCAAGGGAACTCTGATATTAATGCAACACTAAGTCCCAGCTCTGGGCAGCCTGTAGGTACTGCACCCCTGATAAGCACTGGTGCACTTTTCCAAAGGTAAAAAGAAACGAAGGGCCTCAGTGTAGCCAGCTCATCGCCCAATCGAACAGAGTTTCTGAACTTTCCAGTGCGACACCTTCCTTTTACTAGTGAAGACAAAGAGCTAACCCTGAGAAAGTTCCTCTTTCTTACATTTTCAAAAACCTGAACTTTAATATTCAAAACCGAGAAAGGACCTCGCAATTATTGGCAAAAAAGTAGGAAGGGTGAAATCCAAGCTGGCGCCGCTTCTCAACAGGCTAATCCTCCGCCTTGCGGCGCCAGCACTCCGGGTTCTAGTCCCGGTCGGGGCACCGATCCTGTCCCGGTTGCCCCTCTTCCAGGCCAGCTCTCTGCTATGGCCCGGGAAGGCAGTGGAGGATGGCCCAAGTGCTTGGGCCCTGCACCCCATGGGAGACCAGGAGAAGCACCTGGCTCCTGCCATCGGATCAGCGCAGTGTGCCGGCCGCAGCGGCCATTGGAGGGTGAACCAACGGCAAAAGGAAGACCTTTCTCTCTGTCTCTCTCTCTCACTATCCACTCTGCCTGTCAAAAAAAAAAAAAAAGAAAAAAAAGAAATCCAAAGTCAGTCTAAATAATCCCCAAACAAAATCTGGCTTGTTATTGTCAATATGACAGCCATCACCGTTTCATATCCAGAGGAAGATCTAAGGTGGAGACGAGGTAAGAGTGTGTTTTGCACAAACACTACCTGACAGTTCTCGGGGGGGACAGGACTGCGGGCCTCACGGCTGCTCACCTTAGGCACAGAATGTGACAGAATCCACAGGCGAGTTGACCACGTCTGTTACAAATCCCCAGGAAGTATAGGGAAACCCGTGTAGCGTCGACAAGCTTCAAGCCAGTAACACTGAACACAGCCCCAAACCCCACCTCCTGTCTGCGAACCTCTGCAGGTCAGATTTTCACTGTCCTAAATAGTCACAGAAGGGTCCATGTGGTACTCCAAAATCAACATCAATATTTCTCAGGAAAATGGATACAGGGGCATCTGAAGTAGCATCAAGGTCACAGATAACCTCTTTTTTTTTTTTTTTTCAGGCAGAGTGGACAGTGAGAGAGAGAGACAGAGAGAGAAAGGTCTTCCTTTGCCGTTGGTCCACCCCCCAATGGCCGCTGCAGCCAGCACACCACGCTGATCCGAAGCCGGGAGCTTCTCCTGGTCTCCCATGCGGGTGCAGGGCACAAGGACTTGGGCCATCCTCCACTGCACTCCTGGGTCACAGCAGACAGCTGGACAGGAAGAGAGGCAACCAGAACAGAATCCAGTGCCCCAACCGGGACTAGAAACCAGTGTGCCGGCGCCACAGGCAGAGGATTAGCCTATAGAGCTGTGGTGCTGGCCCAGATAACCTCGTTACTTCAGTCCAGATGAATGTAGCTGGGTGAAAATTATCAAACGCTTCAGTTTTCTAGTACCTTTTGTGATTTCATGGAATTGTAAACTCGTTCTATCCTGATTTTTCTTCCCAACCAAAAGATGAAAAGATATACTCCTGACCACGCATGCCACAAGTAACAGGCTAAGGAATTTCGTGTACTTTTACACTCCACTTGATATCTGAGATATACAGCCACACAATGGAATAAATGAAACTTTTTTTTTTTTGACAGGCAGAGTGGACAGTGAGAGAGAGAGAGAGACAGAGAGAAAGGTCTTCCTTTTTGCCGTTGGTTCACCCTCCTATGGCCGCTGCGGCCGGTGCATCGTGCTGATCCGAAGCCAGGAGCCAGGTGCTTCTCCTGGTCTCCCATGCGGGTGCAGGGCCCAAGCACTTGGGCCATCCTCCACTGCCTTCCCGGACCATAGCAGAGAGCTGGCCTGGAAGAGGGGCAACAGGGATAGAGTCCGGCGCCCCGACCAGGACTAGAACCCAGTGTGCGGGCGCCGCAAGGCGGGGGATTAGCCTGTTAAGCCACGGCGCCGGCCGGAATAAATGAAGCTTTTAATATAATGCTGCATGGGGAAGTATTTGGCACAACAATTACAATACCGCTTGGGCTACCATAACAAAGTGCCTAGATCTGCGTCTCAGCTCTGCTCCCAATTCCAGCTTACAGTCCAAGTGCACCTTCGGAGGCAGCAGGTAATGGCTCAAGTAACTGGGTACCCGTCACGGATGTGGGAGGCCTGGTTCGACTCTTGGTTTTAGCCTGAACCAGCCCCAGCTGCTACAGGCATTTGAGGAGTAAACAAGGGTTGGGAACTCTCCCTGTCTCTCTCTTTTTTAAATAAGTTTATTTATTTACTTATTTATTTGAAAGGCAGAGTGACAGAAAGGGAGAGGTAGCTAGTTCACTTCTCAAATGGCCAAAGTATCCAGGGCTGGGACAGGCCAGGAACCCCATCCGGGTCTCCCACAGGGTGGCATTGTCCCAAGAACTGAGGCCATCATCAGCTGCCTTCCCAGGTGCATCTGCAGGAAGCTGGATCAGAAGTGGAGCAGCCGGGACTCGAACCTTACTCCAGTATGGGAGGAATACTGGCACTGCAAGCGGTGGCTTAACCCACTGTCTGCCTTTTCCTCATCTGTCTGCCTCTCAAATAAATTTTCAAAATTTTATATAAATAAATATATGAAAATAATATTGTCGAACACATAATGACATGAGAAGATGTTCATAAAAGTGAGAAAAAGTAATGCAGCAAATAGTATTACTACCTGATTCCACTTGTAGCTTACAAAAAAAAAAAAAAAAAAAAGAAGAGAAAAAGGTTGAGGGGTAGGTGTTTGGTAGAAGAATTAAGGCACCACTTTGAAGTGCATCCCACACGGAACGCCTGGTCTGAAAAGTCCCGGTTCCTCCACTCTGACCTAAGTTCCTACGAACACACCCGGGAGGCAGACTAGACTGCGTTTCAGGCCCTCCACGTCGGCCTGGAAGCTCGCTCTCTCTCTCCTCTGCCTCTTAAATAACATGAGGAAAAAACAGGGGGTGGTGCGGTGAATGTGCAGTCTGGCATGCAAAGGCGAAGGAAGGCATCAATCGATACGGTGATTATATCACTGATAAAAGACACTCCCTTTATTAATTTGGCTTATCTGAATTTTCTCAATTTTCTACTGCGAATATCTACTACTTTTACACACACACAAAAAGCCCCAAAATTCATTTTTGAATTGACAAAACTTAAGTGGAATGAGAAACACTACTTAGAAGTTCTTACCTCCGATGGTACAGGTAGATCACAGGAAAATAAAAGAAGTGTTTCTGTTTTCTGCACTTCCCCTGGTTCCACCAACAGTTAATTGCCACAAACAACACCTGCAGAGCCGAAAAAGTTCTCAGTGACTATGAATAACAACTGAAAAGTCAGTAAGATTTCAAAGACAAAATTATTAAAAACTACATACATTCCTCTCTCGCTGAAACTGAAAGTACAAAAAATTATTTCAAAGAAGGACATTACTTACCGCTAAAATGAAAGGCACTTCATCTCTATAGTACCCAGCTACCTGGAAGCTGGCCCAAGAGGAAAATGATTTGCTTAGAATTTTAAAGTAATGAATGCCAACGAGCTTTTCTAAGTGTGATTACACTAAAACTTAGCGGGCTTCGTCCTTAGATTGTCAAACTGAGCATCTGAAAATGAAAATGTTATTGCAAAATATAACACATGTCAAAAGGATTTTTTTTAAAGATTTATTTTCTTTATTTGAAAGAGACAGAGAGAGGTAGAGCCAGAGGGAGAGAGAGGGGTCTTCCATTCTGCTGGTACACTCCCCAAATGACTGCAACAGTCAGAGCTGAGCTGACCTGACCTGAAGAGCTTCTTCCAGGTCTCCCACACGGGTGTAGGGGCCCAAGGACTTGAGCCACCTTCTACTGCTATCCCAGGATATAGCAGAGAGCTGGATCAGAAGAGGAGCAGCCAAGACTCGAACCGGTGTCCATATGGGATGCCGGCACTGCAGGCTGGGGCTTTCAACCCACTATGCCACAGCGCCGGCCCTGAAGGAATACTTTCAATAACTATTTTTAAAATGGATGCACATAACTGATGATAAAAAATCATACTCGAGCGCTCTCTTCCTCTCTCTCTTACGCTCTCCTGTCTCTTTGCCTTCTTCACTCCTTTCCTCCAGTCTGCCGTGTTTCCCCCAATAAACTCTTTCCCTTAAAAAAAATAAAAATCATACTTGAAAAGGTAGCAAAGGAGGATAAAAACCGGGGCTGCCTATCCACTAGTGTGTAGATGCTGCAGGATTTAGGAAGAAGCGCCCTGTGCCTGCAGTTTACTTTGGAAAGTAACCACCAGACGGACGGACGGCCAGGCTGCAGCAGCTTCCCTGCTTTGGCACTGTCAATGTTTGTGCTGAATGATTCTTTCTGATGGTCATGAGGGGCTGTCCTGCAAACTGGATGTAGGGCGATACAGGGGTTGAACAGCTTCCCTGGGCTCTCCTCACTAGATACTGGCTGCACTCCCTCTGGTTGAGGACTCGTTAGATAAGAACAGGACCAAATAAGCCCGTTAAAGTGTTAACACAGGGCCGCTCTGTGGTGTGGCGGGTAAAGCCGCCGCCTGCAGTGCTGGCATCCCACATGGGCACCGGTTTGAGCACCAGCTGCTCCATTTCTGATCTAGCTCCCTGCTGGTATACCTGGGAAAGCAGCAGAGGATGACCCAAGTCCTTGGGCCCCTGCCACCCACGTAGGAGACCTGGAAGACGCTCCTGGCTCCTGGCTTCAGCTTGGCCCAGACTTGGCATTGCAGCCCTCTGGGAGTGAACTAACGGATCAAAGATCTCTCTTTCTCTCCCCCTCTAACCCTGCTTTTCAAATATCAAATAAACAATAAATAAATATTTTTTTAAATGTTAATAGAATTTAGGTGGGAGAGAGATGTCACATTCTTTCACCTTAGTTTTATGTCTGACAATTTTCATAATAAATTATTGGAAAAAAATGAACATAGACTATGAATGAAAAGCCACCTTCACGTGCCTTGTAGCTACTGGAACAACGCAGCTTAGCGGCCAGTCCTGCAGAGCAACTCTTTAACTAGAGTCTATGTAGAAGATAAAAGCAGTATCTTTAAGGTTGAAATCTTTATTTTCATTCAAAAAATAGGGCCCAATCTACCATAAGTGCCATTTTTTTTTTTTTTTTTTGACAGGCAGAGTGGACAGTGAGAGAGAGAGACAGAGAGAAAGGTCTTCCTTTTGCTGTTGGTTCACCCTCCAATGGCCGCTGCGGCTGGCGCACCGCGCTGATCCGATGGCAGGAGCCAGGTGCTTCTCCTGGTCTCCCATGGGGTGCAGGGCCCAAGGACTTGGGCCATCATCCCCAAACTCCCGGGCCACAGCAGAGCTGGCCTGGAAGAGGGACAACCGGGATAGAGTCCGGCGCCCCAACCGGGACTAGAACCCAGTGTGCCGGCGCCGCAAGGCGGAGGATTAGCGTGTTAAGCTACAGCGCCGGCCTGAAGTGCCAATTTTATTAAGCAATGTGGTTCAAAACACTGTGTCTGTTTCCAGAAAGAAACCCACGTCTTTGTCCTACTGAGTGCACGGGACAGCAAGCCCATCGGTCGTCAGGCACAGCAGACAGCATCGCAGCGCCCATCTCTTACCACTGCGCGACTGTTTTTTCTTTTAACAAAATGCTCCACCCCCTCCAATCCTGAGATCCTGCTTCAGAAAAACAAGGCCAGTAACATCAGCTCGCAGAGCCGTCTGAGGGTTAGCACAGGGCCCAATACACCAGAATATCAGACCAGAGTCCGGGCTCGGAAGGACATGCTGCTTACGTCCACAGCAAAACAGCAACTAATTTACCATTAACCCAAAAGGCAGCAGCTTCCATGCTGGGTTCCATGTGACCGGGGCTCCTCTACAGTCCCTGTCACCCCGCTCCGAGTGCCTGCCAGCCTAGTGACTGTTAGCAACTTGGACAGGAAACAGACGTAAATGCCGTGGGTCCACAGCTGGAACACAGAAGCAAGACCCACAGGCCAAGCGAGGGTGTAAGGAATGAGGAGTTACACTGGCATTTAGAGGGTATCTGGTATCCTTCTCAGACATATGGTTAAAAGGCTACACGGGGCAGGGCAGGAACCTACCACCAGTTACAACACCGTTTCTAAGAAAAGCCAAGAGAGTTCCACAGAACGGCTGCAACTCGGCTGCCTACACAAGTGACTGCAGCTCAGGTCCTCAGCAGGGGCCTCTTCAACAGCTCATGTGCGGGTGCTTTCTGCGTCTTGGCAAAGACCGCCAGCAGCTACCCAGCACGTGTAGGGCACCCTTGCAGGCGTCCTGCTCAGCTCAAAGCTGCTTTGCACACAGTCACCAGACTGAAGCCTGCCTGCCGACAACCATGCTTCAGGGAAACCGTCTGCTGCTCCTCGGGCCCAGAGCACAGCTCCATCTTCCCAAGCACAAGGCTGCCGTGCTCACAGAGGTGCTCAGGAAGCCAAGCACTGTGCACGCTGGGGAAGCAAGTACTGGTCTGGGGCGGGCCTTTACCAAGAGCTGTTCACTATTCAGAAAACCCTATCACCGAAAACAACGTCCTTGTGGGGTGCCAGTCAGCAACACATCCGTCACACCTTGACGGCTCTGCATTTGTAACCACCCCATGCACACTAGTTCTACACTAATCTTCAAGGAGCTGCTTTGCCCAAGCAGGCACTGACCCGCATACAACTGTGTTACAAATTACGGTCCTTGTTTTCCCCTCACCTTTGTTACAATTAGTACATCAGACTATTTCCAAATTAGCAGCTCTGAATTCCTTTTCGGGACAGACAGGGGACATCACAAGATACTTCCTTTCTAAAGAGCATTTGGGATGTACTGGAGCTTTCACAGACAAGTCATTTGTCTCCTGATCCCTCTTACCTAGCCAAACACCTGCTAATGACAGTCCCGGTCCACGAATGACAAAGATCAACCTTGTCACCTTACACTGACATATGTAAGTTTCTCCTATATGACACACCTACCTAGCAAGTCCCAACCTCCTTCAGTGCTGAAAGCAAAGAGCACAGGCCCACCTCAGGACACAGAATCTGCTCAAAGTGACTGTGACCATCCCCTCTGCAATCCTTCCTGTTTCTTTTGAGAAACAATAATTTATGAAGTACTCCCAGAGTCCACTTTGGCAAACTCTGCCCCCCACACAGGAAGGACAAGAGCCCAAGTCCTCCAGGGAGCAGCAGCATTACCTGGTCTGAAAGCCGGATGGCCGCCTGCTCGATTTCGGCCCTGGCAGCGATGGACTGGCCGCACCACGGGGCGTAGAAGAACAGCAGCACCACCTCCGAGTCCCGGCGAATGTGTTCTGCGTAGTCCAGCTGCCCCTGGAAGAGGTCAAGCACCGGAGACCTCGAGGAGAAAAAGCTGACAGGTGGCTTTGCAGGTATTATCACATCTTTTGCTCGACTACAAAAGAGCAAACACACATAAGATTGTTTAAGTTTATCTTCTTCTAACACCAGCTTTGTGTGCAAAGAAAACCAAGCCTACAAGAAAAGTCCTCTTTGGAATAAGAAACGGAGCTTCCAAGTCACTGACCTAGAGTGAAAAACCAAACTCCCTGCTAAGGCAATACCAGGCTGAGCCAAGGCAAGACACGCACGTCAACAATTCTCCCAGCTGCGGGCTGGGAGGCCGGTGGAGAAGAGAAGGGTGTCTCTGAGGAACCCCTCTGCCTGCCTCCCACACCCCTGGTCCCAGCTCCTCTGCAAAGAGGCCCCAATCCTCGGTGCCAAGCTCAGGACTATGGGGTGGAAGCACCCATGCCACCAGCAGCCAGCTTCCTGCGACAGATGCTTGCAACCAACTCAGCTTTGAGAAGATGTTACCTGTGCTGGCTACAGCTGGCCTGCACTCACCCAGGGCACTCACGCAGGAATAACAAATCGTAAGACACATTTCTCCAGATACACAAGCTACTTCCAAAAGTTCATGGAAAACCAGAATTAAAAGCTGAGTTTATCTGGTGCAAAACATTTTTTAAATCCGTGCATGGATTTTTTTCATTATGCATTTTCCATGATCTTTTTGAAAACCCCTTGGGTGTATGAATTTCAAAAAAATTTTTGCACTATAATCAACCTATCTTTTAATTCCATTTTTGCAGAAACTTTTTGAAATACCATCCTCATCTACCCTAATCCAAAGGGTAATAAAGATGAATAACAAAAACAGTAGCCCCACTTAACTGGAAAACCAGCTTTCTGAACACTGGAGGTTCCCGCTAGGGAGTGGGGAGTAGAAGGGGAAGAACACTGAACAAGTGGTCAGGAGTCACAGAGCTGCCCATCAAGACCAAAAAAAAAAGAGTCCTGGCTGAGACTGCAGCTCAACAAGTTAAAAGGACCCTAGTTAACACTCTGAACAGTGTATGTACCTGCAATGGCACAGCATAAAACTATTACAGCAGTTTACCTAGGAAACAAATAGAAAATATAAAAATGAAACTCTTAAAAAAAAAAAAAAAAAAAAAAAGACTAGATCAACCCGGAAGAAAGGGGCCAAATGAGGAACAAAAACCAGAAGACACAAATAGAAAGTAGCAAGAAGGTAAACACAATCTCAAGTAAATCAATAATGATATTAACTGTCACAGAACTAAAGAGCCCAATTAAGATAAAGAAACTGCCAACCAGGACAAAACAAGAGCCAATTATTAAGCTATGCACATTTTTAGAAATAAAGACATAGAATAAAAGCATAAGAATGGGAAGAGATAAACCATGTAAACAGTAAGCACCAGAAAGCTGGCACGATTCAGCAGAGCAAAGGATCAACTTGAGCCCACTCTTAAAATTAAATGCTACTCCAAAACTTAACCAAAAAACAACTCAAACATACTGTAACTTGGATGAGACTCAAAATACTTACACTGAATGAAAAAAGCTACTAGAGAATACTTGCTAGGACAGAATGTATATGACACTGTAGAACAGGTAAAAATGTTAAAAGATGCAAATCTCCTATTTATTCATTCAAAAAAGTACTGCTACCCTGCAATCAGAGCTTTCAGTCTGTGTGGAATACATTTACAGCCTGAGAAACTCACACATATATACTCAGAAATGCTTACTGAGCAACTATTTTTTTCAAAAGATTTATTTATTTAAAAGGCAGAGTGGCAGAGAGAGATGGAGAGAGGGAGAGAGAAGTGAAGAGATCTTCCATCCACTGACTCCCCAGATAACCACAGCAGCAGAGGCTGGGCTGTGCCAACATCAGGAGCCTGGAACTCTGTCCATGTCCCCCATGTGCCATGACATGGACCTCAGCACTTGGGCCATCGACCTCCGCAGATCAGCAGGAACACTGGATCCGAAGCAGAGGGGCAGGGATTCAAACCAGCCCCAGCCCTCTGACAGAGGATGTGGGCGTCCAAGTGGCCACCAGCCTGCCCCTTATGGGTCAGCTATCACTGTCTTCCCACAGAACACTTCCAGCACAGGTACTGAGGCAAAGCAACAATGTGGTATGTTGTCAAAGAGCCTGCTACAGGTGAGCAACAAGACGGTAAAAATACACAGAACGGTCACTGCTGTGCCAAGAAGCTGACGGGTGACGGGGTGGCGGTCAGGGCAGCCTCCTTTAAGCTGAAACCTGAATGACAAGAGGACAGCCACACAAAGAGGTGGGGAAGCCCCTGTGGCGAAAAAGGGCACATCTTCCAGAGGCCCAACACTCGCTCTGAGCAGTCAGGCTCCGCTCCTGCACACCTCGTGTTAAGCATCAAGCACCACAATCAATCAGAAGAGGTCGGTATCTGACAGCCGAAGAAGGGCGAATCATCCACTCGGTGTTCTTACTCTACGTACCCAGAGGAGTTCCTAAAATCCACCAGGCCGATCAGAAAACAAACATCAGCCAGGGAAGAGCGCACTAGCCTCAGCCTCACCAGAAACACTGAAGAGCTTCCACTGAACTCTTTCCTTTCCTTCAGGTTTCTGAGAAACTGTCCCTAGATCAAACATCTCCTACAGCTCTTAAGTCCCAGGTACAAAAAACCCAAGAGTTGGCTGAAAAAGAGAAAAAAAAAAAAAAGGCCTGTTGCAACCCCAATTTGTATATGAAACTCACACCCTATTCCTCCTTTCAAAAGAGAATCAAGCGGTTCTGAAATCACAAAATGCAATAAAACAAAATGAATATATGTACACATACATCTTCCACTTCAACTCAGGAGAAAAAGAGAAGTGGGATCAAGTCCTGGGGGTCTCCCTCCCATCCCCATCCCCGGAGAGGCAGAGGGAGACAGAGCAAGAGAGAACAAGAGGGAGAGTGAACACTCCCAACTGCCAGTTTACTCTTCAAATGCCCACCATGACCAGGACTGGGTCAGACCTGGAATTCAATCCAACACGGGGGCAGCAGCTCACCACTGCCTCCCAGTTCCACTGCAGTTGGAATCAGCAGACAGAGCTAGAGATCAAGTGAAAGTCCTCCAGGGCGGGACTCAAGCATCCTAGCCACTGCCTGAACCTCTAGGCTAACTGCCCGCCCTGTCATGGAGAATTAAGGCACAGAAATGCAGGAAGGTAGAGAGTCAGTGCTCAGAAACACACAGTTATTAATTTTGGCTTAACTGGAAATCAATCATTTTTATATGATCTGGTTTGAACTCAGCTAAGAAAGAGACTGAAATGGGCAGACACTTCCTTCAGACTTGGAGCTATTAGAAAAAAAAAAAAAAGAACTTATTCTCTCTTCAGCTCCTGTCCTCATTAAAGATCTTAAAATAGGAAAAGCAGGACAAAAACGTTTGAGTCAGTTAAACAACGATAAATTAGCATTATGACACCATTCATTCAAGCAGGCAAGACCCCATGACATGCACCTGCGTCCATTAAAAGACTGTCCAAGACGATGGATAAACAAGCCAGTCTGCTCTGCTTGCCACGAGCCCTCGACACTGGCTTCAGCCCCTTCCTTCTTCCTGAACTCTCAGCAGGCTTTGTGTCTGTTAAGCCATGTTGGCTCAGGACAAACACGAAACACTACTTCTACAGACTGACAAAACTGATGTAATAAGCCCCACACCACGCCCTCCGAGGGAGGAAACTTCTCCTAGTTTGAACGCAAATGCCACCTTGCAATTTTCTACCTTGTACAACACTGGGTGTATTTTACTTGAGGGGTACAAGGACCAAAAGCAAGGTCAAGAATCTCATTCCTAAAAAAGAGAGAATTCAAATTCAGGCTCAGCCAGCCAACAGGTGGCACGATGGGCCAGGTTTGAAACACGCCCAAGGCTGTCAGCTGGGAAGAGTAGCAGGGTATCCAGACCTTCCCAGCGACTGTGCTAATAATGCTCTCCACCCTTGTCCTGGTGGGGGACATCTGGCGAAGTCCGGAGACATTTCCGTAGCGAGCTGCTGGCTTCTCGTGGATAGGCTACTAATCTGCACGGGACAGACCCCCACAACAAAGAACCACACAGCCCGAAATAGCAACAGTTTCCAGACTGTGGAAGCCCACGGACAGCACTGTACCAGGCACAACGGCACATGCTCTGTGACAAAGATTACAGTCTGTTCCCTTGTCACTATCCCGATCCTGACAGCTCCCTACCAGCAGGAGCCGCGCACTGGGCTCAGTGCACTGTTTCAGAGACGAGATCTTCCGCTGGCCAGAGAGTAAGTCAGTGGCAGCCCACGTTTGATAAACTGGTCGAGACCCCGGAGCTAACACCGTAGGGAGGCCAGGCATAAGCTCGGACCATCAATTTTCTGTATACCTGCCCAAAAAGACACACTGAAGTTCATTTCCCTGTTCACTGGGCTGCAGCCTACTCTGAACTTTCTCCCAGTTCCCGAAAACAGCGGGCTTGCGCAGTCTGCGACCTGCGACCTGCGACTCTCCCGGAACCTCTCCGGGCCGGCCCCTTCCCTCTCCCGGTGCGACCCTCAGATGTCACTTCCTTAGGGGAGCTTTTCGGTCCTCGGGCCCTCGGCTCACGGTCGGTCCCACTCACTGGACGCTCACCCCTAGGGAGCAAGGACTTTGGTCTTCCTGGGTCACCTGGCCTAGCGCGCAGCAGGCGCGGTAACATTCCCAAGGGTTCTGGGACTGTCCCCAGAGGCTGTGAAACAGCACCGGAAGCACAGGGGCGAGGAGTGGGTGAGGGTCCGACAGCCTGGGCGGAAGTGACAGGTGCGCCCCCAGAGAGCCCAACAGGTGAGGAGCAGCGCGGACACCCGGCCCGCCGCTCTCGGGACGCAGGGGCGCCGGCAGCACCCGGAGACCCCCCCCGGACGCTCAGCGCGAAGTCACCTCCAAGAGGAGGCCGCTGCGACCCCCGACCCCGAAGGCCCCGAGCCGGCCGGGCGGAGGGGACGCCGGGCCCGGGCCCCGGGGACCAGGGCAGCCTCACCTGCAGGTGAACTTGAGGGCCAGGAGCACCGCGCAGCCGAGGGCTACGGCCCCGCACAGCAGCTCGGGCCGCCGGCGCGCCATGAGGGAGGCGCCGCGCAAGCCGCGGCGGAGCCGGCCGGCCGGGGCCGGGCTGAGGGAGCCAGAGCCCGCGGGGCCGCCGCCGCCCTCGTCCTCGGCGTCGTCGCTGCTGCTGCCGCCGCCGCCGCGGCCTCCGCATTCCGACATTACATGCTCCCCGTCGCCGGCTTTATACCGCCGCCGCCGCCGCCGCCGCGGGCCCGAGGGCCCGGCCCGGCCCGTCGCTCCCCAATCCCGCAGCCGGCAGCGCCCGCTAACCCGAACCCTCCACGTCAGCCGCGCCGCCGCCCGGGGGCCGCCCCCTCGCACGCGGCTCCGCCCCCTGCCCCACGGACTCTGCGCGGCTTCCGACCCGTACGGCGGCCACGCCCCCACACGCACAGTCCGCACAGACGCCCGCAGCGCCAGTGGCCGGGCCTCCGTCCCAGAGGTCCCGCCCCCCAAACTCCGAGTCTGCGCAGGAGCCGTCTTCGGCCGCTCCGCCCCCTACTTTTGGAGTCTGCGCATGAGCAGTGGCAGAGCGCTGCGGTGCTGCTACGGAGGCTCACGCTTGGGGCGCACGGAAGGTTGTGGGGCCTCCCGGAGAACCCGCCAGCCCTCTGGGTTTTATGGCCGTGATGGTAACAGCCAAGCGTCCTCACGCTCACTACAGGCCCCAGAGGACGTAGGTGCTATTGATTACTGCCGCTCTGCGGGAGGGAATGAAACACCTGCCCTTCCCTGTGTGTCCGTGTGGAGATGGGGTGACCGCAGGGTCGGTCGGCATTACAGTGCCTGGTCTCGGACCCTGTGGCCTCGCAGCCCTGTGAGGAGGCGTGGAAGAGCCGCGCGGCCCAGCCCCCAGGGTCGCTGTACCCGCTCGTTAGCAAATACAGGCGCTTGGCCGAGCGCGGGAGGCCCGGGACCAAAGACGAGCAGGTAGATTTTTTAAGATTTTATTTGAGAGGTGGGGTTACAGACAGCGGGAGAGACGAGAGAGGCCTTCCATCTGCTGGTTCACTCCCCAAGTGGCCGCCAGAGCCAGAGCTGGGCCCCTCCGAAGCCAGGAGCTAACCCCCGGTGCTCCCACGCGGGTGCAGGGGCCCAGGCAATTGTCGGCCATCTCCCCTGCCCTCCCAGGCCATAAGCAGAGAGCTGGATCGGAAGAGGAGCAGCCGGGACCCGAACCGCTGCCCGTGCGGGATGCGGACGCCGCAGGCGGAGGCCCAGCCCGCCACCCAGAGCGCAGGTGCCAGCAGGCGGAGTCCTCTCCGGGTGCTGTGATGGAAAAGGCCGCGCGGCCGGCGGTGGACAGGGAGGAGGCGGGCCCTCGGATCCACAGGTGGTCTCTGCTGCGATCGGGAGTGTTTGCTGGGGTTCCCCACCCAGTCCTTCAGCAGTCACGCCCAGGCAATAAAACCGGAAAGGGCAGGTCGAGCGACCAGAGAGCTGCACACGTGGAGGTTCCCGACTGGGAGGGGCACAGAGGCTCGGCCGGTGCATGGCTTCCTCTGCTCTCTGTTGCGAGCTCTGTAATAAGCCAATAAAACGAAGCCTCGTGGCAAGTCAAACGCAAGGAAGAGGTTGTGAGGATCCTGATTCCTAGCTGGTCAGCCGAAAGCACCAAGCACTTCCACCTTCGAAAGTGGAGAGGGCTGGCCCGGGCTCTAACCCTGACTGCAGGTGGACAGTGTTGGAGTTGAGCTGAATTAGACAACACCCCGCTGGTGTGCACTGCTGTGGAACTGCTTGTTTGGTGGGCTCAGAAGTGATCCAAGTTGTAGGAGAAACTAACAGGCATCAGGCAAGTAAGACTTCGAGGGAACTAAGGTTAAGCCCCCACCTGGGATGTCTGTGCAAGCCCTGGCTGCTCCACTCCCATCCAGCTCCCTGCTGATCTGCTTGGGAAGCAGCCGGAGACGGCCTCTGCACCCATGTGGAATATCCAGTGAAGTTCCAGGCTCCTAGTGTCAGCCTGGACCAGCCCTGGGAGCCATTTGGGCCGTGGACCAGCAGATGGAAGCTTGGTGTCTCTCTCGTCTCCCTCTCCGTCACCCTTTCAAAATAAATCTTTTTTTTTTTTTTTTTAATGGGGCAGGCATTGTGTACATCATTCATGATAAGCCACCATTTGGGATATCCATATCCCACATTGGAGTGGATTCAAGTCCCACCCCACCTTCCAATCTAGCTCTCTACTAATGTGTGCTATAGGATGCAGTAGACATGGCTCGTGGGAAAAACCGGTCGTAATTCCTAGCTCCAGCCTCTTCCTGGCCCAGGCCCAACTGTTATAGACAATTGGCATTTGGGGGCCATAGCAGGGAGCTGGATCAAAAGTGGAGCAGCCAGGGCTCGAACCAGCGCCCATAGATTCCCAGTCTGAGCACAGTCAGAATTCTATTCTATTCTGTAGCAAACACCCAGGCAATATAGATCAAGTATCTGGCCCATTAATATGCTCCTAATGCCCGTCTCCAGCCTCTGGTTCTGCAGAGCTGCGTGGGCTCCTCTGGCATCTCACCACCTGCAGCCGTGCTCCCCTCCCTCCACGCTCACAGCACAGAACCGAGACCCTCTCCTGTGCCGTCCACAACCACACTCCTCCCAGGACGTCAGGAGGAAGGGACTGCCCCTGGGAGACTGACGGGCTGGAGCCTCTCGGCCCCCTGGTTCTTGTCCTTAGTCCCTCCCTCAGATGGCCCGCCCCGCCCCAACAAGGAGCAGGCACTAGCAGAGGGCTGAGGAGGTAGCGCCCGGCACCACCTGCCACTCTTCCTGGCTTGCTGGTGCCACCCTCGGAAGGCTGAGGGGCACAGAGACAGCTGTGCCACTTCTTAGGCTCTGCCAGCCCATCCTTGAGCACTTGTTTGGAGGTTCTAGCAAGGGAGTGCAGCCACTGTTGACCGAAGACCAGAACTCCTCTAACAGGGAAGGCCATCCTCTTCGACCAAAGGGACACACATGGAGCAGTGAGGGAGGAAGGGGACACCCAGCCAGCCAGCCAGATCAGCCGAATCAGCCCTGGCGATCAGTGGAGTGACAGATGTCGCAGCCAGAATGCCCTCACGTCCGTGCCAGCCCATCCTGACCACACCTCCAGTGTCTCTCTGGGACCCACGGTCTCCCCAGCTGACCATTCTCCCATCAGCCATCTCACTGCAGTTGACACCTGGAAGTAGGACCCTGCCAAGCAACAGGAGATGCTCCGAAGTTGCTTTCCCGTCCTGTCGATCTGCATTCCATCACACATCACTTAAAATATTTCCAGAACCCGACTTGTGATTTTAGAACCCACAGTTTTAACAATTCTTTGTGGGAAAATGATATCAAAAAGTCAGAGATTTATATATAAAATCTTTATTACAGGCAGTATTGGTCCATACACTACACAATACCAACAGTACAAGTTTAATCTTTGAAATCATTTAAACAGCAAAAGACCAAGAAATAAAATTTGAGTCAACTGATTATTTTTCAAAATATTCTTAATGCACATTATCCTCAGTTCCCTTATTATAGTGAAACATACAAATACAGAAAAATACCCCATTTAACAGGTAATGGTGTTAAATGGTTATTTGGCTTAAAATCTGAGTTAAGAAAATCCTTTTTTAAGCAACCTACGTACAGATAAGTAGCAAACATTAAATACGTTCGTTCTGCTAAGTGAAGAAATTTCATCCCGCATGTACTCTGATCCCGGTCCAAGTGTGTATTCTCTTAGCATCATGGTTCTGCACTGAAGGACCAACGCAAAGAGTCGCCCCAGACATAACCTCACCTCCTCCAACGCTCCATTCAACAGACCGCAGCCGGGGAGCAGTCACTTCGCCATCTGATGCCAATGGTTCCGTGAGAGCTGGGCCAGACCCGTTAAACAGCCCGTTTTCCTACCTACTGTGGGTTGCTGCTCAGGATATGTGCCAATTCAAGCAGGAAGTCTGAGCCCCTCTGCTACGTGCCTTACAACACTTGCAATTTCTCTGGTCAATGCTCTGATTAGGTTACATACATAGAAGCCAGCATATTAGTTTAAATCTTTAAACAAAAAACTATATTTTCCAAAGTCATTATCATTTGGGGCAATTAAGTGATCTTTTCGTGCTTTGTTGAGCTTCATCTTTAGGACATTTCTTCTTTCTTCCCATTCATGAAGTTCAGCATTTCCATGTGCAAATTTACAGCTGTTTCCTTCTGTGCAGCTACCATTCATATACCTGTAAGGACAGGGCAGCCGGTGAGCGTCCATCAGTTGTTTCTAAAACTCCAGACATGGTTCTTTTATTTATTTATTATTTATCTGTATCTATTTGAAAGGCAGAACAACAGAGAGAAAGAACTCTTCCATATGCTGATTCATTCCCCAAACTCCTACAACAGCCAGGTCTGGGCAGGCCAAAGTCAGGAGCCAGGAACTCCATCCTGGTCTCCCACATGCATTGCAGGGGCCGGAGTTCTTGGGCCAGCACCTTCCGCCTTCAGAGGTGCAGGAGCAGGAAGTTTCACTGGAAGCAGAGCAGCTGGGACTTGAACCAGGAAATGGGATGCCAGCACGGCAAGAGGTAGCTGGAGCTCCTGGCACGATCCTGGAAAGCTTCTACTCCACTGGCTCTATGACTTGCATATCCCACTATGCAAAGCCTTGGAAAATATTCTACACCCGTGACATCCGCAATAAAAAAATTCGTACTTTGAAACTACTTAAATGTATTAATGAAAGGTGCTGATTGAGGGCAGGTGTGTGGCCTGGCAGTTAACCTGCCACATCAGCAGTGCCTGGGTTCAAGTCCCAGCTCTGCTCCTGAGTCCATCTTCCTGCCCACACACACACACCCTGTGAGGCAGCAGGTGATGGCCCAAGCAGCTGGGCTCCTACCACCCAAGGGAGACGTGGCTTTGGCCTGGCCCAGCCACAGCAGGTATCTGGGGAGTGCAGCCTCACTTGCACTTCTCCATCTCCTGACATAATGTCTGCAGAAGCCCTAAAAGAGCAGCAATTTTCATGTGGACAAAGTGGAAAAACCTACGTACCTCTCACAAATACTAAAATATCCCGTTGGAAAACGGTGCTGCCAGCAGTACTGGTCGTCCTCGGTGTGGAACACCTTCTCCTTGTGCTTCTCCGAGGAGATGTGGCCTTGCCACTGCTTCTCACTGTTGCAGTTCTTCCCACACATCCAGCAGTGGAAGTCCACCTGGGAGCACAGAGACACGGAGCCTGTCCCCATCAGGGCATCCACTGTGAAGCCCAAACCCCCTTCCCACGGAGCCCAGTCCCGGGGGGGAGGTGAGCAAGGAGCGGAGCCCGGCCAGCAGTCAGGAAGCAGAGGGACAAGCCCTGTCGGGCGTCCAGGATGTCTGCAGCAGGGAGGCCCCAGGAGCTGCTGTGCAAACACGGATGTCTGCTGGGAGGACAAGGGGCGAACTCAAACAGGGATTGTGGGCAGAATTCACACCATAAGGAAAGGCAGAGAGAACTGGACCGGCCAGCCAGGCATGCCAACCCCAGGGGGCCTAGGGGCCAGTCCACTCGATGCCTGTGAACGAGCCCCTGAGTGTGGGCCAGGCTATGCCGGGGGCCAGGAAGCAAAGATGCCGCCCCGTGAAGGACAGGCCCGCACAAAGGAGCTGTGCCGTGGTGAGATTCAATGCTACGGCAGAGGCTAGCGCCTGAGTGTTGGAGCAGTACTTTCCCAGTGTCCTGGGTGAGAAGTGCATCTTCTGTGCAACACGGAATAAAACCAGACTCCCACCAAGTCAGGGGTCTTAGTGAAGAATCTGTCTTGTCAAACACCCCAGGTAACCTCCTGATCCAGCAAGTCCTGCTCTGGGAACACCAAGGAGCACTGAAGTACAGGCCACAGAGGAGCTGGCTGGCGCCAAGCCTTGGCAGAGGTGGGTACTCACACACGTGCCCGGCCGAGGGCACTGGACCCAGTCCTGACAGAACCAAAATGGAGACAGGCCAAAAACACTAGAGAGAAACAAGCAGCTTAGGGAAACGTTTAAAAAACACACCGGCAGACAAGAGACTGTTTAGGAAGAAATGTGACGTCAATATGTGAACACAGCCGAATACACACCAGGTCTGGGGCCTCTGGGAAGGGAAGAAACAGAGCCCACACTCTGCCTGAAACGTCCTATCCACCTTCCAGAAGCAAACACGACAAACGATAAACATCAGTTCAGTGGCGATGGGGGGCTCCAGACAGTCACTGTATCGTCCTCTTTTTGACTTCTTGAAATGTTTAAAAACAGACACCAGTGACTTCACGTCTGCACAGATGCTTGGGGGAGCGTGCGGGGGAGTGAGTGGCCCCGTCTCCTGAGCGCCTGCAGTGGCAGCACAGCATCACAAACCCCCCAGACTTCCCCACCATGAGCTGCCCAGGGTCCCGGGCTCGGAGCACAGGAACCAGGACTTGGCACTCACACATCTCTGGCTCCAAAGTTAGAAAAAGGAAGTGTTTTGGCGTGAAGACACTTTAGCTGACAGCAGAGGGATACAGATCCCCAACGCAGCTCGCCACGTTGGGCAGGAGGTGAGGAAGGTGAGGAAGGGGCTCGAGACCAGCTGCCGTGCAGGCCCCGGGTACTCACGGTGACTTCCGCGTAGTCTGTTGGCATGTGAATTTGTTTTCCATTTTCCTTGTTGGACTGACTGGCTACATCATCACTTCTGTCATCTTTCTGACTCCTCAGCCACAGCTCGTAAAACTGCTCCATATCTTGTACTGAAGAAAAATGAACTGCTTTTAGCAGCAGCAGTAAGTGCGACGTAAACACACACAGCGTCATGCACATATTTTGTATTAGCAAAGGTTTTAAAAAGAAGAGGGGCCAGCGCTGTGGCACAGCAGGGTAAAGCCACAGCCTGAAGCACCACCATCCCATATGGTTCGAGTCCTAGCTGCTACACTGGAAATCCAGCTCTCTGCTAATGTGCCTGGGAAAGCAGCAGAAGATGGCCCAAGTATTTGGGTCCCTGCACTAATGTGGCAGACCTGGGAGAAGCTCCCAGATTCAACCTGGCCCAGCCCCAGCTGTTGCAACCATTTGGGGAGTGAACCAGTGGATGGAAAACTTCTCTCTCTGTCTCTGTCTCTACTTCTCTGTGTAACTCTGCCTTTCAAATAAATAAATTTTAAAAAATGAACAAAGAAAACCGAGAGTGCTGAAGCAGCACCATTATAGTGGACAGGGAGAGGTAGTCTATTGCAGTAGGTCAATTTCAGACTGTCAAAACCACAGATAATATTAGTTTTCTAGATTAATTCCTCCCTCAATTTGCAAGGGCTATTTCAAATTCAGAAATC
Organism: Lepus europaeus; assembly: GCF_033115175.1. NCBI lineage: Eukaryota > Metazoa > Chordata > Mammalia > Lagomorpha > Leporidae > Lepus > Lepus europaeus. The sequence continues at coordinate 9,537,003 of NC_084847.1, forward strand.
ACCCTAAGGGATGTGCCCTGTGTCACACACTCCTGTGCCAGAACCACATAAGGCTACAGACATGACATCAAGGGCCTAAAGCCCTGACACCCTGTCACAGTTCATTAAGAAAGATGACATGGGCCAATGCTGTGGCGTAGTAGGCTAAGCATCCACCTGTAGCACCAAAATGGGTGCCGGTTCAAGTCCTGGCCTTACTTCCGATCCAGCTCTCTGCTGATGGCCTCGGAAGGCTGCAGAAGATGGGCCAACAGCACCATGGCACAACAGGTTAATCCTCTGCCTGTGGTGCCAGCATCCCATATAGGTATTAGTTCAAGTCCCAGCTGCTCTACTTCCAATCCAGCTCTCTGCCATGACCTGGGAAAGGAATAGAAGATGGCCCAAGTGCTTGGGCCCCTGTACCTGCATGGGAGACCCAGAAGAAGTGCCTGGCTCATGGCTTCAGATAGGCACAACTCCAGCCATTGTGGCCATTTGGGAGTGAACCAGCGGAAGGAAGACCTGTCTCTCCCTCTCACTGTCTGTAACTTAACCTCTCAAATAAAAAAATAAAATCTTTAAAAAATCTAAAAAAAAAAGAAGAAGAAGAAGAAGATGGGCCAAGTGCTTGGGACCCTGCGGTGATGTAGGAGACCCAGAAGCTCCTGCTCCTGGCTTTGGCCTGGCCCAACCCCGGTCGCTGTGGTCATTAGGGGAGTGAATCAGCAGATGGAAGCTTGCTTTCTCTGGCTCCCTCTCTCTCTCTAACTATGCCTCTCAAGCAAATAAATAAATCTTTAAAAAAAAAAAAAAAAAGAAAGCTGAAAAGCATGCTAGTACTGGACCAAGCCTGGCCCCAGTGGCAGTTATCAATCAAGCCACAGTCTCAGAGGACCAACACGATACAGCCGTGACCAGGTACTGTGAGAACAGGTCTGTCCGCGACTCTGCCACGCAGCTGCGGGAAGCTTCAGGGCTGCATGTCCCGCCAGGTGAGACAGCCAGTGGGAGTCCCTTGTGCACAAGTCACTGCCTGTGCGCACGGCTGCAGCCTCAAATCCAGTCGGTCCTCAGAATCTGGAGACGGCAGGTGGTCTCCTCCTGTCACTTTACTGCAGGGTGAAGGATACTGCCCCATGGGGTGACACATTTTAGGGTCTTAAGTGAAAGGTTATCTGAGGCTCCTCTCAAAGGCATCTCATGAAGACTGAAATCTGACCAGAATAAACATTCTGTCCTGGGGCATGTTTGCCCAGTGAAGGACTCGCTCAACAGGCCCCCGTCCCAAGCCGGTGAGCTCGAGGGCGCTGCTCACTGAAGACGATCCGACTCCAAGAGCCCCAGAACGGAGCGCATCCTCCACTCCACCCAAGACACAGACTCCCATTTCCCTGTGCAGACGGGACCGAGCCAAAAAGCACACGCGTGTCACATGCCACTCCCCAGAGGCTGCGGCCACACGTTCTGGTCACTGTCAGCAACAGAGCTACTGACGAAAACAGGGTGTGCCTGCTGAAAGTGCACTGTGTTCGGTGCTCACGGGCAGCTGCCACGCCTACAGAGGGAACTTGCAGACAAGCCCGTGTTCACAATGTCAGGAACACAGCAAAAGCCACAACTTACTGCCATTCTCCTTCATGTAGGTCCACACTTCTCGCTCCTCGGGGCTGTGGGCAAAGGAACAGTTCCCATCATACTGACATTTTCTCCCAGAAGCAATATGGTTGCATAGCTAGATTAAAAAAAAAGAAAAAAGCCGACATATTTTAAGATGGAGCATGTTTAAGAAAACTGCCTAATTTTTATACTTAACCAAAGTAAGCATTATCTTCCATACTAATGCTTGGTAATAAGATGTTCAAATAAGACTAATTTGATTCTACTCAAACTGCCTATAAGCCCAAAAGACAGGAAATCACACTGATGGTCAACTGTCTAACTCAACATTTTTCCAAAGAAATTCAAGTACGGAACTTTTCATTTTTAATAAGGAAATACTGACAAATTTGCTCATGCAGAACATTTAATATCCACAGTGACAAATCTCTGGCCCTCTTGGTTGGGCAGCCCCCACTGCCCTGCCTAAACACTTCTGATGCCGAGGCCGCCCATCAGCACCCAGGAAACAGCCAGGACACTGCTGTGTCCTCCCAAGGTTACCAGAGATTTTCAGAAACTTAGCATACCTCTACCCCGTATGAGTTGCTCGCCTCACCCCTAACCCCTAACTCACTAGGCAGGCACTGTCTGAAGACAGCTTTTAAACTAATCAGCCCAGGGAGTTACCTAGCTTCCAAATACTATTGCTTCTGATGATCTGTGTTTTCATTTACAAATACAAAGTAAATACAGTGATTGGTGGAGGACAAAGCAGCAGTGATCAGAACATGACCGTCCCTAAGGATCATGAGGGTCTAGACCAAGAAAAGCACAGAGGTCATTTTTACAGATCAATCGACTTGGCCTTTTATAGCGTAAATCCTAGGACAACAAATTATTAGCGCATCTTAACATTATGTTTCAGCAAGGGCTGGCCCTCGACACTACTTGTCTTATGTAACGTTACAGGCTTAACATCTAACACTCTAAAAGCAGGAAGCCCTAACAGGGCTTGGACAAAGGCCAGCGGCCCCACCCTGAAAATCTGTGTGAAGTCTGGGTCAACGAGCCAGTCTTGTGACTGCCTTGGTCACAGTCCTTTCTCATTTGATCCCCAGTGAGCCCTCAGTTGTTAGAGCTAGGGAAATATTTACCATGGTCTTTCCAAGCTCAGTGACTAGGAGTAGGGAGAAGAGAAGTTTAAGGAGAAGGCTGGGACCTGGGTTGGGTTTCTAGGCACCTGCGCACACAGCTATCCTAGGGGGTGATTATTCCCATCCACAGTAACCTGAGGCCGAACAACCTGACCAGGGCCCTCCTGGCAGACTCGGAAGCCTGCTCCCTTTCCACCTCACCACACTGCGTGCGTGTGTGTGCGCACACACACACTCACCCTCACCACACTCTGCGTGTACACTCCCCCTCACCACACTCTGCCTCACCATACTCTGTGTGTACACACACACTCCACCTCACCACACTGTGTGTACATACTCTACCTCACCACACTGTGTATACACACACACTCCTCCTCACCACACTCTGCATGTACACACATACACTCCCACTCACCAGTCTGCCTGTATACACATAGTCCACCTCACCATACTGTGTGTGTTCACACACACACCCCAACACACTCTGTGGGTACACAGTCCACCTCACCACACTCCCCCTCACACTCTGCATGGACATACATACACTCCCCCTCACCACACTCTGCATGTACACACATAGTCCACCTCACCACACTCTGTGTGTACACACACACACATACTCCCCCTCACCATACTCTGCATGTACACACACACACACTTCAGCACACTCTGTGTGTACACAGTCCCCCTCTCCACACTGCGTGTACATGCACACACAGTGTTACCTCTTCTTTTAGGAGAAGAGCCCCCTAGCAGTACCTAGTACCGCAGCAGGGGAAAGAGGAAGTGAACTTCTGCAGTGCGGCAGGGCGGGGCGCCGCGTTCGCGATCACAGGACAAGCAGCAGTCCCAGGCAGCTGCGTCAGGAGCTCTCGCACTCTACCTGTCCCTGCTCTACAAGCCCTCCTCACACACATCATCTCCATTATCACACCTCCAGAAAGCCTCTCCCTGTCCTTCACGACCCACGGACCCAGCTGCCTCTCAAACCACCTGGGATGAAGCACAGACACACCACCCCCTCGCCAGCCTGACCTCACTGTGTGAACACGGCAAAGCGGCAGGCACTCTAGTGATGAGAAATTCATCTGCTTCTCCTCAATTCTTCCTAACATCATGGAGGAGGCTTCATCATGAGGGGACTCTAGCATCCCTCAGCCCTGACTTCTGGGCAAGTTTGTCTCCATATTTGCTCCACAAGGGAGAAAGCTGACAGCCTGTGGCTGCTCCAAGTGTGCCTGTGCATGCCACACAAGCACCTCCGGACTCTATCCAGATCCTGTCTTGGGAACAGGAGGGTCCAGAGGCAATGGGAGGCACCAACATAAAATGGGCCACAAGAACACCAGCCCAGCCTCAAGGCGGCTTGGTATCTTCATTCCAAATGTTTTTAAGAAACATGCTTCTCAGGGCTGGCGCCATGGCACAGCAGGTTAAAGCCCCAGCCTGCAATGCCGCCATCCCATATGGACACATTTGAGTTCTGGCTGCTTCTCTCCCAACCCAGCTCCCTGCCAACGTGCCTGGGAAAGCAGCAGAAGATGGCCCAAGTCCTTGGGTCCCTGCACCCACATGGAAGACCCAGAAGAGTATCTTGGCTCCTGGCTTCGGGAACCAATAGATGGAAGACCTCTCCCTCTGTCTCTACCTCTCTAACTCTGTCTTTCAAATAAATAAAATAAATCTTTAAAAAAGAAACATGTTTCTCTAACATTGAATATTTTCTTTTGGGTTACTTCTAGAAAGCTCCATAAAGTTGAGTATCTTCAAGCTAGTATCACTTGCTTCAACAAGACATGGTGAAAACGAACTCCTTCATAGCCTTCATACTAACACAGTCGGCCTCGGGTTTGATATCAAACCTGAGGAACCAAAACCATACGTGATTCTCCCTCATTACCTCCCCAAAGTAATTCATGTGAAAAATGTTAAGCTACGCCCACATTCCAGTCCCTGTTGACTTTTTCCAAATAACTGATAAAATTCCAATCAATATGAAAACTGCTATAGAACCCCTCTCTCTCTCTCTCTCTCTCTCTCTCTCTCTCTCTCTCTCTCTCACACACACACACACACACACACACGGAAGGAAAACAAAAAAGAGGAACACGTAAATGTCACTACACTGAGGAGTATTATGTCAAGGATTTGAGTTCCAAACTGAATTATTACTACTTGCTAATGATTTGAAAGCCTAATTTGAAAAAAGTGGCTTAAAAATTACGTATGTACATCAAACTGTACAGGCATTTGTTTCTTTGTGGGGAGAGGACGGATGTTCCTCCACTTCTTATGTTCAATAGACATCACTCTCATCGCACGGCGATCTTTGGTCCACCTAAGAAAAATGGAGTTCAGAAAAAACAGACACACTGGCAAAAGGCATAATATCAAGGGGTACAAGGTTTGTGCTTGAAGGACCAGAGATTTTTTTTTTCCACAACCATTCTTAAAGAAATGCCTTATGGTTCTACAATTTCACTTCCTCTGGATGTCTGTAAACATTCCCTACAAACTGTAAATAAAGAATTGATAAAACACAGGGAAAACATGGCTTTTGAATAATTAGATATTAACTCCTAAAAAAATCTCTTCCCTTTTGGAATTCTGCGTGAATTAGCTACTTTCCTTGGCTATCTTCAAAGCCTTAATCTTTTTTCTTTTATGTATGACTGTACACCTATGAAACAGGCAATCACCACATAGCGTTGTTTCCATACACACAATACTTACGAATGCCTTGCTTTTGCACTACAATATTTTCTGTTTTTGTCTGGTTCAATGACTTGACCATTTCTCAGACATTGAGCACACACAAATTTTATCTTCATATTAAGAGACTCAGGCATTGCTTGACTGCCAAGTACCTTAAACAATTAAAAAATCAGTCTTAATGGTAATAGAAAACCAGACTTCTAACAACAAAATCACCATGCATTTTTTTCATAGCATACAGTTTTCTGTTTGTCTGGTTCAATGATCTGATCATTGTATTTATGCCTTAAGAGTTATCCATCTCCAGTTCCTCCCTCAGAGGCAAGACAGTATGATGAAAGCTGATTATAGGAGCCAGCACTGTGGCATAGTAGGCTAAGCCTCCGCCTGGGACTCCAGCTTCCCATATGGGCGCCAGTTTGTGTCCAGGCTGCTCCTCTTCCAACTCTCTGCTATGGCCTGGGAAAGTAGTGGAAGATGGCCCAAGTCCTTGGGCCCCTGTACCCACGTGGGAGACCTGGAAGAAGCTCTTGGCTTCAGATTGGCCCAGCTCCCAGACGTTGTGTCCATTTGGAGAGCGAACCAGTGTATGGAAGACTTCCCTCTCTGTCTGTAACTCTGCCTCTCAAATAAATACATAAATATTAAAAAAAAAAAAAAAAAGAATTCCTCATTGGTGAGGAGGGCATTATGGCACAGCAGGTTCAGCCCTTTCTAGGGACACTCACTTCCCGTAAAGGAGTGGCTGCCTGCAATACAGCTTCCTGTATGAATCTAGGAGGCAGGAATGATATAGCTGAAGTGCTTGGATTCCTATCACCCACGTGGGAGAACCAGATAGGGTCATGGCTCCTCACTTTGGCCTAACCCAAGCTGGCTGTTGCAGACATTTGGGAAGTAGGCCAGCAGATGAAATATCTCTCTGTCTCTGTGCCTTTCAAGTAGATAAAAATAACCATCTTTTAGAAATTACTTAATAAACAGTAAGAAAATAACTGGGGCTGGTGCTATGGCGTAATAAGTGCCAATATCGCAAATGGGTGCAATAGTTCTGGCTGCTCCTCTTCTGATCCAGCTCTTTGTTATGGCCTGAGAAAGCAGTGGAAGATGGCCCAGGCAGTTGGGCCCTGAACCTGAGAGGGAAACCTGGAAGAAGTCCTGGCTCCTGGCTTTGGAATGGTGCAGCTCCGGCCATCACAGCCATTTGGGGAGTGAACCAGCAGATGGAAGACCTTTCTCTCTGTCTCTCCCTCTCACTGTGTGTAACTCTACCTCTCAAATAAATAAATAAAATCTTTAAAAAAAGAAAGCCACTGTGGGTGTTTATCCTGTCAAAAAAATAAGTAACTGAACCTTAAGCACAAATTGCATTCACCAACAACCAACATCCATTAGACAAATCCAGAAAGAAAGTTAAATGCAGCCAGGACACAGAAAATACCTGCGCTCCAGGAACATTTGCTGCCACGTTTCGCCAATATTGCGTAGACTCTTGAGCGATGGCATCATGTGAGATACCTGGCAAAGGTACAAGCCTCTCTTTAACTGTGCCGTCACCATGTCCACCCAACTCTGACCTTGGGAAAACTCCCAACCAGGCAGTGATTCTCACGCAGTCTAGCCCATCACCAAGGATGAAGTCACATCCCATTGCTCTTTGCCAAAATGCAGTGTTCACAAACACAGGAATCTTTCTGCCTCACCAATACATACCACACGGATGAACTGGAATCAGCAATTAATTGCATGAAGCCACATCAAAAAAGCTCAGGACAAAATACACAGCACAGCACTTCAGGGCGATGGGGCAACCTAAGCCTCCACATGTCCGTTTCATCAAACTCCAACTCTGACTGGGGAAACACACCTTGGTCATGCACACACCTACCTGTCTCACTCTGCATTATCCACACTTTCAATTCCACAAGACTATGGGCATAAAAACATTCATCTTCCCTTAAACAGCCGTAGCGGACCTCGTGTCGACATAAATCAAGCTGACACTGACTATGAAAAGAACGTATTTTTGAGTATTTTACTGTTGTTTCTCGCAAAATGTGGACAAGGCACCTAAAATGAAAACAAAGTGACATTTCAATATTGTTCTGCCATAGCTTTATCTTTTTTTAAAGAAATAGTATTTTCGTTTTAAAGATGTATCTATTTATTTAAAAGGCAGAATTAATGAGACAGAGAAAGGGAGAAAGAGGAAGAGAGCGCTTCCATCCACTGCCTCACCCCCCAAATGGCCGCGACGGCCAGGACTGGGCCAGTCCAAAGGCAAGGGCCAGGAGCTTCTTCCGGGTCTCCCATGTGGATGCAGAGGCCCAAGAACTTGGGCCACCCTCCACTGCCTTCCCAGGCATGCTACCAGGGAGCTGGATCAGAGGCAGAATAGCCAGGACTTAATTAGCGCTTACATGGGATGCAGGCCCTGCAGATAGTGGCTTAACCCACTGCGCCACAGTGCCTGCCCCTCTGCCAAAGCTTTTAAAAAAAAATTCTCTCACACATACATACATGCATAAGCATTTCAAAACGTTGATGGAGGGGCTGGTGCTGTGGCGCAGCGGGTTAAAGCCCTGGCCTGAAGCATGGCATCCCATATGAGCGCCAGTTCTAGTCCTGGCTGCTCCTTTCAACCCAGCTCTCTGCTATGGCCTGGGAAAACAGTAGAAGAAGGCCCGAGTCCTTGGGCTCCTGCACCCAAATGGGAGACCCAAAGAAGCTCCTGGCTTCAGATCGGTGCAGTTGTGGCCATTGTGGCCATATGCGGAGTGAACCAGCGGATGGAAGACCTCTCTCTCTGTCTCTACCTCTCTCTGTAACTCTTTCAAATAAATAAAATAAATCTTTTTTTAAAAAAAAGCTGATGGCAAGATGGAATTCAAAGATGGTCTGGAGGCAAGCATTTTAAAGAGGTGGAGACGCCCACGTCCCACATCGCAGCGCCTGGATTCGGCTCCCAGACACAGTTCTTCACTTCCAGCTGCCTGTAATGCAGACCTGGGAGGCAGAGGTGATTGCTCAAGTAACTGGGTTTCTGCCACCCACAAGCAAGACTGAGCTCCTGGCTCTCGGCTTCAGCCCTGGTCAAGTCCTGGCTATCGTGGGCATTTGAACGAGTGATTCGCTATCTACATAATAAAAAATTTTTTAAATTGTTTATCAAGGGCCAACACTGTGGCACATCAGGTTAAGCCAGCATTTACAACATGGACATCCATGTCAGAGAGCCAGGTCAAGTCCCAGTTACTGCGCTTCAATCCAGCTCCCTGTTAACCTTCCTGGGAAAGCAGCAAGTGATAACCAAGTACTCAGGGCCCCGTCACCCATGGTGGAGACCCTGAGAGAGCTCCTGGCTCCTGGCTTCAGGCTGGCCCAGATGTGGCTGCTGCAGGAACTTGAGGGATGAACCAGCAGACGGGAGATATCTCGAGAGAGATATCTTCTCTGTCACTGTACCTTTCCGATAAGTAAATAAATACTTAAAACAACTTTTTCTAAAAAGGTTTATTTTATTTACTTGAAAGACAGAATTACAGAGAGAGGTAGACACAGAGAGAAAGACAGAGACAGAGAGAGGTCTTCCATCCGCTGGTTCACTCCCTAGATGGCTGCAACGGCCAGAGCTGCACCGATCCTAAGAAAGGAGCAAGGAGCTTCTTCCAGGTCTCCCACGCAGGTGCAGGGACCTAAGGACTTGGGCCATCTTCTATTGCTATCCGAGGCCATAGCAGAGAGCTGGATCAGAAGTGGAGCATGGCCAGCGCCGCGGCTCAGTAGGCTAATCCTTCGCCTGCGGCGCCGGCACACCGGGTTCTAGTCCCGGTGGGGGTGCCGGTTTCTGTCCCGGTTGCCCCTCTTCCAGGCCAGCTCTCTGCTATGGCCTGGGAGTGCAGTGGAGGATGGCCCAAGTGCTTGGGCCCTGCACACCATGGGAGACCAGGAGAAGCACCTGGCTCCTGCCTTCGGATCAGCACAGTGTGCCGGCCGCAGCGCACTGGCCACGGCGGCCATTGGAGGGTGAACCAATGGCAAAAGGAAGACTTTTCTGTCTCTCTGACTGTCCACTCTGCCTGTCAAAAAAAAAAAAAAAAAAAGAAGTGGAGCAGCTGGGTCTCGAACCTGCACCCATATGGGATACTGGCGCTTCAGGCCAGGGGTTTAACCGGCTGCGCCACAGCGCCAGCCCCAACTTTTTTTTTTTTTTTAAACAACTTTGTTTTTTAAAGGATAAGCTTATTTTAGGACAAAAATTGCTTGAACTCCATAGTTTATAATACACGTTTTCCATGAACTCTTTGGAGACCCCTCGTATGCATGGATTTCATTTTTGTGCCAAGTAAACATGTCTTTTACTTCCCTTTTCCACAGGCTTCTGGAGATGCTCTCATACAGGTCCAGCGCTGTGGAGCAGCAGCTACTGCTGCCCTCTGCGCACTGGCATCCCATATGGGCATCGGTGAATCCCAGCTGCTCCATTTCCAATCCAGCTCCCTGCTAATGTGCCTGGGAAGGCAACAGAAGATGGCCCAAGTGCTTGGGTCCCTGCACCCATGTGGCAGTCCAGGAAGAAACTCTAGACTGCTTGCTTCACCCTGGCACAGCCCCAGTTGCAGCCATTTGGGGAGTGAACCAGCAGATGGAAGCTTTCTCTCTGTAATTATGCCTTTCAAGTAAATACTAAATAAATCTTTACAAAAAAATAAGAAATCAGCTTAATGGTCCATTATTTAATGCCCCCCAAATCTACTGAAATACATTTTAAAATAACAGCCAACCAAACAATAAAAAGGGGAGGGAAACTGCCCAGGCAGGTGCCACTACGTGTTTCATTTGGACCTGAAGCAAAGAGTTCACTGTGTCATTAAAAAAAAAATCCAGAAACTGGCAACTTACTTATTGTCTTCAAACTCATGCTTTGTAACTGGGTGAGAACAGGAAGTAGAATTATCTTTATTTCTTTTACTTATCATTCTAGGTTTATGGTCAAAACATTTCTGGAACAGAGAGAAGGATTATTACAAGCAACTTAACACCAAACTGAACTTCTGTACCCAGGATACTACCCTAGTTCTAGTATCCTCACAAAGTCATAACCATGACATCCTTCTATCACTGAATATTCAAAATGAAGTCTTAATAGTGGTTTTTGGAGGCCAGTGCTGTGGTGTAGCAGGTCAAGCCACCACCTGCAGTGCTGGCATCCCATATGGGCACCAGTTCAAGTCCCAGATGTTCCACTTCTGATCCAGCTCTCTGCTGTGGCCTGGAAAAGCAGTGGAAGATGGCCCAAGTCCTTGGGCCCCTGCACCCATGTGGGAGACCTGGAAGAAGCTCCTGGCTCCTGTCTTTGGATCAGTGTAGCTCCGGCTGTTGTGGCCAATTGGGTAGTAAACCAACAGATGGAAGACCTCTCTCTGTTTCCCCTTCTCTCTCTGTGTAACTTTGACTTTCAAATGAAATAAATAAAGCTTTAAAAAAATAAACATAGTGGTCTTTGGAGAACCACAGGGGCTGGCATTCACTAAAGTGCTACATTAGCACTTGGCAGGAGCCCTGCTGCGTATTTGGCACTACTGGGCTAGCAAGTCAAGAACTATCATGAGTTTTATAGCAAAAAAAAAAAAAAAGAAGAAGAAGAAGTGGGGGGTGTCTCCGAGCACCTCACAAAGGAACATAAACTCTCCGAGATGCTCCTGGAGAAGTTTGAACACAGTCAGGCTGATCTTTCCATTGCCACCGAAGAAAGCCTCGCGACTGAAGGCCCCCTTGCGCTCCAGCGTCCACACATCTATCTCCTCCTGGCAGTAGGCGAAAGTGCAGTGGCCAGAGTACCGACACTCCTCCTCAGCAGCAACATCTGCACCGGGGAGAGAAAGGCAGTGAGCACTGAGCACACACACGGCGTCCCGCGACAGCGTCAGGCCACACACACACCCAGCCCTGCTCAGCACAGGACTACTCTTTCAAGACTAAATCCATTTTGCCACAGTGGTAAGGAGGCCACTTGGAATAGCCACATCCCAGTATCAAAGTGCCTGGGTTCAAAACCCAGCTCTGCTGCTGATTCTAACATGCGCCCTGCAAAGCAGCAGGTGATGGCTCAAGTGCTTGGGTTCTTGCCACCCATGTGGGAGACCTGGCCTGAGTTCCAGGTTCCTGGCTTCAGGCTGGCCCCACCTTGGCTGTTGCAGGCATCTGGAGCATAACCAACAGTCTGTCTCTTTCTTCCTTTCTTTTTTTCTTTTCTTTTCTTTTTTTTTTTTACAGGCAGAGTGGACAGTGAGAGAGACAGAGAGAAAGGTCTTCCTTTTGCCGTTGGTTCACCCTCCAATGGCTGCCGCGGTTGGCGCGCTGCGGCCGGCGCACCGCGCTGATCCAATGGCAGGAGCCAGGTGCTTATCCTGGTCTCCCATGGGGTGCAGGGCCCAAGCACTTGGGCCATCCTCCACTGCACTCCTGGGCCACAGCAGAGAGCTGGTCTGGAAGAGGGGCAACCGGGACAGGATCGGTGCCCCGACCGGGACTAGAACCCGGTGTGCCGGCGCTGCAAGGCGGAGGATTAGCCCAGTGAGCCACAGCGCCGGCCCTCTTCCTTTCAAATAAATAAAAACAGACAACTTTTTAAAAAGCTCTGATATTCTCATGTACTCCATTTAAGTTTTTAAAAATTCATTCAGAGACACTCAACGTTTATTCAGATGGAGGTGTCTGCCAAAAATGAAAATACCAAGTTCTCCCAAAAGCAAATTAAATACAGCAACATTCTCGAAGCTTAGCTCAGTGTACGGATTCAGTTTAGACTAAGTCAGACACATCAAAGCCTGAGACAGTTTTTCAGATTAAAATCTAGTTAGCTCAGGGGCCAGCGTTGTGGCATAATAGGTTAAGCTTCCACCTGCAATACTGGTATCCTATCTGGGCCCCAGTTCAAGACCCAGATTCTCCCCTTTCGATCCAGCTCCCCACTAATGTGCCTGGGAAAGCACTGGAAGATGACCCAAGCTCCAGGCTCCAGGCTTTGGCCTCGCCAGCCCCAACCACTGCAGCTGGTTGGGAGTGAACCAGTGGATTCAAGATCTTGCTCTGTCTCTTCTCTCTTTGTAACTCTGCCTTCCAGGAAAAAAAAAAAAAAAAAAAAAAAAAAAAAAACCTAGTTAGTGGCTTGGGACACCAGCACACCATTTCAGTGCCAGTTCAAGTTCCAGATATGTGATTCCAATCCAGCTCTCTGCTAATGCACCTAGAAAAGCGGCAGATGATGGTCCAAGTGCTTGAGCACCTGCCACCCACGTGTGTGACCAGCTTGGAGTTTCAGTTTCCTGGCTTTGGCCTGGCTGAGCCCCAGCTGTTGTGAGCATTTGGGGAGTAAACCAGCACATTTCTCTTACTCTCTGTTCATCATTTTGCCTTTCAAATAAGTAAATAAATACATAAATCTTAAAAAAAAAAAAAAGCCTTTATTTCCATAAACTACAAAATATACACAACATGGTAAAAACACAAGTAACAAATAATATTTTTATTTATTTATTCTATTTTTTTGACAGGCAGAGTTAGAGAGAGAGAGACAGAGAGAAAGGTCTTCCTTCCATTGGTTCACCCCCTAAATGGCTGCCACGGCCAGAAGCCAGGAGCCAGGTGCTTCCTCCTGGTCTCCCACGTGGGTGTAAGGCCCAAGCATTTGGGTCATCCTCCACTGACCTCCCGGGCCACAGCAGAGAGCTGGACTGGAAGAGGAGCAACCAGGACAGAATCTAGCGCCTCTACCGGGACTAGAACCTGAGGTGCCGGCGCCGCAGGCGGAGGATTAGCCTAGTGAGCCGCGGCGCCAGCCAAATAACAAATAATATTAGAACGACTGAGGTGTCAGACGAAAGGGCCTGCTATGACTCTGTGTAAACATGTCTAGTAACAGCACTGCAGCAGCTGCTTCATCGTTAGGCAGTGTACACCAACACAAGCAATCATGGCATGTACCTTTACATATGTAATATGGTCCTTCGTAATTTGTTTTAGTTGGTCTTGGGCGTATTTTTTTCCATGATTTATCTTCCACATTCTTTATCCTACCAATTAAAACGTCTTTCTTACACTTATGATCGATATTAGCATGGTAAGTGAAATCCATTAACTTAGGGCCTGAAACAGAAGTAAAGAGGACCGGTCATGTGCATCAGACAATCATTTCATTGTGCAGACACGTTTCTAAGACGTGAGCAGATAAACATCAATTACTAAAAAAACAGTAACCACAAGAATCTCATTTTTACAACCCCAGCGTATCAGCAGGCCATGAAGGTTTTGTCTTTTATGCTGTTTGTCAGTCTATCAACACCAGTCCTGCCAAGACACATCCTTACTTAACCATTAGGGAAATAATTTGGATAGGAGTCCCAAAGGCTTCCACCAGCAAAGAACACTGTTAAACACAAATCTAAAAAAGAAAATGAAGTTCCCAGCACAAAAATATGCGTGGATCTCATTTCTTAGGGGTAAAGCTACAAAATAAACCAACAGAAAGTACTTTAGTTTTCAGAAACACTCTGAGAATCCTCACATTCTTTAACGTATACTTGCAGCATAAAGAATTTCATAAAATTTTCAATTTTCAAGCTTCTAAAGTCAGGTAAGTATCCAGTTGCACACAGGTCTATGAATAAAACTGCATCACACAAGGGTAGAGACAGAGATCCCAAGAGAGAAATCGCTGCTTCCGTAGGAAGACTCAGAGCAGGGGGTGCGGAGCGCTGCAGCTGGTAGTTCTCACAGGCGCCTTAAAACCCTGGCGATGGACTGGTTTACTGCCCCCTACTCACTTGTCCGGTCCTCACCTGATTTTACAAAACAGATCTGGCAAGCTTGTCTCAAGTCATGGGTTCCTTCCAGGGGATGTCTCGGAGTCACTGATGACGATGGCTTAGTAACTGCACTTGCGAAAATGTTTCCAAAGTCATTTCTAGGCTGACTTGAGATGCCCAGGAAACTCTCAGAAGCAAATAAACTACCTGGTCCATTCATCTGTAAGAAGAATGAGAAATAAAAACAAAAAACAGGCAACAAACATTGTATCATCACGGAAGACAGGAACAGGATTCACGTGAAGAACAAGACATGCTTCCCTGAGGTCAGCAGCATGCCATCTTGGGCATCCTGCCACACTGACACTGTCCTGTCTACACTGTCCTCTCCGTGGTTGCGAGGCCCCCCCTGGGTTGTTCAACACGACAGGTAACCGTGACCATGCTCCCAGGACACTCACACCTTCCATGCCCTCTTTTCCTCCAGGTATCTGTGCCCGGCGCTCGAGCCTCTTACGCTGTCTGCAGGGGGACTCGTGTGCTAAGACAGATCATCCAGTCTTAAACACAGAGCACTTTCTACTGGATGTTCCAGGGTGGTCTTTTAACACTAGTTCCCACGGCACACACAAAATTCAAGGGAGACTATCATGCTCAATCAAGCAACTCAGTTACTAAAGTCAAAGACCTAGCTTCCATTTAAGCGATGTATTCACAAAAGAGGAAGTGGCACTTACAAGTAAAAGGGAAGAATTACTGTTGTTAAGCGTTGTTCCCTCTCTAGAAGTTGAGGTGGACAGATCTAAAATAATAAAAAAACTTCAACAGACCTTTTCACTCTAATCACACAATAAGAACATCAGGGCTCGGAGCTCACTGGCTATGGCTTCCCCACGTCCTCTCCCTCCCAGAACCTGGACGCTTGCTTGCTCACTGCTGCACTCAGCAGGGCTCTGCAGGATTTCTCTCCTCCACAAATAACCCTTAGTCAAGCAAATTGAAATCGAAAGCTATTTTCAGAGAAGTAAGCTAAGGCAAGCCTTGCCAAGTAGGACTGTTCAAAAGACTACGTAAATTATTCACGTTCAGACTGAGAAAAGAGCAGCTCCTTTAAAAAATATAGAACAGGAACTCATCATAACACCACAAAAGCCATCAGGTTCACATCCTTTCTCCTTCTTAGGCTGCCAATGGCTTCCTCCTTCCCTTCTGTCTCCCACATACTTTACTCTCTGCAACTGAAAATCTCTAACTCAACTGTTTAGACTTTTGTTCTTTCAACCATTTCACAGTGACTCAGAAAAAATATAAAGATATTTATAACTGTTTAAAATATAAATATATATATAAATATATACATATAACCCAGGAGCATAGAAACAGGAATCAGACCCAAAACTCAGCAATCCCCTGCAAAATTAGCACACCGGCCACCACCTGCTGAGCCCCATGGATGAAGCACCCAACAGATCAAAGTCTTAGCACTCTCAACACAGACCTTAAGTCAGCAATTGCCCAGTTCACAATCTCAGAGGACAACCATCTCTAAGACTCATGAAGACGGGACAGATCTTCGCTGAACAAGCATTAAAAGTCCCTCTGCACCCCCAAAGAATCCCCATAAACCCACAAACATTGTTATCGCACATCTCTGGCCCTGATATCCAGAACAGCAGTCAAGTCAAGGGGAATTCAAAATGCAGGCCCCGTCTTTATATTTTAGCTACAGTGATAATAATTCAAGTCCCTATGATCGATACTTCACTAAATCACTGCCCAACACAAATTTCCATGTTTAGAAAATGAACTACAATCGTTTATAATTTAGGTTGGAGTCTTACCTCTTTTGGATTCACTCACTGAAAATGAATTTAAAGAAGAACAGAAATCTTCTAGGGATGAGGTCAAAGGCGGATACAGTTCTGAAAAGGAGAGTGGAGGAGCGTACCTCGCCCCAATGGGTAAGGTTCCTAACAGAGATGCCGAAAAGGGCAAGCTAGGGGTGACGCTGGCTGTCGGAAGGGGTCCTCTCACTAAGGCTGGAGGCTGGAGAAGAGAAGAGATTTGGTCATAATTCATGAAACTCTGTCACAGATTTGGCTCAACTATAAACACTCCCATTTAAAAATAAATCATTACAACGGATGATCACATTACATAACAAAGTTTAACATCAAGATGCATTACAAGAATTTTAGCTACAAAGTCTGTTTTCTTTCCAGCCCAGTTTTTTAAAGGTTTGAAATGCAATCTCTAACACTCTTATAATCCAAATGTTACCCTTGTATCTCATCAGGCAAAATGCCTTTGTGATTCCTAACCCTTCCCCAACTAGAATGCTCATAAAAACTGACTTTCCGGGCTGGCGCTGTGGCTCAACAGGCTAATCCTCCACCTGCGGCGCCGGCACACCGGGTTCTAGTCCCGGTCAGGGCACCGAATTCTGTCCCGGTTGCCCCTCTTCCAGGCCAGCTCTCTGCTGTGGCCTGGGAAGGCAGTGGAGGATGGCCCAAGTGCTTGGGCCCTGCACCCCATAGGAGACCAAGAGAAGCACCTGGCTCCTGCCTTCAGATCAGCGCGGTGCACCGGCCGCGGCGGCCATTGGAGGGTGAACCAACGGCAAAGGAAGACCTTTCTCTCTGTGTCTCACTCTCACTGTCCACTCTGCCTGTCAAAAAAATTTAAAAAAAACTGACTTTCTTTTTTTTCTTTTTTTCCTAATTAAGCTTTGTGTTAATGGGTCTCAAAATTCTGTGACAGATTTGTGGTCAAGTTGTTTCCATTAAAAACTAGTAACTTAAAACTGCATATGGCCGGCACCACAGCTCATTAGGCTAATCCTCCGCCTGCGGCGCCGGCACACCAGGTTCTAGTCCCGGTTGGGGCACCGGATTCTGACCCGGTTGCCCCTCTTCCAGGCCAGCTCTCTGCTATGGCCCGGGAGTGCAGTGGAGGATGGCCCAAGTGCTTGGGCCCTGCATCCCATGGGAGACCAGGAGAAGCATCTGGCTCCTGGCTTCGGATCAGCGTGATGCGCCGGCTGCAGTGTGCCAGCCGCAGTGGCCACTGGAGGGTGAACCAACGGCAAAAAGGGAAGACCTTTCTCCCTGTCTCTCTCTCTCCACTCTGCCTATCAAAAAAAAAAAAAAAAAAAAAACAAACAAACAAAGAAAAAGACACCTGCATGTAAACACAAGAAACAAATGGTCCACAAAGATTCTCCTTTCTTTCTGATGATGCACTATTATCATTAGCCAGTCTTCCACTATCAAACGTAAATGTTCAATTGAGAAAACGAGTGATGAGACTGTTCTTCCACCCCTGACTTAGGACTGGGGTGGCAGGTAACAGGGTGACATTCATTTAGCCGTCCAAGAATCTGCTTTCTTCAAGAGGAACTGCAGGACTGAGGGGTGGGGGGGTGGGGGGGGGCAGGGCTGGAGAAGCTAATGAGCTCTCTGCAGGCGTGACTCACAAGCTCCCAGAAACGAACAACTCTGGCTCCAGCCCTGCCTTGGCAAGTGCTTCCACGCTGTCATGTTGACATGCGTCCCACGAGCTCCATCAATCCTTACACTTCTCTCAGATACACCCTACTGTGAGGCCACTGCACGGGCGGGGAAGCAGAGGGACTGAGAGCCCACACAGACCCCCACGGTCAGCCAGTGCTAGCTCTCAGCCAGGGAGGGAGGCACTGACCTCGCCAATTTCACCTGCCCTGGAAATGCCTCTGCCTTTCTCCCCCCATCGCCAACCTGAGGCTGCTGCTGCTCCTATCTTGATACAACATATGGCAGGAGTCAGAAAACTCCGGGAAAACAACTCACCGCTGCCCTCCGAAGAGAGGAGGGACCCTGGCACTCACCATCATGCTCTCACTGGCTTCAGGGGCAGAATCCAGGAGGTCATCAATTTCATCTCCAAGGATCATGTCTGCATCATCTGAAAACATGTCCTGTGCAGCGAAGGGCGCCCTCCCCCCGTTGGCCAGCACTGCGGAGGGCAGGGCACTCTCTTCCCCTTGCAGCGGCAACAGAGAAGCCAGGGGCGTCACAGCAACCGAGGCCAGCTCACTGCCAACGTCATGAGGAAAACTGGATGCCGGTAAAGAGACGGGAGCGACGGCCTCGTGCCTCGGAGGGACCAAATCTGTAACACGGATGCAAAGGCACTCACTCTCCGCCCTGTGCTTACAGGACACCAGCGGTTAACAGTCAGTAACAGAGACAACCACGGGCCAGAAAGCAACCATGG
The DNA here is from genome assembly GCF_033115175.1 of Lepus europaeus. Taxonomy (NCBI): domain Eukaryota; kingdom Metazoa; phylum Chordata; class Mammalia; order Lagomorpha; family Leporidae; genus Lepus; species Lepus europaeus. Next base: position 9,555,517 of record NC_084847.1, read on the forward strand.
ACGCAATCACACTCAGCATCAGTGACCACAGTGACCTCACTTGGCAACTGCATTTTGTGTCTAGAGTATCAAACTGGGGACAGTGTTCTGGGAAAACATACCTGCTTCAATATCTTCCACAGAATAATTCAAAGCCTAGAAATTAAACCAAACAACAGATCATACTATTTTCAGGATTCTAAATATATAAAGCATATACATGTATCAAACCACCCCATCGTACCCGATCAATATAAGCCATTTCTATGTATCTGTTGAGTGTATTTTAAATAAAAATTAACTATAAAGCAATCTGTAAAACTTACCCTAAGAGAACAACGCAGGTTTGCACAAAGGTAAGACTCTCACCCAACTAAGACCCAGGAAACAAAAGGACTCTGCATACTTGCATGACACGAGCTACTAGTCCGGCAGGCCCACTGCTGAGTCCCTGGGGGACAGCTCTCCCCAGAGGGCAGCCGGCAAAACACCTGGGAGGGCACCCTGTCAGTCACCCTGCAACTCACAGTAGCCGCTAGCATCCAAAACATCCAAAATGCCCCAAGAAAGCTAACCTTAAAAAAAAATACTTGTTAATTGTTTATCTCAATGTCTCCCAAGGCTAGTATTTAGTCCTGAACCACTTTTTTTTTTTTTTTTTAACATTTCTTTCCTATTCTATTTATTTGACAAAAAGAGTTAGAGAGAAGAAGTGGAGGGAGGGGGAAGAGGAAGACAGAGAGGGACAGAGAGAGAGATATCAATCTTGCAAGCTTGATTCACTTCCCCAGATAGCCACAACAGCCAGGGCTGGGCCCAGGTCAAAGAACCAGCCAGGAACTCCATCTGGGTCTCCCATGTGGGTGTCAGGAACTCAAGTATTTGAGTCATCATCCTCTTTTTTCCCAAATAAACTGGCAGAGAGCTGGATAAGAAGCAGAGTAGCTGGGACTCAAATTAGCACTCCAGTATGCGCTATACACGTGCCAAGCTGTGACTTAACCCGCTGCTCCACGGTGCCTATCCCCAAACCACACCTTTCCTAATAAAGCCTGACATCTCTCGTCGTCGTGTGAAATGTTCCACTGGACTTCAGGAAGTAAGAATAAAACCTATTACTGTACTTGTGTTGTTTTATTCAAGAGGCAGAGAGACAGAAAGACACAGAGAAAACAGACAGATGGACAGCTCCCATCTGCCAATTCCCCAAACGCCCGAGATGACCAAGGGGCTGAAGCCAGGAGCCAGGAACTCAATCCAGGTTTCCCAAATGACTGACCCAGACCCAACGACCTGAGCCATCACCACGGCCTCCCACGGTGCACATCAGCGGGAAACTGGAATGAGCAGCAGAGCCAAGACTGAAAACCAAGCGCGGCAATAGAGGACGCAGGTGTCCAAAGCAGCATCCTAGCCGCTAGGCCAAAAGCCCACCCCTGTTTAGTTTGTGAACTTATTTTTCATTTTATTTGAAAGGCAGAGAGACAGACAGGCAGAGATCTTCTAGTGGCTGGCTCACTTCCCAAGGGCTCTCAACAGCCAAGGTTGGGCCAGGCTGAAGCCAGGAGTCTGGAATTGCAATCAGGCCTCAGATGTGGGTGGCAGGGACTCAAATATTTGAGCCACCATCTGTTGCCTCCCAAGATGTCCACTGGCAGGAAGGAGCATCAGAAGCAAAGTACCAGGACTCAAACCAGACACTCCTGAGGGAGGAGGGCTCCCAGCAGTGACTTATGTCACTGCACCACACACCCACTCACTTTCTTTTTTAAAGTGTTAGGAAGTTATCACTAATCATGTGTCTGAGGAATAAAAGTGTCTCAAAAAATATAAGGATCTTCAGGAATTTTATACATATCTATCTTATATTTTTATAAAATTATAAATATATAAAAATATTTTATTTTTTATATTTTCTATAGAAAATGTGTATTATGAAAAAATTTCAAAATTTCTGCATCAATATAAACTTATCTTTTAATTCCACTTTTCCATGAATTTTTTTTTAAGATTTATTTTATTTATTTGAATTACAATGAGAGCTAGAGCCAGAGAGAGAGAGAGGTCTTCCATCCATTGGTTCACTCCCCTAAATGGCTGCAATGGGCAGAGCTGAGCTGATCTGAAGCCAGGAGCTTCTTCTGGGTCTCCCAGGCAGGTGCAGGGGCCCAAGAAGTTGGGCCATCTTCTACTGCTTTCCCAAGCCATAGCAGAGAGCTGGATTGGAGGTAGAGCAGCCGGGACATGAACCAGCACCCATATGGGATGTCAGCACTACAGGCCAGAGCTTTAACCAGCTGTGTCGCAGCCCTGGCCCCCCATGAAGTTTTAAGAGTCCCCTCATAGATACCCACCACAATCATTAAAGGCAGAAATGCTGGGGCTGGCACTGTGGCACAGTGGATTAAGTCAGTGCTTACAACACTGGCATTCCATATCTAAGTGCCAGCTGGAGTCCCAGCTACTTGGCTTCTATCCAGTTCCCTGCTAATGTCCATGGGAAGGAAGAAAAATATGGCCCAAGACCCTGGCTCCTCGCTTTGGCCTGGTTCAGCCCGGGCTGTTGTGGTCATTTGGGGAGTAAACCAGTGGATCGAAGATTCCTCACTGTCTCTTCCTCTCTCTGTCATTCTGCCTCTCAAAATAAATAAATAAAATAAAATAAAATAAACAAATAAATAAATCTTAAAAAAAAAAAAAACTGCTGATGCATTCATCCTTTCTTTTAATTATGATTTTTAAAGAGGTAACAACTTTACCTTGGTAGTCCCATCCCCAGGACCCGATTTTAATGAGACCTGGAAAAAAAGCAGACACAGATGTAGAAAGAGAACTGACTCCACGTTACAAAACGAAGCAAAACCATCTACGGCAAGAAACCCCGCTTACCTCAGCTCTAACATATGCTTTTCTTATTTTAAATCCCAATTTCTGAGCCAGCTCCTGAGTTAACTTTATCACATGTTCATCCTGAAGAGAGGTGTACAGCTGATTACCGGAGAGTTCTATGTACAGCAACCAATGTGACACTGCAGTAAACACACCTGCTACATCGCATTTACAGGGGCCACTGAGGGCTGCGCGGAAAGCATCACTAAGTGTGGTTTTTCCACACAGGGAAATAAACGGCTCTGCTGGAAAGAAAACTACAACATAAATCCCATACCTGTGGCACCGCGAGGGAGCACTTTGCTACAGCATCGTAGGCTTCTCTGTATCGTCCCAAGTCACTCAAAGCCTTCGATTTCCGATACAGAGCTTTGCAGTTACTGGCATTTAAACTGAGGACTGCATCACAGTCTTCTAACACTTGATCGTGGAAACCCTGGCGTAGAAGACCAGAGAGTAAGTCACAAACAGCTCATTTCCTACACTGATGCCCTCCTAAAAACGAAACCACATTCAGACCCCATTCTACTACCCTCCTTTAAAACTCAATGTCCTAGTATCTTCTTTGCTTTCATTACGAAGTTTCAACACACAAAAATGCCAAGAATATCATCAATACCCACATACTCGTGACTCAGATCAGACACATGTTAGTATCCAGCCATAAAGGCCTCAGGCCAAGACAGAAAGCTTTCTCTCCTGAGTTCATCCCAGGGGTCCGTGCCCCATCCTAGTCTCCTCCCCACTTCATTGACCCTTTATTGGAGTACATTAAAATGTCAAATGGAAATGGAACTGCCAAACAGCTAACAGACGAAAGGCACACTACCAGAAATTAGAAGTCATCAGTGAATGTATATTAAGAAAGATCTAGGTGACAACATGGACACTTTTCTTAAAATCATGATTAAGTTTTGTCATATGTCCACAGTGAAAATTATAAGCACATAAAAATACTGTTTTCAAGCTCAGAAATGTGAACAGCTTGTGTCAATTCCTTTGAAGGCTAATTACGGTTTTGTGCTGAGCTCTTGAGAGGCTAAGTAAATCTCAACCGGAAGCGCACGGTCAACACGGACACCTGTAGAGGCGCTGATCACACACTGCCCCTGCCAGGCTGGCTCCCATCATCAGGCACAACCCCACTCAACGAGACTCCTTAAAGACGATAACAAACTGTTTTGTAAATCCCTGACCATTTGTCAGAGCTGGTTTTTGAAAGGGTTAGGCCACGTGCAAAGAAGCTAATGTGCTTTTCTTAAAGAATGAAATTAGGAAACTGACTTTTTATCAATGTGCTGTCACCAAAAAAAACTTTCTGTCTAGGAATACTGCTTGAAAAATGACAACTCACCATATTAGAATAGCAGGCAATACGGTTTACATGCAGTTTTTCAATGATTTCCTTAGGGATTAAAATTTCTTCAGACTTTGCATAATTAGCTATATTCAAAGCTTCTGTGTACTGGCTTATTGAGCTTTTCCAATCACGCTCCCGATAAACATCATTTCCTTCATTAAAAAGATTTCTCACAAGAGCACGCAGATATACCTGAAAAATGAAAGTCACCACTTGAAACCCTTCACAAAGATAAAAGGCAAGCAAAAAATTATTTTTGGTTTTTTGGGAGAGGTGAAGAAACAGTGACAGCCACACAGACAGACATAAAGCTAAAGTTCCTACCCACTGGTTCACTCCCCAAATGCGTGCAATAGTTAGGCCTGGGCCAGGCCAAATTCAGGAGCCAGGAACTCAATTCAGGTCTCCCTGTGAGTGGCAAGAAGCCACTGAGCCATCACCGGAGCCATCACCTGCTGCCTCTCAGGGTGCACATTAGCAGGAAGTGGCATCAGGAGCAGAGCCAGAACTGGAACCCAGGCTCTCCAATAGGAGACGTGAGACACAGAGCTGTGGCTTAACTGCTAGGCCAAACACCTGCCCAGTAGATTTTCATTTCTACATCTAAAACTTCAGAAGAAACGACTGGACAGAACACGGCACTGCTGTCTCACTAGGGATTCTATCTGGCTTAACCTTTTCTTTTTTTAAATAGATTTCACTTGTTTACTTGAAAGTTGGAGTTATAGAGAGGCAGAGGCAGAGAGAGAGGTCTTCCATGCGCTGGATCACTCCCCAGATGGCCACAATGGCCGGAACTGTGCTCATCCGAAGCCAGGAGCCAAGAGCTTCCTCCAGGTCTCCCATCAGGGTGCAGGGGCCCATGGACTTGGGCCATCTTCTACTGCTTTCCCAGGCCATAGCAGAGAGTTGGATCGGAAGTGGAGCAGCCAGGACTCGAACAGGTGCCCACGTGGGATGCCAACACTGCAGGCAGTGACTTGACCTGCTAGGCCAAAGCGCCAGCCCCCATCTGGCTTCCTCTTGTAAGAGAAAATTTCATCGCTCAATACTAAGAAAATCACAGCAGAGCGCCTTGTAAACATCTGTTCACATCTCCAATCCTGTGCTGAGGATAAACACCAAGCAGAAGCCCTTGGTCAAAGAGAGTGAACAATTTAGGGTCTTGATGAGTATTTCTAAACTGCCTAAAAGGCAACAGTGGTAAGTACTCCAACAGTGGGCTTTACAGCACCCCTCCATGCTGTCACATGTGTGTGTGTGTGCCTGTGTGTGTACGCAAAGTCTCTACCGACTTCTAGGTGAAAAACAATACCCGTTTTTATGTGCACAGCTTTATCAGTGAAGCTGAACTTTTACAAATTTTAAGGACCACTTATATTTCTTATACCAAACTGTTTAGGTCATTTACTGACTAGGGGCAGAAGACACTTAAGATTTTTGTTGTTTTGGTTTGGTTTTTTTAGATTTATCTGTTTATTTGAAAGGCAGAAGGGTGGTAGGGAGGATAAAGAGAGAGCTCTTCCATATTCTGGTTCACTCCCCAAATGGCTGCAACAGCAAGGGAGGGCAAGGCTAAAGACAGGAGCCAAGACCTCCACGCACGTCTTCCATGTGGATAGCACAGACTCAAGTACCTGAGCCATTATTTGTTGCTTCCCAGGCACATTAGAAGGAAGCTGGATCAGAAACAGAGTAGCTAGGACTACTCTGATACAGGATGCAGGTATCCCAGGCAAAAAGGGCCGGAACCTTTTTCCTATGGAGAAGTTACATTCATCTAGTATGTACTAAAGTTTTAAGTTCTGGGGCTACCACTGTGGCAAAACAGGTTAAGCTACCGCCTGCAACACCAGCGTCCCATATGGGTGTTGGTTCAAGTCCTGGCTGCCCAGCTTCCGATCCAGCTCCCTGCTAATGAACCTGGGAAAGCAGTGGAAGATGGCCCAAGTGCTTCGGTTCCTGCACCCATGTGTGAGACCCAGAAGCAGCTCCGGGCTCCAGACTGCAGCCTGGCCCAGTCCTGGTTGTTGCAGCCACATGGGGAGTAAAACAGCAGATGGAAGATCTCTCTGTCTCTATCTGTCCCTCCCCCTAACTTTGACTTTCAAATAAATAAATCTTAAAAAAAGGTTAAGCTCGGGGGGCTGGCGCCGTGGCTCACTTGGTTAATCCTCTGCCTGCGGCACCGGCATCCCAAATGGGCACCGGTTCTAGTCCCGGTTGCTCCTCTTCTAGTCCAGCTCTCTGCTGTGGCCCAGGAGGGCAGTGGAGGATGGGCCAAGTGCTTGGGTCCCTGCACCCACATGGGAGACCAGGAAGAAGCACCTGGTTTCTGGCTTCGGATTGGTGCAGCGCCAACCATAGCGGCCATTTGGGGAGTGAACCAACGGAAGGAAGACCATTCTGTCTTTCTCTGTCTATAACTCTGTGAAATAAAAAAAAAGTTAAGCTCTCCTTTGTGATTTCTATCACTACTTTAATATTTTTAAAGTCCTTTCCCCAACATAAGATCAGAGAGTCAACTCTTTTTTGTCTCATTTTATGAATTCACCTTCATAAATATTTCTGTTAACAAAATTATTGAAGAAAACCAAATAGACCAATAATAACTATTGATCTAACATATGCAACTTAACCTAAGCCCCACGTGTCACAACTGCTGCCCGCCCCCGTAAAAATGCAGGATATGCCACGCTGCCCTTCCTGATCAATTCTGCGCGGTTATCACCCACAAAATGAGGGGTAGGCTCCCACACACAAGGGGCTGGCAAACTTTTCCTGGGGATGGCCAGTCAACACTGGGGCTTCTCCGGGCCACGTGGATGCCACGGATAAGGAGTGTGGTTCTGCTCCAGTAACACTCCATCTGCAGAGCAGCCACAAGCCAGGTCCCGGCCCCGGCTACAGCCACAGCTGGCAAGCCACTTGCACACTTTCAGTCAGACCTCCCCACCCGGAGTGCTTACCGCATACTGTTCCTGCGTTCCTGGGTACGACAGCGGCGACCTACGAGAACAAACGCCCTGCAGTTAGCACTCTGCTACCGGGACTGGCTGGGCCAGAATCATCTTCAAACGGCAGTTCTGCTGCTGCTTCAAAGCACATCGTAAAGACTTCATTTCTTTCTTTTTTTATTTTTTGACAGGCAGAGTGCACAGTGAGAGAGAGAGACAGACAGAAAGGTCTTCCTTTTGCTGTTGGTTCACCCTCCAATGGCCGCCGCGGTTGGCGCGCTGCGGCCGGCGCATTGTGCTGATCCAAAGGCAGGAGCCAGGTGCTTCTCCTGGTCTCCCATGGGGTGCAGGGCACAAGCACTTGGGCCATCCTCCACTGCACTCCCTGGCCACAGCAGAGAGCTGGCCTGGAAGAGGGGCAACCGGGACAGAATCCAGTGCCCCGACCGGGACTAGAACCCGGGGTGCCGGCGCCGGCAAGGTGGAGGATTAGCCTAGTGAGCCGCGGCGCCGGCCAATGACTTCATTTCTTTACAACATTTCTACATGACTGCAGTCGGGAAGAAGAAAAATCTACACTATCCCTTGGTATTTTCTTAAGTACAACACTTTCCTTCCAAATCCAGTTCTATTAAAAGAAGGCCTAATTCTTCAAATGTCAAAAAGGTTTAAAAATAGTCCAGAAGCGCAGACTACCTGACCCAGTTTACTGCGGCCTGCACGGAGGGGTCTCCTCCACAGGAAGCAGCGGAGGCCCGAGCAGACAGGCCCAGCCGACCCAGCACGGTCCTGTCGCCGATACACCTCGACAAGTCCAGCTAGAGCCCACACCCCAGCGGGACCACACGACCCCAGAGATCCTCTGTGCCAACGGATGTCCACATCCATCACTTTTAATCCGGCAGACCTGTTCTTATGAGTGAACAAATCCAAAGGCCTCAGACCGACATTCTGGGGCAGCCTACAGGACTTGAGTCCTAAAAGCCAGCAACAGGAAGACCCACCTTAACACAGAGTGCTCAAATGGACAGGGGAGAAACTACTGCTGGCATAGACATACGTAATTTCTAACTCAAGAGGTTTTTATTTTTAACATTTATTTTATTTATTTGAAAGAGTTACAGAAAGAGGTAGAGACACAGAGATTGGGGTCTTCCACCCACTAGCTGACTCCTCAAATTGCCGCAACAGCGGTGCCAGGGCCCAAGAACTTGGGCCATCCTCCCCTGCTGTCCCAGACACATCAGCAGGGAGCTGGATTGGAAGTGAGGCAGCCAGGACTTGAACCGGGACCCATATGGGATACTGGTGCTGCCGGCTGGGGCTTTAACACACTGAGCCACACCCCCGGTCCCACCCAAGAGTTTTTCATCTGTACACAATGTACAGCCACATTTAAAAAGAATTCCTCTGGGACGAGAAGAGAACAGGTGAATTCTGAAGCTCTTACTGTATGAACTGCAGGCCTTCCTTAATGTTTTGCTGCCTTTTTCGTCTCTCCTCGGACACACTGGACATGTTATCCCACACATCCGCTTTCTACAAGAGCAATCTGGAAAGAAACAAGACACAACATTACTTAAGGTAGCAGGCTCCTGGACCCTGAAAAACACCGGTGATCTGAGGCCACACCACACAGCTATAGACACCCGTCCATCTCCACGCAGGGTCCAGGGGACTGGCCACCACGCACCTTCTCATTAAGTCTGGAGTCTCCTGTGCTGCACATTTATGGCCTTCACAGCCTTTAGCTTCAACAGCTTTGCAAATTTTCTGTGGCTCCTGAACAGGCCCTTCTCTCCCCGTCCTTCTTCCGCCCTCAGCCACGGGTTCTGTTCCCACCCTGGCCACGCAGAAGCCGCCCCCAGAACAGGCCCAGCCTTGTTTTGCTTCTGGAAGCTCCCCAGGAATGAAACACTTGCACCTCTGCTCGCCTGCGAGGAAGCCCAACTTCCCCGTAAGCAGAGTCTACACCTTACACGTGTTTTGTCGCACAAACTTCCAAAATAATCCTCTCCAGTCCAACTGATAGAATACTGATGCAACACAAAGACGGCAAGTGCAATTTCTGGATGGTAAGGGTTTACCTCCAACTCAACACTGGTAAATGTCAACACTCATCGAGGCTGCTGGCGTCCACGCCCTCCGACCAGTGTTCTCTGAGCAGTTCCCAGCAAGCACGGTAAAGAGCAAAGAGCTGTGACAAATCACCTCCCAGTGTCCTAACCCAGGGTCTCTACCAGGTCACTTCCTGTGGGGCTGTCCTGTGCACTGCAGGATGTTAACAGTATCACTGGGACAAGCAAAAACTCCCTTCAGGTATTTTCAAACGTCCCCGCATGGTGGTGGGGGGTGGGGGTGCGCAATGCCCCTGAGCGGAGGGCAACTGAGACCTGAAACCTCATAGCCCTCCTCTCACCGGAGTCACACATTTGGACCTGGTGACACAAAGGGGAGTTCCACATGCCACAAATGCACAGCTCAAGTTTTTTACTTTCACTATTGCTTACCATTTGCAGCGGTATTTATTTATTTACTTGTTTATTTAGAGAAGCAGAGTAACGACAGGGGAAGAGAGAGAGAGAACTTCCATCTGCTGATTTGCTCCCCAAACACCCGCAAAATGGTACCAAGTGGGGGTCAAAGCCAGGAACTAGGAAACTCAATCCGGGTCTCTCCACGTGGTGGCAGGGAGCCAATCACCTGAGAGGTCACTGCTACCTCACAGAATCTGCATTTGCAGGAAGCTGGCATCAGGAGGCAGGACCAGGTACTGGACTGGGGTGCTCTGATAGAGCACAGGGCATCTTAACGGGCATCTCTAAGCCAGCCACTCCTGCAGTTTTATATTTGAATCTACCAGTTTTTATTTTTATATTTAAATCTTTTTCAAAGTACAGGGGTGGGGTAGAGATTGAACTGCCCCACAGGTTGCTAACCAGTCCTAATAGCTCTCTTCTTTTAAATATTACGAATTCTTTTTTCAAAATATTTATTTATTTATTTGAAAGGCAGAGGTACAGAGAGAAAGGGGGGTGGGGGTGGGGGTGGATCTTTCATCCATTGGTTCACTCCCCAAATGGCCATAACAGCTGGAGCTGGGCCGAAACTAAGCCAGGAGCTTCTTCCAGGTCTCCACCATGGGTGTGACAGAGAAAGATGACTAAAGTTACCTAACTTGCTGTCTAGCAAAGAGGAAGCAACTGAATAAACTGTGCACGAACGAAAAACAGCAGAGATATAACAGCGGCCATAACAGGAGCCTGGTTTTTTTCTTTTTTGGTAAGTGGGGAGCAGGTGCATGTATTTGCATATTCGTGGGAATATACATGAATCAACTCCAGATGGTAGCAGGGAAACTATAGCAGTAAAAACCTGGGGGCCAGGTCAGGCAAGCCAGTGTCTTTTCACAGTGGAGTTTAAAAACTATTTCTGTGAGCCATGCGAATGAATACCCTGGGAAAATCACAGTATTTTGAAGTCTCATAGCCTCCGAGCTCTTCCTTGGAAAGCTGACTCCCAGAATCATCTGGGCTTTCCTGCGTCTTATGTAATGCAGGGTTGATCTATTTAGAGTGAGAGCTTTCAAGAGCAAGAGCAGCAGCTGGGGTGCCTCTGCAGTCACCCCAAAGGGACTAACGGAAGGCCCAGGCCACCACCAAGCCCAGGCTCTCCAACCAACACCATGCCCTTGTCCCAGTTGCGTCAGGAAATCAGCTTGCAGCTCACTCATAAAGTAAGTCCACTGGCTAAGCAGGGACTCTGGGGCAGCGATAATCCCCCAGGTTAATAGCCTTAGAGCCGATTCCCCACAAAGTGTGAGAAAACCTTGAACTGCATTCAACCTCTGACAGGCAAAGGACGTGTGGAAACGCTGGCAGCTCAAAGAGTGATCCGAAGGAAGACAGACACCGATGTCTTTAGGGGCAGCAGATATACTCCTCTTTAAAATCTGCCAACATGGGGCCGGCGCTGTAAAGCGCCATTAAAGCGGGTTAAAGCCCTGGCCTGAGGCCGGCGCCGTGGCTTAACAGGCTAATCCTCTGCCTTGCGGCGCCGGCACACCGGGTTCTAGTCCCAGCTGGGGCGCCGGATTCTATCCCAGTTGCCCCTCTTCCAGGCCAGCTCTCTGCTATGGCCCGGGAAGGCAGTGGAGGATGGCCCAAGTGCTTGGGCCCTGCACCCACATGGGAGACCAGGAGAAGCACCTGGCTCCTGGCTTCGGATCAGCAAGATGCGCCAACTGTAGCGGCCATTGGAGGGTGAACCAACAGCAAAAAGGAAGACCTGTCTCTCTGTCTCTCTCTCTCTCACTATCCACTCTGTCAAAAAAAAAAGCCCTGGCCTGAAGCGCCGGCATTCCATATGAGTGCCGGTCACAAGCGCTAGCTACACTTCCAATCCAGCTCTCTGCTATGGCCTGGGAAAGCAGTAGAAGATGGCCCAAGTCTTTGGGACCCCACACCTGCGTAGGAGACCCAGAGGAAGCTCCTGTCTTCGGATCGGCGCAGCTGCAGCCATTGCGGCCAACTGGGGAGTAAACCAGCGGATGGAAGAACTTTCTCTCTGCCTCTCCTTTTCACTCTGTGTAACTCTTTCAAACAAAATAAATAAATCTTTAAAAAAAAAAAAAAGAAAGAAAGAAAAACCACCATGATGCCTCACTCGAGAAAGGTCCTTCAGCCAATCCCAGGCAACCACTGCTCTGTATCTGCGCACCACAGAGTAGTGAAATAGCCTCTGCTCCAACTTTTAAAATGTTTTCTATTTCTTTAAGAGGGGAGAGAAAAAGACAAATACTCTCCCATCTGCTGCTTCACTCCCCAAATGCCCACAAGATCAAAGCCAGGAGCCAGAAACTCAACCCAAGTCTCCCAAGGATGGCAGGGACCCACCCACAAAGCCATCACCTGCTGCTCCCAGGAAGTGCATTAGCAGGAAGCTGGACTGAAAGAGGAGTCAGGACTAACTCCTGTGCCAGTGTCCATCCCAGCCCTCTCTGAATCAAAGAAAAAGATACTGTATAGGCCGGTGCCGCGGCTCAATAGGCTAATCCTCCGCCTTGTAGCACCGGCACCCCAGGTTCTAGTCCTGGTTGGGGCGCCGGATTCTACCCTGGTTGCCCCTCTTCCAGGCCAGCTCTCTGCTGTGGCCCGGGAAGGCAGTGGAGGATGGCCCAAGTGCTTGGGCCCTGCACCCCATGGGAGACCAGGAGAAGCACCTGGCTCCTGGCTTCGGATCAGCGAGATGCGCCGGCTGCAGCGGCCATTGGAGGGTGAACCAACGGCAAAAAGGAAGACCTTTCTCTCTGTCTCTCTCACTGTCCACTCTGCCTGTCATAAAAAAAAAAAAAAAAAAGATTTATTTTTATTTGAAAGTCAGAATTACACAGAGAGGGAAGGAGAAGCAGAGAGAGAGAAAGGTCTTCCATCCGCTGGTTCACTCCCCATTGGCTGCAAGGGCCAAAGCTGCAGCGATCTGAAGCCAGGAGCGAAGAGCGTCTTCTTGGTCTCCTATGTGGGTACAGGAGCCCAAGCACTTGGACCACCTTCTACTGCTTTCCCAGGCCATGCTTGGTCCCAATTCTGAAGTAGGAACAATTCTCCGAAATTAACTGAGCAGCCACCTTTGTTGAAAAGGTGCCCTGGGGCAAGTGCTGTGGTGCAGCACGTAAAGCCACCGCCAGCACCCAATATGGGCGCCAATTTGAGTCCCAACTGCTCCACTTCTGATCCACCTCCCTGCTAATGCGCCTGGGAAATCAGCGGAGCATGCCCGAGTGACTGGGCTTTAGCTGCCCACATGGAGACCTGGAGGACACTCCTGGCTCCTGGCTGTGGCTAGGCCCAGCTCCCGCCTTTGCAGCCCTCTGGGGAGTGAACCAGCATATGGAAGATTTTTCTCACTCTGTCTCTGTCTCTCTGTAACTTCCCCCTTCACATAAATAAATAAATCTTTAAAAAAAAAAAAAAAAAAGGTGCCTTAGCACTGAAGTGAGAAGGAACCTCTTCTCAATTTCCCTCATGGCAGCCACTCGCTGTTTTCAGTCCCCTGTGTATTCTGCCAAGACACTCTGAGGATCAACTCTGCAGCCTGACTCTGGCGGCAGTTACAGGAATCTCTGCGTGGACTAACACTGCACAGAACTACAACAGTGCACACGCGCACACACACCCCGAGAGCTGGTGAATACCAGAGGCTGTCGCTTGGATCAACATCTTACACTAACCTCCATTTCCCAATTGTGATGTGACAGACTACAGTTATCCGTCACCACTGGGGCAAGCAGGGTGAAGGGTTCATGGTACTCCATGTACTACTTTTGCAACTTCCTGCGAGTCTATAATTATCTCAAAATAAAAAGTTAAGCGTTCTGTGCCTACATACTTTTCTAGATAAACCATGGCAGCCAGCACATCTGCACCCCATTTCTCGCACATACCATCTCATCTGGGAGGTCATTCCATATCCAGACGTGCTGGCTGCTCCACAAGGCACCTGCATCTAAACTGAAATAGACCTCTATGTGAAGGACACTGTTATCTGCAATGTTTTTTTTTGTTTTGTTTGTTTGTTTGTTTGTTTTTTGACAGGCAGAGTGGATAGTGAGAGAGAGACAGAGAGAAAGGTCTTCCTTTGCCGTTGGTTCACCCTCCAATGGCTGCTGCGGCCGGTGCATCTCGCTGATCCGAAGCCAGGAGCCAGGTACTTCTCCTGGTCTCCCATGCGGGTGCAGGGCCCAAGGACTTGGGCCATCCTTCACTGCCTTCCCGGGCCATAGCAGAGAGCTGGCCTGGAAGAGGGGCAACCGGGATAGAATCCGGCGCCCTTACCGGGACTAGAACCCGGTGTGCTGGAGCCGCAAGGCGAAGGATTAGCCTGTTAAGCCACGGCGCCGGCCTGCAATGTTTACAAGTTATCTACACACGATATTTTGTCTATATTCAAGTATCTCTTTAAAGAACTTTTTAAATTACATTAACGGATTTTGAATTATTTTTTAAGATTTATTTATTTGAAAGTCAGAGTTACAAACAAGGAGAGGCAGAGAGAGTCTTCCACCTGCTGGTTCACTCCCCAGCTGCCCGCAATATCTACAGCTGTGATGATCCAAAGCCAGGAGTCAGGAGCTTCTTCCAGGTCTCCCACACGGGTGCAGGGGTCCAAGGACTTGGACCATCTTCCATTGCTTTCCCAGCCCATAGCAGAGAGCTGGATCAGAAGTGTAGCTGGTCGGCACCACAGCTCACTAGGCTAATCCTCTGCCTGCAGCGCCAGCACACCAGGTTCTAGTCCTGGTTGGGGCACTGGATTCTGTCCCGGTTGCTCCTCTTCTAGTCCAGCTCTCTGCTGTGGCCCCAGAAGACAGTGGAGGATGGCCCAAGTCCTTGGGCCCTGCACCCACATGGGAGACCAGGAGGAAGCACCTGGCTCCTGGCTTCGGATTGGCGCAGTGCGCTGGCCGTGGTAGCCATTTGGGGGGTGAACTAACGGAAAAAGGAAGACCTTTCTCTCTAACTCTGCCTGTCAAAAAAAAAAAAAAAAGTGTAGCTAGCAGTTGGGACTCGAACCGGCACTCATATGAGATACTGACACTGCAAGTGGCGCTTCACCTGTTGCACCATAGTGCCAAGCCCCCATAGGTGGCAGTAGAAGATGACCCAACTCTTGGGCCCCTGCATCTGTGTGGAAGACCCAGAAGAAGCTCCTGGCTCCTGGCTTTGGATCTGCACAGCTCCAGCCACTGAAGCCAGTTGGGTAGTGAATCAGCAGATGGAAGACCTCTCTCTCTCTCTGCCTTTCCTTCTCTCTGTGTAACTTTTTTTTTTTTTTTAAAGATTTAATTTATTTGAAAGACAGAGTTACACAGAGAGGTAGAGACAGAGAGAGAGGTCTTCCATGCACTGGTTCACTCCCCAGATGGCTGCAACAGCCAGAGCTGCGCTGATCCGAAACCAGGAGCTTCTTCCGGGTCTCCCATGCGGGTGCAGGGGCCCAAGCACTTGGACCATCTTCTACTGTTATCCCAAGCCATAGCAGAGAGCTGGATGGGAATAGGAGCAGCCGGGACTAGAACCAGCACCCACATGGGATGCCGGTGCTTCAGGCCAGGGCTTTAACCCGCTGCACCACAGCACCACCCCCTCTTTCAAATAAATAAATAAATCTTTAAAAATTAATAACTTCTGTTGGACAAAGGCTTCACACATTTGTTTACTTTGCCAGTTAGTGGCAACATATAGCAAATGACAGCACTGAGCTAAAATGCACCAAAACTAGCATTTCACCACTTCACTGAGGAATTACGAGCTGTGCTCACCGCTGTCAACCAGGGAGACGTGAGTCTGTCTCGGCAGTTAGCACAGCTGAGCATCTCCAGACTGTACCTTCTTCTTCCTCAACTAGCTGTTCATACCTTTTGCTCATTTTTCTTACAGGCTGGGCTATTTCTTTGAAAGACAAGAGACAGACAGAGAGCCCCCATCTGCTGCTGTACTTCCCACTTGTGGGCCAGACAGAAGCCAAGCACTAGGAACTCAACCTGAGCCCCTGCTAGGTGGTGGACACTTGGCTCCCTGCTGCCGCCCAGGTGTGCACTGGCAGCGATCTGGAACTGGGGAGTGGAGCCGGGCCTTGAGGCCAGGCCCTCTGGTGCAGGATGCAGGAGTCTGCTTCGCCACATGCTCACCCACAGCTTTTCTCCTCCTCTCCTGTCCCTCTGTCACTCTGCCTTTCAATTAAAAATGAATAAATCTTTAAAAGAGAAAACATTGAGAGCCATCGCTGTGGTACAGTGGGTTAAGCCACCACCTGCAGTACCAGCATCCCAGATGGGCACCGGTTCACGTCCCAGATGCTCCACTTCCAACCCATCTCCTTGCTACAGCACCTGGGAAAGTAGCTGAGGAGGACTCAAGTCCTTGGGCCCCTGCACCCACATGGGAGACCTGGAAGAAGCTCCTGGCTCCTGGCTCCGGATCAGCCCAGCGCCAGCTGTGGCAGCCATCTGGGTGTGAGTGAGCAGATGGCAGATCTGTCCATCTCTCTCTCTCCAATAAAGAAATTTTGAAAAAATTTTTAAAAATAAAAATTTTCCCATGTTTCCTT
Organism: Lepus europaeus; assembly: GCF_033115175.1. Classification (NCBI taxonomy): domain Eukaryota; kingdom Metazoa; phylum Chordata; class Mammalia; order Lagomorpha; family Leporidae; genus Lepus; species Lepus europaeus. The sequence continues at coordinate 9,571,810 of NC_084847.1, forward strand.
CTAGTGCTTACTGTTTATTTAAAATATTTTTAAGTATAATTCATTGTTTCACTGCTAGGAGTAATGTATGGCGATACATCTTCCTCTCTCCTCCTTCCCAAATAGCTACTCCATGACCAAAGTACCTCCTACAAGCCCCATCTGCACACACCGATCGGGATAAGGACGCCTTTATCAGGCTCTCATGCTGGGTTTTGGCGACTCTTACTCAGCATTTCTGGCTTGCCACTGCCTAACCCTGCGCCCTCTCCCCAAACCTAACCAGCAGTCCCATCCTTACCTTGGTAATGAAACCACGGCCCAGCAGCTGCTCACATGAGAAAGCTGGAGCTGCCCACTCTTTTTTTTAAAACAGTGATAATGATTACTGTTTTTTGTTTTTGTTTTTGTTTTTTAAGGTTTATTTATTTGAAAAGCAGAGTTACACAGAGAGGGAGAAACAGAGATCTTCCATCCACTGGTTCATTCCCCAAATGGTCACAATAGCCAGTGCTGGGACAGACTGAAGTCAGGGGCCCAGAGCTTCTTCTGGGTCTCTCACATGGGTGCAGGGCCCCAAGTACTTGGACCACCTCCCATTGCTTTCCCAGGAGCATTAGCAGGGAGCTAGACCAGAAGAGGTAGGAGGAGGCCTAGCCTTCTACACCACTGTGCCAGCCCCACCACTTCTTTGTCTTACACTCCACACCCAGCCAAGCACAGACAAAGCCTACTGATGGTGATACTGTCACAGCACACAGAGGACATCCCAGCTCTGCCCACCTCTTATGATCCCTCCGCTCTCCCCCAGTCCAGGCCACACCATCACTCACCTGGATCAGTCTACAGCCTCCTCTCTAGGAATCTGTTCTCACATCCCTGCTCTCTCCACTGTGCCCTGCCCTATCCAATCCCACAGTAAACTAAGAGGGAGGCCCTTATGAAAACACAAGTCAGGGGGCACGGTTGTGGAGTAGCAGACGAAGCCACCACTTAGGACGCCAGCATGCCACATGGGAATGACTTTTTTTTTTTTTTTGGACAGGCAGAGTGGATAGTGAGAGAGAGAGAGAGAAAGGTCTTCCTTTTTGCCGTTGGTTCACCCTCCAATGGCCGCTGCGGCCGGCGCATCATGCTGATCTGAAGCCAGGAGCCAGGCGCTTCTCCCGGTCTCCCATGGGGTGCAGGGCCCAAGCACTTGGGCCATTCTCCACTGCACTCCCGGGCCACAGCAGAGAGCTGGACTGGAAGAGGAGCAACCGGGACAGAATCCGGCACCCCAACCAGGACTAGAACCCAGTGTGCCGGCGCCGCAAGGCGGAGGATTAGCCTGTTAAGCCACAGACGGGCGGGAATGCCCTTTTGCGTCTGGGCTGCTCCACTTCGGATCCAACTCCCTGCTAAAACGCCTGGGAAGGTAGTGGAGGATGTTCCAAGTGCTAGGGCCCCTGCACTGCCGCCCATGTCAAACACCAGTATAGCGTTCCTGGCTCCTGCTTTGACCTGGCCAAGACCTAGCTGTTCTGGCCATCTGGGGAGTGAATCAGCGCACAGAACGTCTTACTGACTCTCCCTCCTTTCTAATAAAATCTTTAAAAATACACACACACAGTCACACATACACTCTTGCTTCAGGCCCTGCAGTGGCTTCCCAGGACACCTGGAATAAAACCTCACGTCCTTACCACGCCCTGTCAGACTCTACCTCCCCAAGCCTGTCCATCAGACCCCTCAGGTTCACTCCGGCCACAGGAGGCCTGGTGCAGTCCCAGAATGAGCCAAGTAGGCTCTGCTTCTGAGCCACTGGGCTTGCCGTCTCCTCTGCCCAAAATGCACGTCCCATCCCTTCAGAGCTGGCTCCCCCTCAGCCCAGAGCCCTGGCTTCAATGTCGTCTCTAGGGGCCTGCCTTCTCCTCATCCACTCTCACTGCTCCTACAGTGCTGACTGCAGGAACAGCATCCGGTCCAGGCCAACACACACTGGAGAGGAGGGCGAACGAAGTGACCAGGTGTAAGGAGAAGGCTGCCCACCAGGCAGAATCAGGTAAGACGGTTCACAAAAGGCAGGCGTGACAGAGGAGGGCAGCCAGCAGCAATGAGGGGGTGCAAAGAGCCGGCCATGGGTGGACTAGGCCTCAACCCTTTGGGGAAGCGATCAAAACAGAGGCAGCTGGCGCTGCGGCTCACTAGGCTAATCCTCCGCCTTGCGGCGCCGGCACACCGGGTTCTAGTGCCAGTTGGGCATCGGATTCTGTCCCGGTTGCTCCTCTTCCAGTCCAGCTCTCTGCTGTGGCCCAGGAGTACAGTGGAGGATGGCCCAGGTCCTTGGGCCCTGCACCCGCATGGGAGACCAGGAGGAAGCACCTGGCTCCTCCCTTGGGATCGGTGCAGCGTGCTGGCCGCAACACGCTGGCCGTAGCAATCACTTGAGGGGTAAACCAATGGAAGAAGGAAGACCTTTCTCTCTGTCTCTCTCTAACTCTGCCTGTCAAAAAAATTAAAAATTTAAAAATAAATTAAAAAAAAAAAAAAAGGGAAACTGGGGACAGCAACCGAGAGGAAACCAAAATGGTAGGAGGCTCCCAAGGAACACAAAGATCAGCTGCACTCGCTGCCTCTTCTCAACTAACAAGGGACCAAGGAGGGAGAAGAGCTTGGGACAGTACATGTTCAAGCCAGAAACTCATTTAAATAGGAATTTCATTAAATTAACCAGACTCTTGCAAGCTGGCACATCAGCTGATTTTAAACTCCTTCCTCAGACAGAAGTTACCTAAGGACACAAGGAACCTTGGACGGGAATCGTCATTCTCTGGGGATCTACTCAGTGTCTGCTGGGTGCAGCTCACCGTGAAGTCTGGTACGATGCCTGCTAGGACACACACACCTCACACAACAGCACCGAAACCAGCGCCACAAACCACCGACTGCAGCACCGGGACAGAGAGGGCAGGCACGCCCACTCTTCTGCCAGGCCCTGCTAAGCACTCTGAAAGCAGGAAGTCCTTAATCCTCCGCGTCACCTGGAGTGAGAGGACCCAGGAGAAAGCAAACACGAAGGGACGCACCTGGCCGGGATCACTGGGCTGGGAAGGTAAGCGGCTCACCTCGCTATCCTGCAGCCTGCGCGCCTGGGACGCCCAGAGGAGGCCAGCACCCGTCTCAGGTGGCGCCCAGTTGGGCTCTGGCAGACAAGTGGGCACTTGAAGGCCACTGAGAAGGGGAGAAATATGCACACAAATACACACCCAAAGGCACACTCGGGATGTCACCTAGAGCAACTCTGACAAAGTAGAGGGTTTTGCTGGAATGCGGAGAACACATCACTCCAGGGAACCTTCTGGTGGGATCTAGATGCAAATCTTTAATAAACACTACACAGAGTCACTCACCAAACATACGGAGGACCAGAGAAACTGTCCCAGTGATGTCAGTGCAGCGGTCACCTGGCAAAGCGGATCTTTTATTTATTTATTTTTTTTAAAGATTTACTTTAGAGGCCAGCACTGTGACACAGCAGGTTAAAGTCCCAGCCTACAGCACCAGCATCCCAAATGGGCACCAGCTGGAGTCCCAGTTACTCCACTCCAGATCCGTCTCCCTGCTAATGTGCCTGGGAAAGCAGTGGAGGATGGCCTAGAGGACAGCACCCACATGAGAAACACAGAAGAAGCTCCTGGCTCCTGGCTTGTATCAGCCCAGTTCCAGCCATTTCGACCATTTGGGGAGTGAACCAGCAGGTGGAACACCTCTCTCTCTCTCTCTCTAACTCTGCCTTTCAAATAAATAAAAGAAATCTTTAAGAAAAAGATTTGAAAGGCAGAGTTACACAGACAGAGAAATATCTTCCATCTACTGATTCACTCCCCAAATGGCTGCACTGCCAGTGCTAGGCCAGGCCAAAGCCTAGAGCACAGAACTCCATCCTGGTCTTCCACGAGGGTGGCAGGGGCCCAAGCACTTGGGCCATCACCTGTTGCCTTCCCAGGTCCATTAGCAGGGAAGTGGATCGCAGAGCAGCTGGAACAGCAACTTGTACTTCTATGAGATACTACAACCTGTTGAGCCACAACACCGGCCCCATACAGTCTATCTGTGTAAAAAGGCATCCACCGGCCCCATACAGTCTATCTGTGTAAAAAGGCATCCACCGGCCCCATACAGTCTATCTGTGTAAAAAGGCATCGCTAGGTTTCAAACAGAAGTTATAATCTCCATTCCAAAGCAGGTTCTACCCTCAGGCTAAGCCTGGTGTGAGGGCTTTAGAACCACTACTGTCAACTTGGCTTGCAACAATGTCCCAACCGCACAGGCTGGCAGACCACCCTGGCAGAGCCAGCCAGGCAGTGAAAGATTATTACCGAAGCCTGACCACTCTGCTGCACCACGCTTGAGGCAAGTTTCTGCCTTCTACTAAAAAGCAAAATGTCCTGAGAGAGGCTCGGCTAAACGTCAGGAAGGTAATTTTAGGTTCTGGCAGAGTTCCTTCCTCCTCAAAGCAACTGACACGGACGGCAGATTTCAGATTCTGTGAAGTGCAACATCTGCAGGGAACCTGCCAAGGGCTGGTGGCTGACAGGGACCACGCCCAAACCCTGCTCAGGAAGACTCAAGTCTTCACATGGAATCTTTACAGCAGCCAGCAGCCTGCCTGAGGCCACTCAACTGTCACAATGTGCCTCAGGAACACGAGCACGTCTCAGCCCGGGCACCTGAGCCCAGGACACCACAACCTTCTCCAAATTCAGGCTGTCTGATAAACACACAGCTTCCATTTTTCTATTTGTGAAACAGAAAATTTCCCCGGTCCTGTTACATTTCTGTTACTGAGGGTTCTTGAGTTAAGTGAAATCAGTTAACATGAATTAACTAAAAAACATACTGAACTCCCCAACAAAATGCAAAATAAATTCTTGTTGGATGAAACCTCATCAGGCTATGCAAACTCATTTCTTTACATCAATAAAATTCACCTCAATGACCGAGCCTGTCTGTGCATACATTAAAACAAATGTATTCTCACTAGCGCTGATTTTAAAACATGGAGATGAATAGTTAATATTTCTCCCCCCAAAAAAATATTATCTAAAGTTTCTTCTGGATTTGTAATCACTTCACACTTTAAAAAAAATTATTTATTTAATTGAAAGGCACAGTCAGAGACAGATCGATCTTCCAACTGCTGGTTCACTCCCCAAGTGGCCACAAAGGCCAGGGCAGGGCCAGGCTGGAGCCAGGAGCCAGGAGCTCCATCCAGTCTCCCACCTGCACGGCAAGGGCCCAAGCACTGGGGCCTTCTCAACCACCTTCCCAGGAGCCTCAGCAGGGAGCTGGGTCTGAAGCAGAGCAGCCAGGACTCAAATCGGCACCCATAAGGGATGTCAGCATTGTATCAAGCTGGAGCACAGTGTGGGTCCCACACCTCACACTTTAAAATACACATTTCTAGGGGCCAGCTTTGTGGCCTATTGGGTAAAGCCGCCATCTGTAATGCCAGCATCCCGTATGGGTGGTGTTCCTGTCCCAGGTGCGCCACTGCCAATCGAGCTCCCTGAATAAGGGCCTGGGAAAGGCAGCAGAAGATGGCCCAAGTGGTTGGGTGCCTGCTACCCACATGAGTAAACCTGAAGCTCCTGGCTGCAGCCTGGCTCAGCCCTAGCCAGTGCCACCGCCTGCAGAGTGAACCAGTGGATACAAGATCTGTTTCCCCCTTTTTCTGCAGCTCTTTCAAGTACATAAATCTTTAAAATAATAATAGTAATATTTTGATTCAAAGGTTCTGGAGGAAAGTATTTTAAGAAAAACAGGGGCTGGGGGCCAGTGCTGTGGCACAGTGGGTTAATGCCCTGGCCTGAAGCTCCAGCATCCCATATGGGTGCCAGTTCCAGCCCCAACTGCTCCTCTTCCAATCCAGCTCTCTGCTATGGCCTGGGAAGGCAGTGGAAGATGGCCCAAGTCCTTGAGCCTCTGCACCCACGTGGGAGACCGGGAGGAGGCTCCTGGCTTCGTATCTGTGCAGCTCCGGCTGTTGCAGCCAGTTGGGGAGTGAACCAGCAGATGGAAGACCTTTCTCTCTCACTGCCTGAACTCTACCTCTTAAATAAATCAAGAAAGGAAGGAAGGAAGGAAGAAAACAGGGGCCGGTGCTGTGGAACAGTAGGTTAAGCCTCTGCCTGCAGCACTGGCATCCCACATGGACAAGGGTTCAAGTCCCAGCTACTCTACTGATCCAGCTCCCTGCTAAATGATCTGGGAAGGCAGTAGAAGATGGCCCAAGTGCTTGGGCCCCTGCACTCATGTGGGAGACCTGAAAGAAGGCCCTGGCTCCTACCTTCAGATTGGCCCAGCTCCAACTGCTGTGGCCATTTGGGTAATGAACCAGCAGGTGGCAGATCTCTCTCTCTCTCTCTGCCTCTCCCTATAACTGTCTCTCAAGTAAGTAAATACATCTTAAAAAAAAAAAAAAAAAAAAAGAAAAGAAAGAAAAGTATTTCAAAAGAAAAACAAAAAGGCACTTGGAGATCCTACGGAGAAGGCTGAAGCTACCTCTCACTAGCCTCCAGAAAGCCCCTAGCAAGAGGGTGCGGCCATCTCTTTTGGTTTCTGTTTCTCCCTTTAAGAAATGCTCCACGGGCTGGCGCTCTGGCACAGCGGGTAAGGCACCGCCCACAAGTGCCGGCATCCCATATGGGCACCAGTTCCCATCCAGCTGCTCCACTTCTGATCCAGCTCTCTGCTGTGGCCTGGGAAAGCAGCAGAAGATGGCCCAGGTCCTTGGGCCCCTGCACCTGCGTGGCAGACCCTGAAGAAGCTCCTGGCTTCGGATCAGCACAGCTCCGACCACTGTGGCCATCTGGGGAGTGAACCAGCAGATGGAAGACCTCTCTGTCTCTCTCTGCCTTTCAAATAAATAAATAAATCTTAAAAAAAAAAAAAAGAAAGAAAATGAAAGAAAAAGGAAAGCTCCAAACTTTCCAGTAGTCACTCACCCTGCGATGCAGATACCACAACTGAATCTTACCACGTCGATTTAATCCGCTCAAATGGAAGATATTTAAACCAGTCAAAATTAAGAATTTCGGAGTGATGTAGCTGACAACCCCTCATCCTTACGGGCAAACGCTGACAGTAGGTGGCAACGGGGGAAGATGGGGGAGTCAGGGTAGGTCAGGGTGCAGCCCCCAACCGCAAGGCGCAGGAACGGGGGCGCGGCCGGAGCTCCCCTGCCCGTCTGGACCCCACAAAATCAACGAGCCCCCTGCAGCGCACACACACATACATGCACACACACAAACAGGCGTAACACTCGCATCATCTCACTCAACACCTTCCAGCACACAGGGGCTGGAAGTTTTTTTCAAGAGCCGAATTAGGACCAGGCCCCCTCCCCGCACGGTGCACCTCCCAACAAGGGCTGGGCCGGCTGCGGGGCAGCAGGAAGAGGCGGGGGGGGGGGGGGTTCCCTGAGAGCCCCCCCCGGGGGGGGCAGCAGCAGAGGAGCAGATGGCCAGGCGGCCAGCCCGCCCCTCGGGGCTCCCCGGCAGAGCTGCCCAGTGGAAACGACGCCAGCCGGCCACGCACACCGGTGCGAGGCACTGCAGCCCGCAGGTGCGCTGGCTCAGCCCAGGGTGTCCGGAGCCTCCCCAGCCGCCGAGCGGCCTGCAGCCAGCCCGGGCGAGGAACGCCGCGCGCGCCTTCCCCTCGCCTCCGCCGTCGGGGGCGCAGTCGGCCGGGCGCCCCCCGCCCCGGCGACCCCCGGCCCGGCGCCCCCCGCCCCGGCAACCCCCGCCCCGGCGACCCCCCCCGCCCCCCGCCCCAGCCGCGCCCCGGCGACCCCCGCCCCTCCCCCGAGACCCCAGCCGCGCCCCGGCGACCCCCGCCCCTCCCCCGAGACCCCAGCCGCGCCCCCGAGACCCCAGCCGCGCCCCGGCGCACCCCGCCCCGGCGCCCCCCGGCGCGCCCCGGCGCCCCCCGCCCCAGCCGCGCCCCCGCGCCCCCCGCCCCGGCGCCCCCAGCCGCGGCCCCGCGCCCCCCGCCCCGGCCGGAAGCGGCGCCCAGCGCGCACTGACAGCTCGGCGTGCGCGGAGGAGACCCCCGGACCCGCCGCCCCGGGGGCGCCGGAAGTGGGTCGCCGCCCGCCCAGGAGGGGCGCCCCGCTCATAAACACCCAAGGAACAAATGGAAACCCCGTGAGCGAGCGGGGTTGGCCTCCCGCTCCGGCGCCGCGCGCCGTTCCCGCCCCCCTCCCCAAAAAGCCCTGCCTCGGGGTCCCCCGGTCGCCACAGCGGGCACAAACACGACGGGCTGACAACTGCTTTTAGCGAAATAAGCCAAAAAGGAGACGACGTCGCCTCAGAATCGCGGGCAGAGCTGGGTCCCGCCAGGCCCCCGCCGCCCGCGACCCCCGCCAGGCCCCGCTTCCGGGGTCCCGGGCGCCCCTCCCCCGCCCGGCCCGTTAACGGCCGCGCGCGGGCACGAGAGGGAGGCGGCGGCCCCGGCGCGCGCGGGCACGCGGCGGCGCGAGGGCGCGCGCAGCCCCTCCCCGGCGGCGCCCACCCAGCCACCCCTACCTGCGAGGGCCGGCGCGGGCCGGCGGCGGCGGGTGCGGGGGCGGGAGCGGTGGCGGCGGCGGCGGCGAGGCCTGGCGCTCGCTCGCAGCTTCCCTCCGCGACCGGCGACGGCGGCGGCTGCTCGGCTGCGCCTGCCCGCAGCGCCCCCTAGCGACGGGAGGCCGCGCCCGGCGCCCGGGCCGCGTCGCCATTGGCTGCGCCGCGAGCGTCCGGCCGGGGGCGGGGGCGCCACGTCGGGCCGGGGGCGGTGACCGCTGGGCGGGCGAGAGGCGAGGCCGGGGCGGTGTTGGCGCCCCCCGCGCCTGCTGTCTGGCGTGCGCCGCCGGGTCTCAGCCGCCCGCGGAGTCCGTGCGGGCGCCCGGCTCTGCGCTCAGCCTTGTGCGCGGGTCTCAGGGCCAGCGCGGGGTCCAGAGACTCGAGCCCTGTTCGCCGCGGCCGGCCCCTAGGGAGCCTGGCGCCCCGTCCCGCTCCCAGCCCAGGTGGCCCTGGGCCGGTCTGTATAGTGGGTGGGGGCGGCGAGAACCGGGGCCGGGGGCGCCCGGGGAGGTGGCAGCCGGCGCCGGGGGCGCCCGGGGAGGTGGCAGCCCTGCAGGGGCCGGGACTGCGCCCCCGGGGCCCCGAGGCTGCAGCCCGGGGTCTGCGGGAAAGGCCTGCAGGCGGCGGAGGAAGAGGGGCGGGGCTTGTCCCGCGCGGGGCTGGAGTCCCGCGTGGAGGATTCCGAGGTCCGGTGGACACTGGAGTTCCCGAAGGGGACGGCTCAGAGAGTGGGCCGGAGGAGGGACCAGAGGCCAGCTCCGTCCGGGTGACGCAGTTAGAACCGGGAGCGCGCGTCCGCGCCCGCGGCCACCACACAGTTCCACGGGCGGGCGGCCTGAGCAGCGTCGATTGGTTTTCTTGCAGCTGTGGGGACTGGAAGCCCAAGAGCAGGGCCACTGAGGGCTGGACTGTGGCCTGGTGACAGCTCGCCGCCTCCGCACAGCGTCCTCACGTGACGTTTCGCGTGTGCGTGTGTGTGTGTGTAAAAGAGAGGAAAACCCACGCTGTCTCGTCTTAGCTCAGCCTCCCCCCATCCCCCATAACCTCACTCAACCCTAATTGCCTCCTTCAAGGCCCCGGCTCCACGTACAGTCACCATGGCAGTTAGGGCTTCGACATAAAGATATGGGGGACACATTTCAGAGACGACAAATTCAAGGCCAGCTGGTGGGGCATGGCTTTCCCGAGGCCCTGTGAGGAAGGGGTTCTCTTCTGCTCATCATGAGGCCTCAGCTCAAAGGGCCCCCCCGCCCCGGGAGACCCTCCCCGATGGCCCACCTCTGCTGGGCTGACTGCCAAGACCCTGTCCTGTTGCACAGCCATCCCGCAGATGGCAGGGACCCTGTCAGTCATTTGGGCACTTGTGTGCGGCTGCCCTCACCCCCATCCAAGAGCAGACCCCAGAACAGTGCCCAGCACCCCCTAAACGCTTCCCAAGTGGATGTCTCGGGGAGCCCCGGCACGAGGTCTGCAGGATGAGCAGGGGGTGTGCAGAGAACAAACTGAAGGGAGTCGGTCCTGAAAGGCCAGCAGGGCTGCCCCTGAGCCCTGGGGGTGTCAGGGTCGGGGCACTGCAGAACCAAGGGGAAGGTGGCTGTCACCCATGGGACTCTATAAATTCCCTGTTGTTTCTGTAACAAATTAACACAGACGGACTGTTACAGTTCTCGGGATTAGAAGTCGGAAGTGGGTTCCACCAGGCTGGCGAGGCTGGCTCCTGGAGGCTCTGGGAAAGTCTGTCTCCCAGAGGCTGCCGGCACCCCTGGGTCCTGACCCCTTCCTCCATCTTCAGAGTCAACGGTGGTTGGCTGAGTGCCAGATGCGTCTCTTTCCGTCATCACGTCTACTCGGGCTCCTGCTGGCCTCCTTCCCTCTGAAGAGCACACATGATGACATGGACTTACCGGGCTCATCTTGATGATCTTGATGATCTTGATGATCCCTTGACCCATCACTAGAGCCGATTCGCTCCTCATATGGTCATACTGGCCGTGATCGGATCCCAAGTTCTTGGGTCGTCCTCTGCTGCTTTCCCAGGTGCAATAGCAGGGACCTGGATTGGAAGTGGAGCAGACAGGACTGGAACTGGTGCCTATACAGGGCGCTGGTGTTGCAGTCTGAAGCTTAACCCATGAGCCTGCAACACCACCCTCAAGGGAAACTCCTATTTTGAAGTTACTTAAATTGAACAAAGAAATTCTATAGTACAAAGAAGCCTTGTTCACAGGCCATCCATTTGCAACCTCTGTTTTAAAAAACAAGAGGATTGGGGCTGGTGCTGTGGCTTAGCAGGTAAAGCCACCGCCTGCAGTGCTGGCATCCCATATGGGCACCGGTTTGAGTCCCAGCTGCTCCACTTCCAAGCCAGCTCTCTGCTATGGTCTCTGCTATGGTCTGGGAAAGCAGTAGATGTCCCAAGTCCTTGGGCCCCTGCACTTACGTGGGAGACCCAGAAGAAGCTCCTGGCTCCTGGTCGGCCCAGCTCTGGCCATTGCAGCCAAATGGGGAGTGAACAAGCAGATGGAAGACCAACCTCTCTGTCTCTCTCTCTCTCTCTGTAACTCTGCCTTTAAAATAAAATCTTAGAATAAATAAAGAGGATTGGCCTTTGGCACAGCAGTTAGACAGCACTTGGGCTATCCGTGTCCCACACTGGAATACCCGGGTTCAAGTCCCAGCTCTGCTCCCAATTCCAGCGTCCTACTTATGAGCCCTCTGGGAGGCATCAGGTGACAGCTTAACCGTTACGGATCCCTGCCACCCTGTGGGAGACCCAGATTGAGTTCTGGCTCCAGGCTTTGGCTTGGCACAGCCACAGCTGTTGCGGGCATTGGGGGAGTGAACCAATAAGTAGAAACATGCACACTCTTTCCATGTCTCCTGCCTTTCAAAGAAATTAAAAATAAAAGTTTAGGCCGGCGCCGCGGCTCAGTAGGCTAATCCTCCACCTTGCGGCGCCGGCACACCGGGTTCTAGTCCTGGTCGGGGCACCGGTCCTGTCCCGGTTGCCCCTCTTCCAGGCCAGCTCTCTGCTGTGGCCAGGGAAGGCAGTGGAGGATGGCCCAAGTGCTTGGGCCCTGCACCCCATGGGAGACCAGGATAAGTACCTGGCTCCTGCCATCGGAACAGTGCGGTGCGCCGGCCGCAGCGTGCCTACCGCGGCGGCCATTGGAGGGTGAACCAACAGCAAAAGGAAGACCTTTCTCTCTGTCTCTCACTATCCACTCTGCCTGTCAAAAAAATAAATAAATAAAAATTAAAAAATTTAAAAAAAATAAAAGTTTAAGAAAGATCTGGGGGCTGGCGCTGTGGTGTAGCTGATAAAGCCGCCGCCTACAAGCACCAGCATCCCATACAGGTGCTGGTTCAAGTCTGGCTACTCCACTTCCAATCCAGCTCTCTGCGTTGGCTGGGAAAGCAGTGGAGATGGCCTAGGGCCTTGGGCTCCTGCACCCATGTGGGAGACCCTGAGGAACCCCCTGGCTTCAGATCAGCGCAGTGCCAGCCGTCACAACCATCTGGAGAGAACCAGTGGATAGAAGACCTCTCTCTCTCTCTCTCTCTCTCTCTCTCTCTGCCTATGCCTATGCCTCTCTATAACTCTGCCTTTCAAATAAGTAAATAAATCTTAAAAAAAAAAAAAAAAGGTTTGGCTAGGTCTTGGGTAGAGCTTCGTGGATGGTCTTCAGTTTCATTCGTGGCAGTTATGAATGACGTAAAAGTTCCCACGAGCAGAACATCTGTTTTCTGAAGAAGGGCTGGGGCTGCCGTCGCTTTTGTTTTCCCTGTGGCATATCACGTTAGTGAGGTCAGGCTTGCTCACCTTGAACCCCGGCCCTGCTCAGCGAGAGGAGGAGGCACCACAGGGGGTATTTCAGGTTGCACTGATTCTCCTCGCACCTGGACACAGAATTGGGTTTCTTAGTGAAGGAACTTCGTCTCCTGGCACCCACGTGGAAATCTGGGAGTGAGTTCTCCCTGGTCCATGGGGTCTCTGTACAGCAGCTACCACACAGAGGCAATAACAGCAACAGTTCTGTTTTATGTACAAAGTTCTCCTAAGACTCTCAGCTGACACCGGAGTGCACACATGGCAAAAGTATTTGTTTTTTCACAATACATTCACCCCTTAAGTTTGCCACAAAGGAAAGGGTGCCCTGAATTGTGATCAATACCTTATTGTCCCATCTAAGCTTCTCGCAACAAACAAGGAATATGGAAGACATTTAAAGTAGGTAGCACAGTGGCAGAGGAGTCTGGGAAGTGGCTGTAAATCCTGACTCAGTCCTTGCCCATCTGGGTGGCCCCAGGCGAATTCCTTTGAGAGCTTTGAGTTCATCTTACAATGTGGCTAATGATACCCCAGACATGGTAAGGATTAAAAACCATGCTTGTAAATGGAGAGCACCCAACACAGAGAATTGTCCCGTAAGTACCAGTTACCCTTCCCTAATGAATGGAGGGAGCTCCCTGCAGCCATCTTTGGGGTGGGGTGTGCACTTGTACACACACACACACACACACCAGGCGTGCTCCCCACACCCCTGGAAGTGCTGCCTACAGAGAAGTTTCCTGAAGGGTGTGGTGCAAGGTGACACAACCCTTAGGTGCAAGGAGCTGCAAAAACGCTTGAGCGTCCCTGGCTTTAAAATGAAGCATAGCAAGGCCGGCGCCGTGGCTCAACAGGCTAATCCTCCGCCTTACGGCGCCGGCACACCGGGTTCTAGTCCCGGTCAGAGTGCCAGATTCTGTCCCGGTTGCTCCTCTTCCAGTCCAGCTCTCTGCTGTGGCCCCGGGAGTGCAGTGGAGGATGGCCCAAGTGCTTGGGAGACCAGGACAAGCACCTGGCTCCTGCCTTCAGGTCAGCTTGGTGTGCCGGCCGCAGCGCGCCGGCCGTGGCGGCCATTGGAGGGTGAACCAACGGCAAAGGAAGACCTTTCTCTTTGTCTCTCTCACTGTCCACTCTGCCTGTCAAAAATTAAAAAAAAAAAAAAAAAAAAAAAAAGAAGCATAGCAGAGAAGCAGAGAAGCCCATAACCAAAGGTCCACGGCCACCACGTGATCTATTGAAATTAAGTAGCCACGGGGCCAACCTTACATCAGAGCGAAGAATAGGAATGATTTGTTTGCAAGTATTACACATCTGTGCCCAATAAGGAAAACATGACCCGTTTAATATCCCATTCCTTTTGAACTGAATAATCACCTGGAAGCACTCAGAGTATATTTCCTCCAAGTTAAGCTTTGGTGGAAAGCATAAATTATAAGACACCAAGGCCGGAGGTGGCATTAGGCGCAGTAGTTAAGACACTATCTGGGGTTGGCACCGTGGCTCAATAGGCTAATCCTCCGCCTGCAGTGCTGGCACACCAGGTTCTAGTCCCAGTTGGGGCGCCGGATTCTGTCCCGGTTGCTCCTCTTCCAGTGCAGCTCTCTGCTGTGGCCTGGGAAGGCAGTGGAGGATGGCCCAGGTCCTTGGGCCCTGCACCTGCATCAGAGACCAGGAGGAAGCACCTGGCTCCTGGCTTTGGATCAGTACAGCGCGCCGGCCATAGCAGCCATTTGGGGGGTGAACCAACAGGAAAAAAAGGAAGACCTTTCTCTCTCTCTCTCTCTCTCTCTCACTGTCTAACTCTACCTGTAAAAAAAAAAAAAAAAAGACACTACCACCTTTAATAGAGTCTGGGTTCAAGTCCTGACTGTGCTGCCAGTTCCAGCTTTCTGGTAAGGCAGACCTTGGGAGGCAGCAGGTGATGGCTCGGATGGGAGACCAGGACAGAGCTCCTGTCTCCTGGCTTCAGCCTGACCCAGCCCCGGCTATTTCAGACATATGGGGAGTCAATCAACAGATGGCAGAGCTCTGTGTACCTATGTGTCTCTCGCTGTGTCTGCCTTTCAATTAAATTTCTAGGAAGACACTGAGTTCCTCTAGTTGGCCCTGTGGGTACTCTACACATCACCCATTTGCTTCCTCTCTACTGTGTCTCTACAGCACTTACGCTCTGACAAAGGGCTGGTGAAAAGCTCCACCCGTGGGCTGGTTGCTACCCATCCGTTTCAACGTGCAACTCAGCATAAACCACCTCCTGATTCTTATATAAGGCAAGAGAGCCCTAATTATCCAAGAAAAGAGGCAGAGTTGGGGGACAATAGACCTTATGTTTTACTTGCTAGTAGTTTTTCCAGTTATTCTTAGACGCAAGAGACGCTGAAGGATCTGTTGTGCAGGCTTGGCTTCTGAAGCGAGTTTCTTTGGTTGTCCCCCTGGACCGCATGCTAAGTGTAATGCTACAATGTGGCATACACTTCTTTTTTTTTTTTTTTTTTTTTTTTGACAGGCAGAGTGGACAGTGAGACAGAGAGAAAGGTCTTCCTTTGCCGTTGGTCCGCCCTCCAATGGCCACCACAGCCGGCGCGCTGCAGCCGGCGCACTGAAGGCAGGAACCAGGTGCTTCTCCTGGTCTCCCATGCGGGTGCAGGGCCCAAGCACTTGGGCCATCCTCCACTGCACTCCCGGGCCATAGCAGAGAGCTGGCCTGGAAGAGGGGCAACCGGGACAGAATCAGGCGCCCCGACTGGGACTAGAACCCGGTGTGCCGGCGCCGCAAGGCAGAGGATTAGCCTGTTGAGCCACAGCGCCGGCCGAGCTGACACATTTAATACAAGCTGGAATCCAGTTCCCAGAACAGCTTCTGGGATTAGGTTGGCCCTCTGAATCCCAGCTACAGTTCCTTCTCTGACTTCCCTGGCCCCAGAGTTTCCATACCGACTTCATTTCCCACATGTTCTGTCTTGCTTTCAACACCTACTTCCATGTGAATTTTCCTGCCCTCCTCCTCTGTCTCACCTTGTTAATCCTGTGCCCAGTTTCTTCAGCCTCCAGCCTCTGAACTCAGGCCCTGGAACTGTCCTTCTGGGTCATGGATGGAACCCAGGGAGCTCCACTCATCGGCTGAACCAGCACAAATGCCAGCTGTGTCCAGGGCAGTGTCCTGGGTGCCACAATGCACCTGCGACAGTGTCTACACTCAAGACACCCACAGTTAAACGTGCGGTTTGAGGCTTTCCCGGCCGTGGGCTCGGGGGCTGCTCTGTAGAACAGAAAGGGATGAAAGCAAGGATTAAGGCAACCTGATTTGTTGGAATGTGAGTTCCAGATCTTTCTTTTAATATGTGAGAATATCAGGACGTGAAAATGATAAACACCGTGAAATCAGAAGACCGCTTGCCACTGAGTCTGCAGACTAAAAAGTACTTACTGTCTCAATTTGAATAAAAACCATCAGGCCTCTTTAATCCAAGTCATCAACAAAATTATGCAAATTTTTTACATCCTCAGGATCATAAATTTCAGGGAGCATAAATTAGCAGGGAGCCCAGCCTACCAGGAAATTTGCAGAAACCGTACATGCAAAAAGTGCCCAAGTCCTCCCGTGAGTAACCACAGCAGTGCTTCCGAGAGCACGCCCACAGCTGCTTTCCCTCGGGAGAGCCCTCGTAAGATGCACTTGACACAGACCTTCCTCTCCTGCTCTGCATGGTTTAGAGCAAAAGTTCACATCAGCAGCTTCTCAAGACGTTTGCAAAAAGGAATGAATGCTGTTGGATCCTCAGTCAAAGTCATGGCAGTCTGCTTGTGCTATAAATGTCAAATATGAATTTTCTAAAGGATTTATTTCTTTTCACTTGAAAGGCAGTTAGAGAGAGAGAGAGATGGAGAGATTTTTCATTCACTGGTTCACTCCCCCAGATGGCTGTAACAGCAGGGGCTGTGGGAGACAAAGCCAGGAGCCAGGTCTTCCACAGGGGTGGCGGGGCCCCAGGCACTCTCCTCCAAGCCTTCTTCCCTGGTGCGTTAGCAGGAAGCTGGATCGGAAGCAGAGCAGCCAGGATGAGAACCGTTGTTCGCAGGAGAGGCCAGCGTGGCAGGCAGCAGCTTAACCCCTGTGCCCCAAGTGTTAATTTTTATTAAAATAAACCTAAGCTCTGCTCCCTAACAGCTTCCATCCTTCGAGTGCAGTATTGCAGGCACATGTCTTCATTAGAAAGGGTATTGCTGAGAACATGCACCACTGTAGGTATAAATGTATGAAGAACACACACCTGGGGTGTGTGTGTGTGTGTGTGCGTGTTACTCCTCGCTGATGACTCTTACATTTCTATCCCTTGCCCAGTTCTGTCCTCTGGCCCTGACCCTATACACTCAAATGTCTTCTTGAACATCTCAGAATCATTTCCAGCCCAACCTGTCCAGAACAGAACTCATGACTTCCTCCTCCCCAAGACACACTTTGGGTTTTTTTCTTGTTTTTAAATCATGGTTCATTTCAAAATCTACATATTGCAGGTTTTAAAAAAAATTTGTTTGAAAGGCAGAGTGACAGAGAGAGGCCGAGACAGAGAGCTTTCATTGGCTGGGTCACTCTCCAAATGGCTACACAAACCAGGGCTAGGGGCCAGCATTGCAGCATAGCAAGTAAAGCCACCACCTGCAGTGTCGGCATCCCATGGGGACACTGGTTTGAGTCCCAGCTGCTCTGCTTCCTATCCAGCTCTCTGCTGTGGCCTGGGAAAGCAGCGGAAGATGGCCCGGGTGCCTGGGCCCTGCACCCACATGAGACACCTGAAAGAAGCTCCAGGCCCCTGGCTTCGGATTGGCGCAGCTCCAATGGGGCAGGCAATGGGGGAGTAAACCAGAAGATAGAAGACCTCTCTCTCTCTCTCTCTCTCTCTCTCTCTCTCTCTCTCTGCCTCTCCTTCTCTCTGTGTGTAACTCTGCCTTTCAAATAAATAAATAAATCTTTAAAAAAAAAATAAATGCTCCCTAGGAATGAGCGTCTCTGCTGAGAAACCATCCAAAATACAGCTGCCAGCAAAAGAAGCTATGAAAATGCGCTAGTTATGAACCCCCGCTTTGCAACGCGGAGATCGGAGGGGAGATGGGAACCGTGGCCCCACCTGAAGGCCCTTGGAAGGCGAGTCAAAAAGGAGACATCCACAGTTATAGTGAGTTCTGACAATGAAGCCATTCTGAAGTCAGCTGATACCTGTCCTGGTTAAGACCTCAGCGCGAGTGATCTCACCAAGGGGAAGTGAAGCAGACAGATAAGATCGGGAGAAGAAGCCAACAAACAATAACAAAGGCAAGGCCGGAAAAGTCCGCAGTCAGCCAGATCAGCCAGGGAGGGGTCCCTTCCAGGATGCCCAGGCTGCACCCAGCTAAGTGTGTTTACAAACAAAAGCAGCCTTGCCAGTGGTGTTGCCATGGTTACAAAGAAAAAGGAGCAGCCCTGGCTATCATTTGACCCATAAAGACAATTAAGTAAATTCTTAAAACCCAAGGAAGGAGTAAATAAGAGAACAGTTCTAAAATCTCGAGGAACTCAGTTTTAAAGCATTCACGCTGGGGTCGGAGCTGTGGCTCAGTGGGTTAAGCTGCTGCTTGCAACGGCAGCATCCAATAGTGGTTGCAACCTGGCTGTTGGTTTCTGATCCAGCTCTCTGCTAAGGCGCCTGGGAAGACAACAGAAGATGGCCCAAGTATTTGGAGCTCTGAACCCGTGTCAGAGACCCAGACAGAGTTGCAGGCTCCTGTCTTTGGTCTGGCAATGGCTATTTGGCGAATGAACCAGAGGATGGAAGAACTCTTTCTCTCTGTGTCTCTCCCTCTTTCTTTAACTCTGCCTCTCAAATAAATACTTTTTTTTTTTAAACAAAATCATGCTAAGAAACTTTTTAAAATTTTTAAAAATTATTTTCATCTATTTGAAAGGCAGAGTGACATAAAGAGAGAGAGAGAGAGAGAGAGAGAGAGAGAGAGAGAGAGGTCTTCCATTCACTGGTTCACTTCCCAAATGCCACAACAGCCAAGGATGCACCAGGCTGAAGCCAGGAACCCAGAACTCTATCTGGGTCGCCTGCATGGGTGTCAGGGGCCCAAGCACTTGAGCCACATCTGCTGCCTCCCAGGATGCATTAGCAGGAAGCTGGCTTGGAAGCCAAGGAGCCACCCAAAACAGGATGTGGGTGTCTCATCCTGCAGCTTAAGCTGCTGTGCTCCAATGCCTGCCCCAGAATCCATCCCGGGAGGGAGAGGACCAGAGAGGAATATATAAAAATATCACGGCCGGTGCCATGGCTCAACAGGCTAATCCTCTGCCTTGCGGCACCGGCACACCGGGTTCTAGTCCCGGTCGGGGCGCTGGATTCTGTCCCGGTTGCCCCTCTTCCAGGCCAGCTCTCTGCTGTGGCCAGGGAGTGCAGTGGAGGATGGCCCAAGTGCTTGGGCCCTGCACCCCATGGGAGACCAGGAGAAGTACCTGGCTCCTGGCTTCGGATCAGTGCAGTGCGCCGGCCACAGTGCGCCAGCCCTGGCGGCCATTGGAGGGTGAACCAACGGCAAAGGAAGACCTTTCTCTCTGTCTCTCTCTCTCACTGTCCACTCTGCCTGTCAAAAAACATTTTTTTTAAATATTACAGACCCAATACATAAGCTAGAGGGAAAGGCTATGAGGAGAAGTGAACCGCATTCCTTCATGAACTGCAAGAAAATAAAGTAGATGCAAACCACCTCGGTAGCAAAGACGGCAAAGTGGTGAGGGGGAAAGTCGGCTGCTTTCCCATTGCGCTCTGGGGCTTTATTTCAGAATATTCTGAGAGGAGCCTGGTAACTTTTGAAACATTGTAGATCACTTTGATCTAAAGACAAGATTCCAGCTACAATGTGTCTTTTCTTAGAGTCTGTGACTGAGAAAGATCCCGAGATAACCTGTGGATCCCTCGTGAAGGGGACTCTGCTGTGGGTCACAGTCCTTCCCCTCTGCACATAATGAAACCACGCTCCCCTGTTTACAGCACCTGCAGTGACTTCCCAGATAACGATGTCGGGTGACAGAGTAGATGGCCAGCATCCTAGGTGATGCAGTTCCACAGAGCTCCTTGTGATTCAGGTATTGTAAGTGAAAAGCATGGATAGGACCAGTGCTGTGGAGTAACGGGTAGGGCTACCGCCTGGCATCCCATATGGACGCCGGTTCGAGTTCAGGCTGCTCCACTTCCAACCCAGCTTGTGCGAGACCCAGAGGAAGCTCCTGGCTTCGCACTGGTGCAGCCCTGTCGGTTGTGGCCATCTGAGGAGTGAACCAGTGGATGGAGGACCTCTCTCTCTCTCTCTCTCTCTCTCTCTCTTCCCCCTCCCCAGCTCTGCCTCTCTGTAACTCTGCCTTTCAAACAAATAAATCTTTAAAAATAGAGTTACCCTTAAACTTTTCTTACAACATGAGAACCAAAGTTTCATGCATAAGAAAGTTCATATATGAGCATGTAGGTTATATTTTACACGTGTGCAAACATTATTCCATGCACAGAATTAGGCATGAGCCTCAAGCTATCAGTTTGTAAAATCTCATCCAATCCAGGTTAAAATTATAATTCCTAGTTAGCAAACTCCAAATTAGGAAGTTTTCATTATATTGGCAGTAGCTGGCATTTCAATGTCTGTCCATTTTCATTTCCAGATTTTTGCTACTTAAAGCGTGGCCCGTGATCAGCATCCTGGGGCACTGAGTTAGTTAGGAGGCGGATTGAGAGGCTGAGGCCTGAGCTTTTGCACTGCTTACAATTTCTTTTTTTTTTTTAATTTAAAATTTTTTTTTTATTTTTGACAGGCAGAGTGGACAGTGAGAGAGAGACAGACAGAAAGGTCTTCCTTTTGCCATTGGTTCACCCTCCAATGGCCGCCGTGTTAGGCGCGCTGCGGCCGGCACACCGCGCTGATCCAATGGCAGGAGCCAAGTGCTAATCCTGGTCTCCCATGGGGTGCAGGGCCCAAGGACTTGGGCCATCCTCCACTGCACTCCCTGGCCACAGCAGAGAGCTGGCCTGGAAGAGGGGCAACCGGGACAGGATCGGTGCCCCGACCGGGACTAGAACCCGGTGTGCCGGCGCCGCAAGGCGGAGGATTAGCATAGTGAGCCGCGGCGCTGGCCCTCTGCTTACAATTTCTTCAGCCAGGTCCCTGCTGCTGGGTCAGGGACCACGCTGGGAGGAGCGAGGTTCCTCTGGTGATTGTCTCATTTGTCACTTTTAACTACAGTTTCCCTGCATTATCACTTGAAAAATCTAGGGGAATTCGCAACACTCCAAATGGAGAGTGGGGGGACCATGTAAATATGGCCATTTTATATTCTTTATACCTTAAGGTAGCCCAGTTCGTGGAGCCAGCGTACAGGGTAAGACCTCTGCTTACAGTGCTGGCATCCCATATGGGCGCCAGTTCTAGTCCCAGCTGATCCTCTTGCAATCCAGCTCTCTTCTATGGCCTGGGAAAGCAGCAGAAGATGGCCCAAGTGCTTGGGCCCCTGCACCCACGTGGGAGACCCAGAAGAGCTCCTGGCTTCTGGCTTCTGGCTTCAGACCAGCCCAGGTCCAGCCATTGCAGCAATCTGGGGAATGAGCAGTGGTTGGAAGATTTCTCTCTCTGTGTGTGTAATTCTGCCTCTCAAATAAATTTTAACATTAAAAAAAAAAATTGCCCAGTTTTCTTGAAAGACAACTACTGATTTGAAAACAAGTTTCAAAAGACAATGATAGACCACTAGTGACACCCTGTGACTAATACTTGAAACTACAATAGCATTTCAAGAGCAAAATTACAAAAAGACATTTTTTATCACCTCAATATTGTATTCTGACACTATTCAAAATTTTAAGCTTTTCTTTTGAAATAATTATATAGACTCATCAGTTGTTGCCCAGAACTGTACACAGAAGTCCCGTGGGCCCCTCTTGGAAAATCTCCCAGTGTGTTAACATCGGGAGCTGTCAAAACCAAGGTCTCGGGGCAGGCGGTTGGTGTAGTGAATGAGATGCCCACATCCCATTGCGGAGTTCCTGGTTCTATACCTGGCTCTGCTCCTGATCCCGGCTTCCTGCTAACGCAGACTCCAAGAGGCCGCCGTAAAAGGGTAAACTGACCAGGCAGCCGTCACGGACGTGGGAGGCCTGGACTGAGTTCCCAGCCCCTGGCTGTGGCCTGGCCCAGCTAGGGTCTGTCATGGGCATTTGGGGAGTGAGCCAATGTATGGCAGTGTACACGTCTGTCTCTCAAATAATAATAATAATAATAGTGGTTTTGAGTTATCGGACATCACACAATGCAGGACATTGGTCCCTGGAACACAGGGAGTAAATACACCAGATGAGCCCTGGAGTGGTCCCCGCTTACCTCCAGCTGTGCAAGCAGGGGGAGCCCAGGAAGAGCCCAGTGGTTGCCCGCTGAGCTGAAGCGGTAGAGCTGAGAGTCTGGAGCAGCCACAGCAAACAGGGTTCCCAGGGCAGCATCCTGGAGATGGGGCGCCGTGCGTGGACAAGACCTGAATCTGCAGGGTACGCGGTAGCCCCTCAGGGATTCACAGAGAACTGAGCAATACCAGCGCACGCAGAACTGCGGGAGTCACAGCGCTGGCAAGGGTGCTGGTCCCACCAGCCAGCGCAAGGCTCAGGATTCAGGGACAGAAAGCTCAGAACGGGGGCCAATGTGGCGGTGCAGAGGCTCAAGCCACAGCTCGAGAAGATGGCATCCAATACAAGCGGTGCAAGTCCCGGCAGCTCCACTTCTGATCCAGCCCCACTTAGGATCCGGATGGGGTTCCAGGCTCCTGGGTTCGGTGTGGCTCAGCCCTACCTGTTGCTGCCCTTTGGGGAGTGAACCAGCAAAGGAAGTCTCTCTCTCTCTCTCTCTCTCTCTCTCTCTCTCTGTAACTCTTTCAAGTAAGAAAAATAATTTTATTTAAAAAAAAAAAGAATATTCAGAAGGGCATTACTTTAGCAATGTGTGTTTGGGGGGCTGGAATTAACCATATCCATATGCATATACTCTGAAAATGGAATTAAAAGAGGCTTATTTGGGTGCAAGAAAATTTCGAAATCCCTGCATGATTTGTTGAGGATACACATCTTCCATGAACTTTTTGAAGACCCCTCACACTACCCAACACTCTGTTAGTCCTTGCTTTTTTCCCAGAGCAGGTGCAAGCAGGCTGTAGGACGCCACATCATTTTATCCAGATTTTCACTCTCTGTGTCTAGACTGGGTTGACCAGTCTGTGTGTGGGTGGACCAGGGTTATTTCTCCTATTCCTTTTCTTTATAAATTTGTTCAAAAACTTTGATTTTTTGAAAGGCAGAGAGACAGAAATATACCTTCCACTGGTTCACTCCCCAGACACCCACAGTAGCTGAGGCTGGGCTAAGCTGAAGCCAGGAACCCAATCTACGTGGGGGACAAGGATCCAGCTACAGGAGCCAATATCTGCTGCCTGCTAGGGTGCAGGTGTGCAGGACACGGGATGAGCAGAGCCGGGACCGGAATCCAGGCACGCTGACCTGGGGTGCACGTGTCCCAAGCAGTGGCTTAACTGCTGAGCCAGTTTAACCACCCCTGCAGCTCTGTTACTTACAGAGGGAGCGGCCGGCGGCTCCTCTGGGGGCTTTCTGGCCACACAGCGGCATTCGCGGTTCAGGACAGCGTCCACTGGCCGGCTGCGGCACCACGGGCACAAACACGCTGGGGTTAGTCCTGGAAACGAGTGTTGAAACCAGAAGCACAGGTTATAAAACCCAAGATCATAAATGCCAGCTGGCTCCGTCTTAAAACACCAGATGGCCTTTCCCTCTCTCTTTCGCAGTCAAGGGCAGTTTTACAAGACTTGCAATACATTTGTGTAGGTTTAGCAAGAAGTGCTTGCTAGACTATAACTCCCCCACTGGCGGGTTAAAAGGAAGCAGAGGGCCGCGTGATTATCCAGGACAAGCCTGGCTAGTAGATGTGGACTGTGAGGTTTCCACAGCAGAAGCCACGTCACTTGGGAGCCTCGGACCACCGTGTCGGGAGGGAGCTGCCGTGCAAGCCGTCCTGGAAGGCAGCGGCTGTCTCCTCCTCAAGGCCATCTCTGCATGTCCCATGTGGAAGGTTTCTGATCACTGTCAATATTTAACAGTCTTAAAAAACAATGAGCCTGGGCCGGCACTGTGGCTCAACAGGCTAATCCTCCACCTAGTGGCGCCGGCACACCGGGTTCTAGTCCCGGTCGGGGCGCCGGATTCTGTCCCAGTTGCCCCTCTTCCAGGCCAGCCCTCTGCTGTGGCCCGGGAGTGCAGTGGAGGATGGCCCAAGTGCTTGGGCCCTGCACCTGCATGGGAGACCAGGAAAAGCACCTGGCTCCTGTCTTCGGATCAGCGTGATGAGCTGGCCACAGCGGCCATTGGAGGGTGAACCAACGGCAAAGGAAGACCTTTCTCTCTGCCTCTCTCTCTCACTGTCCACTCTGCCTGTCAAAAATAAAAAATAAAATTAAATAAAATAACAACAATGAGCCTGGATCCATCGGTTACATTATGTGTGGTAGGCAGACGCGAGTCTGATATCCACACAACTACTCACAGGGAGACAGACTGTCCTGGTAACTTTTTTGTTTTGTCTCCTTAAAGTCTTTGTTCAGGACAGTTGTGGCACAGCGGGTTAAGCTGTACCTTGCAAGGTCAGCATCCCCGTCCTGGCTGCTCCGCCACTGATCCAGCTCCCTATTAATGCAGGTGGGAAGGCAGTGGACGACCGCTCAACCCCCTGAGCACCTGCCACCCGTGTAGGAGACCTGGATGGAGTTCAGGCTCCTGGCTTCAGCCTGGCCCAGCCCCAGCTGTTGCTGCCATTTAGAGAGTGAACCAGTGGATAAAAGATCTCTCTCTCACCTCCCCTCCACCCCCGCCTGTGTGTGTGTGTGCGCGCGTGTGTCTGTCACTCTCCAATTCAAATAAACAAGTCTTTTTAAGGGCCTGATGTGGTGGCATAGTTGGTAAAGCTATTGCTATGATGTCAGCATCACCCATTTGTGTCCTGGCTTCAGCCTGGCTCCGCCCTGGCTGTTGTGGCCACTTGGGAAGTGAACCAGCGGTTGGAAGATCTCTCTATGTATATATAACTCTGACATTCAAAATAACTAAGTAAATCTTTCAAAATAAATATATTTTATATGAGCTTTTAAAAAATATTTATTTATTTGAAAGGCAGCATTACACAGAAAAGGAGGGAGAGAGAGAGAGAGAGAGATCTTCCATCTGATGGTTCACTCCTCAGATGGCTGTCATGGCTGAAGCTGGGCCAATCTGAAGCCAGGAGTTAGGAGCTTCTTCCGGGTCTCCCACATGGGTGCAGGGGCCCAAGGACTTGGGCCATCTTCTACCGCTTTCTCAGGCCACAGCAGAGAAGTGGATCGGAAGTGGAGCAGCAGGGCCTCAAACCGGCGCCCATATGGGATGCTGGCACTGCAGGTGGCGGCTTTACCTGCTACACCACAGCGCTGGCCCATGGTGCACATTTGAATCACCTTGCGAGCTTTAAAAGAAATATCCTGGATGTCATCCCAGGCCAGTACCTCAGCATCTCCGGAGAAGTGGTCTGGGGCTTGGGAGGGGGAGCTTTAACAACTCCAAGGTGGTTCTAACGCATGGCCATTGTCAGAGAATTACAGCCTGTGTATAAGTGAGACAGTCAGCAGGAAAGACATCCCTGACCTGGCTGTGAGGTCCCCCATGGAGACTGACCGTGTTCATCTAGACATGCTAACACTCAGAAATCCACCGACACCTAGGAGAATGGCACTTGCTTTCCACCTTGGCTCCTGGCGGCAGCAGGTGCGGCCTGGACACGCAGAACGAAGCCACGCAGTTCGTGGACCTCTGCTCGCACCGGGATTGCTCCCCCAGCCACTGCATCATCGCGGCCAAGGACCACACGTCCATCCCAGTGAACGAGGCCCAGGTCCGAAAGGTCGCAAGCGGGTTTGCCGGGCAGTTTAGGACCTGCGCGATCGGCGGCGCCATCTGCAGGATGGGTGAGGCCCGTGAGTCCATTCTCAGGCTGGCCAAGTCTGACCCCATTGTCTCAAAGAATTGAGAGCCAGAACAGGGTGTGGAGTATTTGACAAATGATGGAAAAATGAGAAAGGAAAAAAAAAAAAAAGAACTAGGAGAACAGGAATCTAGAAGAGACAGAGAACGCTGTCTTTGGAAAGGAGATTTTTATTTTTTATTTATTTTTTTATTTTTTATTTTTGACAGACAGAGTGGATAGTGAGAGAGAGAGACAGAGAGGAAGGTCTTCCTTTTACCGTTGGTTCACCCTCCAATGGCCGCCGCGGTAGGCGCACCGTGCTGATCCGATGGCAGGAGCCAGGTGCTTCTCCTGGTCTCCCTTGGGGTGCAGGGCCCAAGCACTTGGGCCATCCTCCACTGCACTCCCTGGCCACAGCAGAGAGCTGGCCTGGAAGAGGGGCAACGGGGACAGGATCGGTGCCCCGACCGGGACTAGAACCCGGTGTGCCGGCGCCGCAAGGTGGAGGATTAGCCTAGTGAGCCACAGTGCCGGCCATGGAAAGGAGATTTTTAAAATTTTTCTTTTTTCTTTTTTTTTTTTTTTTTGGACAGGCAGAGTTAGACAGTGAGAGAGAGAGAGAAAGGTCTTCCTTCCATTGGTTCACTCCCCAAATGGCTGCTATGGCTGGTGCACTGCGCTGATCCAAAGCCAGGAGCCAGGTGCTTCTCCTGGTCTCCCATGGGGTGCAGGGCCCAAGGACTTGGGCCATCTTCCAGTGCCTTCCCGGGCCACAGCAGAGAGCTGGCCTGGAAGAAGAACAACCGGGACTAGAACCCGGGGTGCCAGTGCCGCAGGCCTAGTGAGCCACGGCGCCGGCCTATAATTTTTCATACAAGAATCCAGTGCCACTCCCATTGATCAGCCAGAACCTCACCAAATCCCCCAAAATGAACAAAATCCGAAGTGCGCCCTCAGCTTAAACTGCTGAGCCTCATGTGGATCTACATCAGCATCAGAATCTCCCGGTTTTATTTTTTTTTAAGTTTACTTATTTGAGAGCGAGCACGAGTGGGCGGCCATCTTGTGGTTCACGTCCCAAATGCCCACAGCAGATGGGGTGGGCTGGGCTGGAAGCCAGGAGTCAGGAATTTAATTCAGTAACACAGCTTAAGCCATCGGCACTGCCTCCTAGTGCCTGCATTAAGCAGGAATGCTGGAGATGGGAGCTGAGGATCCCATTCGGATGTGGGACATGGGCACCGTAACTGTTGGACTAAATACCCACTGTTTCTCTTTTCTTAATATTTATTTGATAAAGCTGTTGCAGGGAGAGAGATCTTCCTCCCATGGTTCACTCCCCAGATGGCTGCAATCGCCGTGGCTGAATTGGTAGTGGAACACCGGGACCCGAACCATTGCTCTTACGGGACGCCCAAGACCCAGGCAGAAGCTTAACCCACTGCACCACAAGGCCAGCCCTGAACAGCCACTTCTGAAACCCCTGCCCTACAGGAGGGTTTCAAAAAAACCCTCTCAGTTGGTGCTGTTATGCATTCAAGCTAAAAACAATGGGTTCCCATAATGTATTTATTGACAAATAAAACTTGTATTTTCACTTCATGGGGAGGACGTGCACCTTCCAGAACACAGTCAAGGAAAGAGTGAGAATCCCAAAGCGTCCTCAGCCGCTAAGGGTCTCTGGAAGGGCGTGGTTCTTCGGACATCACCAATGTCACTGGCGTCGAAGATTTTATGAAGAGCGGCGATAAAATAGCTTACGAGATGCTGGTGGCTTCGACTCCTTTGGAACGAGGGTAGGACTATCGACACAAGGGGCCACAGGCTCACTTCCCTAGGAGTCTGTTGCGTGCGCCTGCAACCTGCGACCTGTGGATCTGGTTGGCCTCCATTTCCAGGGCTTGTGGGTTATTTCTAGCAGATGCTAAAGAGAGTCCAAGGGTGCGCACTTAGCTCGGTGTGAACACACTGCTTGGAACACTACACTCCTGATCAGAGCCCCTGGGCTTGAGTCCTGGCTCCGCTTCTGATCAGCTTCCTGCAAAGGCGCATCCCGGGGGGTGAAAGGTGGTGGCTGAAGAACTTGGGTCCCTGCCCCTGACCTGGATTGAGTTCTAGGCTCCTGGCTTTGCCCTGGCCCAGTCCTGTCTGTGGAAGGCATTGGAGCAGTGACCAGGGGATGGACGACTCCTCCCTCTCTCACACACACTCTTTGAGGTTTTCCAAAAGATTATTTCCATGATCAGAAAAGGCTTCTAAAATGCAAACTTTATTAAATCTAAAAAACGATGCTCAGAAGACTTAAAAGCTCCACGCGTGCGCCAGTGTCAAGGCTCCGCTGGCGGCTACAGACGGGTGCTGGCGATCACCAGGGCCTCGGCCTGGCAACTGGCACTCTCGTTCCTTGTTTGCTCTGCGAGTCTTTGCAGCCCGGCTCTGCGCCGGCTCTGCTTGGCTCTGCAGACGAACACCAATCCCGAAAACACAACGAAGCAAACGCCCGCGGCTATCACTGCTATGCCAGCAGAGAGCGCCAGGAAGTCAGAGGAGACACCAAGGAGGGCCACTGCTCCCAGGGTGACAGTCAGCAGTCCCAGGCAGGTGATGAGCAGGCATTCAGAATGAGGCAGCCATCCGGGCTCTCCCTGCCTCCTTGGCACCCTCAGGGTTAAGACCGGGTACATGGTGTTCTTGTGCTGTGGTGGTTAGAGGGAGAAAAAAAAAATTCAGGGGTGAGAGAAGCCTGAAGGTAGAGCAGAAACTTTTCTTCTTGGACCTGTTGCTGCTATGGGGACACCCTGAAGTTTGGGGGAAAATGCAGTTGGCATTTGGCTTAGCAGTTACACCATCAGTGAAACCCGTACCCATGTACCTGGTCCAAGCCTCAGCTCCATTTCTATCACAGCCTCCTGCTTATGCAGCCCCTGGGGGCAGGTGCCGATTCCCGCCACTTAGTCCCTGTCACCCATTTAAGAGACCTGGATTGAGCCCCTGGCTCCTGGCTTCAGCTTAGCTTAGCCCCAGCCATAGCAAGCATGGAAGCTTTCTCTATCGGTCTCTCTGTCAAATGAACAAAATCCAAAAACTGAAATGTCATTTAACCATTTAAAAAACACCTTTGATTGGGGCTGGTGCTGTGGTGCAGTGGGTTAAAACCCTGGCCTGAAGCGCCAGCATCCCATATGGGCACCAGTTCTAGTCCTGGCTGCTCCTCTTCCAACCCAGCTCTCTGCTATGGCCTGGGAAAGCAGTAGAAGATGGCCCAAGTCCTTGGGCCTCTGCATGGAAGAAGCTCCTGGCTCCTGCCTTTGGATTGATGCAGCTCTGGCCGTTCCAGCCAATTAGGGGAGTAAACCAGCAGATGGAAGACCTCTCTGTCTCTACCTCTCTCTCTAACTCTTTCAAATAAAATAAAATCTTTAAAAAAAAAAAAGCCTTTGATTTATTCATGTTCAGGTTTTTTTTTTTTTTTTTGACAGGCAGAGTGGACAGTGAGAGAGAGACAGAGAGAAAGGTCTTCCTTTTGCCGTTGGTTCACCCTCCAATGGCCGGCGCGGTAGGCGTGCTGCGGCCGGCGCACCGTGCTGATCCAAAGCCAGGAGCCAGGTGCTTCTCCTGGTCTCCCATGGGGTGCAGGGCCCAAGGACTTGGGCCATCCTCCACTGCCTTCCCGGGCCATAGCAGAGAGCTGGCCTGGAAGAGGGGCAACCGGGATAGAATCTGGCGCCCCAACCGGGACTAGAACCTGGTGTGCCAGTGCCGCAAGTCGGAGGATTAGCCTGTTAAGCCACGGCGCCGGCCTGTTTTTTTTTTTTTTTTTTTTTTTTAAATCTTCTTAAGATAGAGAGATCTTCCATCCATGAGGTCACCACCTGGATTCCAGGCTGAAGCCTGGAATGCAGAACGCATTCGGCATCTCCCACGTGGATGGCAGACACCCAAGTACCAGAGCCATCACCTGCCACTTCCTAGGGTGCGCCCCAGGGGGAAGCTGGATCAGACATGGAGCTGCGACTGGAACCCAGACACTGTGACATGGGATTTCGGTGTCCCGAGCCGTGTCTTAACCACTGTGCCAAATGCTTGGCTCCTGGCAGGCACTAAGGTCCTCCTCCAAGGCACCTCTCACAAATCAGAGCTGGCCACTGTAAGTTCTTTGTGGTTTAAAATCTCTTTGGTAAAGCCGCCACCTGCAGTGCCAGCATCCCATATGGGCGCCAGTTCGTATCCTAGCTGCTCC